>NC_138292.1:24500000-24957500 GCF_965601325.2 Salmo salar
TATGGCCCATTCCTCCTAACAGAGCTGGTGTAACTGAGTCAGGTTTGTAGGCCTCCTTGCTCGCACATGCTTTTTCAGTTCTCCCCACACATTTCTATGGGATTGAGGTCAGGGCTTTATGATGGCCACTCCAATACCTTGACTTTGCTGTCCTTAAGCCATTTTGCCACAACTTTGGAAGTATGCTTGGGGTAATTGTCCATTTGGAAGACCCATTTGCGACCAAGCTTTAACTTCCTGACTGATGTCTTGAGATGTTGCTTCAATATATCCACATAATGTTCCGTCCTCATGATGCCATCTATTTTGTGAAGTGCACCAGTCCCTCCTGCAGCAAAGCACCCCCACAACATGATGCTGCCACCCCTGTGCTTCACGGTTGGGGTGGTGTTCTTCGGGCTTGCAAGCCTCCCCCTTTTTTCTCCAAACATAACAATGGTCCTTATGGCCAAAAAGTTATATTTTTGTTTCATCAGACCAGAGGACATTTCTCCAAAAAGTGCAATCTTTGTCCCCATGTTCAGTTACAAACCGTAGTCTGGCTTTTTTATGGCGGTTTTGGAGCAGTGGCTTCTTCCTTGCTGAGCAGCCTTTCAGGTTATGTCGATATAGGACTCGTTTTACTGTGGATATAGATACTTTTGTACCTGTTTCCTCAAGCATCTTCACAAGGTCCTTTGCTGTTGTTCTGGGATTGATTTGCACTTTTCGCACCAAAGTACGTTCATCTCTAGGAGACAGAACACGTCTCCTTCCTGAGCGGTATGGCGGCTGCGTGGTCCCATGGTGTTTATACTTGCGTGCTATTGTTTGTACAGATGAACGTGGTACCTTCAGGTGTTTGGAAATTGCTCCCAAGGATGAACCAGACTTCTGGAGGTCTACATTTTTTTCTGAGATCTTGGCTGATTTCTTTTGATCTTCCCATGATGTCAAGCAAAGAGGCACTGAGTTTGAAGGTAGGCTTTGAAATACATCTACAGGTACACCTCCAATTGACTCAAATGATGTCACTTAGCCTATCAGAAGCTTCTAAAGCCATGACATAATTTTCTGGAATTTTCCAAGCTGTTTAAAGGCACAGTCAACTTAGTGTATGTAATCTTCTGTAATCTTCTGACCCAGTGGAATTATGATACAGTGAATTATAAGTGAAATAATCTGTCTGTAAACAATTGTTGGAAAAATGACTTGTGTCATAACAAACTATAGTTTGTTAATAAGAAATTTGTGGAGTGGTTGAAAAACGAGTTTTACTGACAGCAACCTAACTGTATGTAAACTTCCCACTTCAACTGTATATATTATATGCTTAGTATAGTGTGTATATTGTGTTGTAGTTGTGTGTAGCATGTGTGGTGTGTCTGTACTGTTGTTTAGTGTTTGTAGAATTGTGTAGTTTGTGTAGCGAAGGTGTGTGTATAGCCTGAAGGTGTGTGTAGTGTTGGGTAGCGTAATTGTGTGTTGCATTGTGTAGGGAAGGCATGTGTCTTGAGTTGTGTGGTGTAGGTGTGTGGGTGTGGTAAGCGTTGTGTAACCTAGGTGTGTGTGGTGTGGGTGTGTGGGTGTGGTAAGCGTTGTGTAACCTAGGTGTGTTTGGTGTAGGTGTGTGGGTGTGGTAAGCATTGTGTAACCTAGGTGTGTGTGGTGTAGGTGTGTGGGTGTGGTAAGCGTTGTGTAACCTAGGTGTGTGTGGTGTAGGTGTGTGGGTGTGGTAAGCGTTGCGTAACCTAGGTGTGTGTGGTGTGGGTGTGGTAAGCATTGTGTAACCTAGGTGTGTGTGGTGTGGGTGTAGTAAGCGTTGTGTAACCTAGGTGTGTGTGGTGTAGGTGTGTGGGTGTGGTAAGCGTTGTGTAACCTAGGTGTGTGTGGTGTGGGTGTGGTAAGCGTTGTGTAACCTAGGTGTGTGTGGTGTAGGTGTGTGGGTGTGGTAAGCGTTGCGTAACCTAGGTGTGTGTGGTGTGGGTGTGGTAAGCGTTGTGTAACCTAGGTGTGTGTGGTGTGGGTGTAGTAAGCGTTGTGTAACCTAGGTGTGTGTGGTGTAGGTGTGTGGGTGTGGTAAGCGTTGTGTAACCTAGGTGTGTGTGGTGTGGGTGTGGTAAGCGTTGTGTAACCTAGGTGTGTGTGGTGTGGGTGTGGTAAGCGTTGAGTAACCTAGGTGTGTGTGGTGTGGGTGTAGTAAGCGTTGTGTAACCTAGGTGTGTGTGGTGTAGGTGTGTGGGTGTGGTAAGCGTTGTGTAACCTAGGTGTGTGTGGTGTAGGTGTGTGGGTGTGGTAAGCGTTGTGTAACGTAGGTGTGTGTGGTGTGGGTGTGTTAAGCGTTGTGTAACCTAGGTGTGTGTGGTGTGGGTGTGGTAAGCGTTGTGTAACCTAGGTGTGTGTGGTGTAGGTGTGTGGGTGTGGTAAGCGTTGTGTAACCTAGGTGTGTGTGGTGTGGGTGTGGTAAGCGTTGTGTAACCTAGGTGTGTGTGGTGTGGGTGTGGTAAGCATTGTGTAACCTAGGTGTGTGTGGTGTGGGTGTGTTAAGCGTTGTGTAACCTAGGTGTGTGTGGTGTGGGTGTGGTAAGCGTTGTGTAACCTAGGTGTGTGTGGTGTGGGTGTGGTAAGCGTTGTGTAACCTAGGTGTGTGTGGTGTAGGTGTGTGGGTGTGGTAAGCGTTGTGTAACCTAGGTGTGTGTGGTGTGGGTGTGGTAAGCATTGTGTAACCTAGGTGTGTGTGGTGTGGGTGTGGTAAGCGTTGTGTAACCTAGGTGTGTGTGGTGTAGGTGTGTGGGTGTGGTAAGCGTTGTGTAACCTAGGTGTGTGTGGTGTGGGTGTAGTAAGCGTTGTGTAACCTAGGTGTGTGTGGTGTGGGTGTGGTAAGCGTTGTGTAACCTAGGTGTGTGTGGTGTAGGTGTGTGGGTGTGGTAAGCGTTGTGTAACCTAGGTGTGTGTGGTGTGGGTGTAGTAAGCGTTGTGTAACCTAGGTGTGTGTGGTGTGGGTGTGGTAAGCGTTGTGTAACCTAGGTGTGTGTGGTGTGGGTGTGGTAAGCGTTGTGTAACCTAGGTGTGTGTGGTGTGGGTGTGGTAAGCGTTGAGTAACCTAGGTGTGTGTGGTGTGGGTGTAGTAAGCGTTGTGTAACCTAGGTGTGTGTGGTGTAGGTGTGTGGGTGTGGTAAGCGTTGTGTAACCTAGGTGTGTGTGGTGTGGGTGTGGTAAGCATTGTGTAACCTAGGTGTGTGTGGTGTGGGTGTGTTAAGCGTTGTGTAACCTAGGTGTGTGTGGTGTAGGTGTGTGGGTGTGGTAAGCGTTGTGTAACCTAGGTGTGTGTGGTGTGGGTGTGGTAAGCGTTGTGTAACCTAGGTGTGTGTGGTGTGGGTGTGGTAAGCATTGTGTAACCTAGGTGTGTGTGGTGTGGGTGTGGTAAGCATTGTGTAACCTAGGTGTGTGTGGTGTGGGTGTGTTAAGCGTTGTGTAACCTAGGTGTGTGTGGTGTAGGTGTGTGGGTGTGGTAAGCGTTGTGTAACCTAGGTGTGTGTGGTGTGGGTGTGGTAAGCATTGTGTAACCTAGGTGTGTGTGGTGTGGGTGTGTTAAGCGTTGTGTAACCTAGGTGTGTGTGGTGTAGGTGTGTGGGTGTGGTAAGCGTTGTGTAACCTAGGTGTGTGTGGTGTAGGTGTGTGGGTGTGGTAAGCGTTGTGTAACCTAGGTGTGTGTGGTGTGGGTGTGTTAAGCGTTGTGTAACCTAGGTGTGTGTGGTGTAGGTGTGTGGGTGTGGTAAGCGTTGTGTAACCTAGGTGTGTGTGGTGTAGGTGTGTGGGTGTGGTAAGCGTTGTGTAACCTAGGTGTGTGTGGTGTGGGTGTGGTAAGCGTTGTGTAACCTAGGTGTGTGTGGTGTGGGTGTGTTAAGCGTTGTGTAACCTAGGTGTGTGTGGTGTAGGTGTGTGGGTGTGGTAAGCGTTGTGTAACCTAGGTGTGTGTGGTGTGGGTGTGTTAAGCGTTGTGTAACCTAGGTGTGTGTGGTGTAGGTGTGTGGGTGTGGTAAGCGTTGTGTAACCTAGGTGTGTGTGGTGTAGGTGTGTGGGTGTGGTAAGCGTTGTGTAACCTAGGTGTGTGTGGTGTGGGTGTGTTAAGCGTTGTGTAACCTAGGTGTGTGTGGTGTGGGTCCTGTTTAATTGATGCAGGCTGCCCATCGATCCCTCCCGCCCGGCCTAATGAAGGCCTGATTGGTTTGTGAGGGCTGGCTGGTTCTGCTCAGCTGCCTGCTGCCGGCCCCGGCCCCGCTGCACACACTAATCCCCCCACACACACACACACACACACACACACACACACACACACACACACACACACACACACACACACACACACACACACACACACACACACACACACACACACACACACACACACACACACACATCCTCAATTCACCATCACTCTTTTCTCTTGGTCTCATGCTTTGTCTCTGTCTGTCTCTCTCCTCTGTATCTCACTCTCCCTGCTCTCTCTCTTTCTACCACTGTCTCCCTCTGTGGCTCTCTTCTATTTCTCTGTTCTACCTCACTTTCCCTTTTTTATTTGACCCGTCTATCATAGACATTTGACCCCAACAACACCATGTTACAAGTCTGACACCTAGATTTAGTCACACCCTTCTGTAAATGTGGACACATAAATGTGGACACACCAGTGGCTGTCCTCTGATATCTTCCGTATATGTCTATATCTGTCTCCCCTTCAGTGGTGACCCGTCATTCAGGGCAGGTGGGGCAGAGACAAAAAAAGGCTTGCCTATTTTGCATGTTATTTTGGCATTAATACGTGTCACATGCCAGTGTGCAAACAATGTAAAATATATATATATTATTGAGTTAATAAAGCTGAATACAAAACAAACTTTTTTGTTTTCTTGAGTAAGTCAGCTCCAAAATGCAGGTGTTTCAGCCTAGTTTAGTGCTTTCTGTGGTGGTGGGGCAAGCCAGAGTTACAAGTGCCCATCCAAGAAGGCTCAAGGTCATTGACCACAGATTAAATTGACGTCAAATCACGATATATATACAGTAGCTTTGATTGGACTACTTTCAAAATCTTAGCTAGCAGTCATCATCATGAATCAAGTCGACAATCTACTGGCAAATCCTTTTTAATCCTTGTCATATGAAGATAAATAATGGAGAGAAATTATAGATAAAATGTATCGGTGCATCTTCAGAGTGGCGCAGTGGTCTAAGGCACTGCATCGCAGTGCTAGCTGTGCAACTAGAGATTGGTTTGATTCCAGGCTCTGTCGCAGCCGGCCACGACCGGGAGACCCATGGGGCGGTGCACAATTGGCCCATGTCGTCCGGGTTACGGGAGGGTTTGGCTGGCTCTCGACCTTCGGCTCTCCCGTGTCCGTACGGGAGTCGCAGTGATGAGACAAGACTGTAACTACCAACTGGATATCACGAAATTGGGGAGAAAAAGAGGTAAAAAAATAAGGGGATAAAAGTAAAAAATATATTTATTTTTTTAAATGTATCGGTGCTCATCGGCCGTTGGACATAAACATTACACAACAAGTTGGAAATCGCAATTTCAACAATGAGTGATTTGGAAGGAATCAGTGGCTAGATTTGGGAGGAATCACTGCAAGTGTTGCAAAGCAATCATTAGCCTGCTATTCAGTGGAGTGGCTGTGGCTGTGTGGTCCTAAGTTTAAGATTAAGGGTCTCTTTTCCTAGTTTAAAATGATAAACATTCAACATTGGCTATGCTGTCAATGAAGCATGATTTGTGCCGCGGTCAAAACAACTGTTAACTCGGAACTACAAAATCTGACTTTAGTGAGTTCAAAACAACTGGGAACTCGTGAAGAACGAGCTACGACTGGGAAAATGCATTTTGAACTTTCATCCAACTCAGAATTGTAAATCAGGAACTCGGGCCTCTTTTTAGAGCTACGACCTGAAGATCACTGACGTCATCACGATTCAACCTTTTTTTCCCCCGAGTTGTCTTGAAAGCACCATAACTCCACAAATGACCACTGCGCCACCTTCCTGTTTAAGTGAGCACAGCACAACAAGTTGAGTCCAAAAATGTATTGTATGCTTCTGCATAAATTATGTAATATGCCAGGGAAATATGTATACTGTAGCCTAGAAAGTAATACTAAGTGTATGTTGTGTAGTAAGCTGTTAGTAGCGGATTGGACCTCACCCTAATAACTGTCTATTTTCACCTCTTAATTTCACCTAATGTTCTGACTTGGTGGTGCACATGTAGCCTATAACCTGTTTTTGAGAAATGTAATCATTGAATATTGTAAGAGCTTTCATTGTCTGCTTATATTCCCACTTTATTTATCCTACAGTTCTGACTTGGTGTACAGGGAGAACACTGTAAGAATGGCCCATGTTCTGAATTCTGTCGCTGTACATTTCAAAAGTGCTAAACAAACAGGTATATTGACTACGTCCATTCTAGCTCGCTCATTAATGTCTTAATCGAAATTACGGATTGCCTCTTATCTGCTTGTCGTCCCCTTATGCCATAGTTTGTACATCTCAATTGTCAGTAGAAACCACATTTGTTGAAGCAAGTCAGCCATATCAGCTATGTTTTTTTTAAAACGCAGTAAATGAGGCTGAATGAACTGTTTCGCTGCCAGACAAGGCTCCACTGATAGCCAGGTATAGCCATGGTATAGTGCAATTCATGTTTTGTTTAGTGTAGTGTTGTGTAGTGGCTTTGCTGGCATGCATCCCAAACATATATCTATATATATAGATATATGTGTTTTGCTCCACCAAGATTTACATACTAATCTTACTGACACAAGACAGAGATATGGGGAGAGGAACCATGCCAGACCATCACATGGAGTCACTGTGTGTCCTCGTCTCTGTATCTCTTTGTGTCTGAGGGCTTCCTCTCTTGGTGTCAGGGTCTCAGTGTTTCTTTTCAGCACAGACAGTCTCAGTAACATGTCAGTCAGACGTGGTGAGTCAGTCATCACAGCGACTATAAGTCTTCCTGTACCAGTCACTACAGACACACATACCAAGGTATTACACTGCCTTCTCCCTAATGGGTTTGTCAAACACTCCAGAGAGCCAGTCACTACGACAGGCAGGGGAATGCTATCAGTCTCTCTCGCTCTCTCTATGTGTGTGTGTGTGTGTGTGTGTGTGTGTGTGTGTGTGTGTGTGTGTGTGTGTGTGTGTGTGTGTGTGTGTGTGTGTGTGTGTGTGTGTGTGTGTGTGTGTGTGTGTGTGTGTGTGTGTGTGTGTGTGTGTGTGTGTGTGTGTGTGTGCCTCATTCACCAGTGTCAATCTCAGAAGGGGAAATAAAAGGCCATCCAAGTATCCGCCTGAGCCAAAACTCTCCCGCTTTTCAGTCTGGCATTGCAGCGGGCAGCCCCATCTCTCACTGTCTGTCAGTCAGTCAGAGAGGCTGGTGCTGGCATCATACAGTACTCAAGCTATCATAAAGTCTCTAGCTAGCAGAGTTCAAATTATAGGGTTGCACCCTCACATCCATGTTGAAAATATGACTCTTTGTCCAGACCTTTTTTTAGGTTATCCCCGTGGTTTCACGTGAATAATAATGTAAACAAACAAGCAAATAGCGCAGATAGCAGAGATGCATATTCAACACCACGGACAGCGTGATCAGAATACCTGCAATCTGCCGTTCAGAACTAAATAACAGTGGAGAGAAGCTCTGTCTGGTAAAGCTGCAGCAACATCAATGACCTCTAGGGGAATCCTGAACATCAAATCAAATGTTATTTGTCACATGCGCCGAATACAACAGGTGTAGACCTTACCGTGAAATGCTTACTTACAAGCCCTTAACCAACAATGCAGTTATAGAAATAGAGTTCAGAAAATATTTACTAAATAAACTAAAAAGTAACACAATAAAATAACAATATCGAGGCTATATACAGGGGGTACCAGTACCGAGTCAATGTGCAGGGGTACAGGTAGTTTGTACATGTAGGTTGGGGTAAAGTGACAATGCATAGATAATAGACAGCTAGTAGCAGCAGTGTAAAAACAAAGGGGGGTCAATGTAAATAGTCCGGGTGGCCATTTGATTAATTGTTCAGCAGTCTTATGGCTTGGGGGTAGAAGCTGTTAAGGAGCTTTTTGGACCTTGACTTGGTGCTCCGGTACCACTTGCCATGCAGTAGCAGAGAGAACAGTCTATGACTTGGGTGACTGGAGTCTTTGACAATTGTGGGGCCTTCCTCTGACATCTCCTAGTATATAGGTCCTGGATGGCAGAAGCTTGGCCCCAGTGATGTACAGGGCCGTACACACTACCCTCTGTAGCGCCTTACGGTCAGATATCGAGCACTTACCATACCAGGCGGTGATGCAACCGGTCAGGATGCTCTCGATGGTGTAGCTGTAGAACTTTTTGAGGATCTGGGGACCATTGCCAAATCTTTTCAGTCTCCTGAGCGGGAAAGGTGTTGTCGTGCCCTCTTCACGGCTGTCTTGGTGTGTTTGGACCATGATAGTTTGTTGGTGATGTGGACACCAAGTAACTTGAAACTCTCAACCTGCTCCACTACAGCCCCGTCGTGGTGAATGGGGGCGTGTCCGGCCCACCTTTTCCTGTAGTCCACGATCATCTCCTTTGTCTTGCTCACATTGAGGGAGAGATTATTGTCCAGGCACCACACTGCCAGGTCTCTGACCTCCTCCCTATTGGCTGTGTCATCGTTATCGTTGATCAGGCCTACCACTGTTGTGTCGTCAGCAAACTTAATGATGGTGTTGGAGTCGTGCTTGGCCACGCATTCGTGGGTGAACAGGGAGTACAGGAGGGGACTACGCACGCACTCCTGAGGGGCCCCCGTGTTGTTGCCTACCCTTACCACCTGTGGGTGGCCCGTCAGGAAGTCCAGGATCCAGTTGCAGAGGGAGGTGTTTAGTCCCAGGGTCCTTAGCATAGTTATTAGCTTCGTGGGCACTATGGTGTTGAATGCTGAGCTGTAGTCAATGAACAGCATTCTCACATAGGTGTTCCTTTTGTCCAGGTGGGAAAGGGCAGTGTGAAGTGCGATTGAGATTACGTCATCTGTGAATCTGTTGGGGCAGTATGTGAATTGGAGTGGGTCTAGGGTTTCCCGGGTGATTGTGTTGATGTGAGCCATGATCAGCCTTTCAAAGCACTTCGTGGCTACCGACGTGAATATGAATTGGCCTCACTGCTGTCCAAGGTGCTGAATCTGAATATGCAATCCTGCTACAGGAAGGCCTACACAGGAAGTACCTATTAAGAAGCCAGATAGACTGCTTCCGCCATACTTTATTTAAAACAGTTAGCTATAGTTTTGTAAATAATAAGTCATGAATCTGCAAAAAACTAGAAAAAACCTTTTCAGTGATTCCTTGAAACGACAATCCCGAAGGGTCGATGTATCAGGGTGGGGGTCAATTCAGTTTTCAAATCAGAAAGAGAATTCAAAGCCATTATTTTCTAAGTTCATTTTTTAATGAATACATGGAATTTTAATTAACTTACAAATTTACTGCATTCTATGATCAGAACCCTGGTAACCTACAGAGTAGACTGGGTCCTGGTCAAGATGTTAACCTACAGAGTAGACTGGGTCCTGGTCAAGATGTTAACCTACAGAGTAGACTGGGTCCTGGTCAAGATGTTAACCTACAGAGTAGACTGGGTCCTGGTCAAGATGTTAACCTACGGAGTAGACTGGGTCCTGGTCAAGATGTTAACCTACATAGTAGACTGGGTCCTGGTCAAGATGTTAACCTACGGAGTAGACTGGGTCCTGGTCAAGATGTTAACCTACAGAGTAGACTGGGTCCTGGTCAAGATGTTAACCTACAGAGTAGACTGGGTCCTGGTCAAGATGTTAACCTACAGAGTAGACTGAGGCCTGGTCAAGATGTTAACCTACAGAGTAGACTGGGTCCTGGTCAAGATGTTAACCTACAGAGTAGACTGGGTCCTGGTCAAGATGTTAACCTACAGAGTAGACTGGGTCCTGGTCAAGATGTTAACCTACAGAGTAGACTGGGTCCTGGTCAAGATGTTAACCTACAGAGTAGACTGGGTCCTGGTCAAGATGTTAACCTACAGAGTAGACTGGGTCCTGGTCAAGATGTTAACCTACAGAGTAGACTGGGTCCTGGTCAAGATGTTAACCTACAGAGTAGACTGGGTCCTGGTCAAGATGTTAACCTACAGAGTAGACTGGGTCCTGGTCAAGATGTTAACCTACAGAGTAGACTGGGTCCTGGTCAAGATGTTAACCTACAGAGTAGACTGGGTCCTGGTCAAGATGTTAACCTACAGAGTAGACTGGGTCCTGGTCAAGATGTTAACCTACAGAGTAGACTGGGTCCTGGTCAAGATGTTAACCTACAGAGTAGACTGGGTCCTGGTCAAGATGTTAACCTACAGAGTAGACTGGGTCCTGGTCAAGATGTTAACCTACAGAGTAGACTGGGTCCTGGTCAAGATGTTAACCTACAGAGTAGACTGAGGCCTGGTCAAGATGTTAACCTACAGAGTAGACTGGGTCCTGGTCAAGATGTTAACCTACAGAGTAGACTGGGTCCTGGTCAAGATGTTAACCTACAGAGTAGACTGGGTCCTGGTCAAGATGTTAACCTACAGAGTAGACTGGGTCCTGGTCAAGATGTTAACCTACAGAGTAGACTGGGTCCTGGTCAAGATGTTAACCTACAGAGTAGACTGGGTCCTGGTCAAGATGTTAACCTACAGAGTAGACTGGGTCCTGGTCAAGATGTTAACCTACAGAGTAGACTGGGTCCTGGTCAAGATGTTAACCTACAGAGTAGACTGGGTCCTGGTCAAGATGTTAACCTACAGAGTAGACTGGGTCCTGGTCAAGATGTTAACCTACAGAGTAGACTGGGTCCTGGTCAAGATGTTAACCTACAGAGTAGACTGGGTCCTGGTCAAGATGTTAACCTACAGAGTAGACTGGGTCCTGGTCAAGATGTTAACCTACAGAGTAGACTGAGGCCTGGTCAAGATGTTAACCTACAGAGTAGACTGGGTCCTGGTCAAGATGTTAACCTACAGAGTAGACTGGGTCCTGGTCAAGATGTTAACCTACAGAGTAGACTGGGTCCTGGTCAAGATGTTAACCTACAGAGTAGACTGGGTCCTGGTCAAGATGTTAACCTACAGAGTAGACTGGGTCCTGGTCAAGATGTTAACCTACAGAGTAGACTGGGTCCTGGTCAAGATGTTAACCTACAGAGTAGACTGGGTCCTCATCAAGATGTTGGTTTTCCTAAAGAAGGCCATGCTCTTCACAACTGTCAATCATATTAAAGTCAGTCTGTGTACCTGTGGTCTGTCTGTATGTCTGTCTGTGTGTGTGTGTCTGTCTGTCTGTCTGTGTGTATGGCTCCCTATACCCTAACCCTCCACCTATTCCTATAGCCAACGCTACCCCCACAAACACACAATAGCACACACTCCGATAAGTGGTGTGTGTTTACAGCTTGTTCATTTCCACTCTGCAACTCTCAGCTGAGAAAAGAGTGAGGGAGAGAGCGCAGGAAAGAGAGAGGGATAGAGAAAAGGAGAGCAGGAGAGAGGGTGATCGGAAGAGAGAGGGAGGGTTTACGGGTAGTGTTTTTGTCCTGGAGAGAAATAGCCCTCTAGATTGTAATTGGAGGCAGAGAAAGAGAGAAAGAGGAGGGAGGGAGAGACAGCAGAAATTGCTTGGCTGGGGCTGTGTGGGATGATAGTGTTTTTGACAGGTAAATAAGGCTGTGATTGTGGACAGTTACACTGCACCTCGCTGACCCTCACACACGCTGGCCTCCATCTATATTTCACTCTGACACGCATGCTGACTCCCTCTCTCTACTACACACAACCTCACACACTGTACACACTGATACATATTCACTCACACACAACCTCACACACTGTACACACTGATACATATACACTCACACACAACCTCACATACTGTACACACTGATACATATTCACTCACACACAACCTCACATACTGCACACACTGATACATATTCACTCACACACAACCTCACATACTGTACACAATGATACATATACACTCTCACACAACCTCACATAATGTACACACTGATACATATACACTCTCACACAACCTCACATACTGTATAGCATATGCTAACATGACAGTGGGCTGAATACGTCCTCTCTATAGGTCTATACTGCCCTACCAAGCAAAAAAGCATAAACTGCTCATAGCTGGAACTGAAAAACAATGGCTTTTATTTACCTTGGTTTCACAGTAACTTTATGCAGTTACTGCTAACATGACCCCCATTTTCTCCAGAACACAATACAATAGAGGCAGGATACTTGTCCGCATGATTAAGCATGTATTTTTAATGTAGCAAAATTATATTTACTCATTTTTGACAAAATGAGCAGTATACCGTTTTCTTGCTTGGTAGGGCAGTATACTGTTTTCTTGCATGGTAGGGCAGTATACTGTTTTCTTGCATGGTAGGGCAGTATACTGTTTTCTTGCATGGTAGGGCAGTATACTGTTTTCTTGCTTGGTAGGGCAGTATACTGTTTTCTTGCATGGTAGGGCAGTATACTGTTTTCTTGCTTGGTAGGGCAGTATACTGTTTTCTTGCTTGGTAGGGCAGTATACTACTCAAACATTCACTGACCACCATTCATTTACTAACCATATTTATTTATTACTGTCCCTCTCAAACGATATATTTTATTTTAGAATTTTTATTTTTGAAGATAGAGAAAATCTATAGGACTATAGTGGTATCTCTTCTTCCTACACGTTTTCCCCTTCCTTCCATCTTCCCATCCTCTTTTATCAAGTCAACAACCGTCCCCCCCTCCCCGCCTGCCTGCCCTTGCCTCCCTCGCTCCCTCCCTCTCTCACTTCAATCTCAAGTGTTTTCAATTTTATTCTAGAGTGGAATTAACTACCCCCGATGTCAAATTGCCGACGAAATCGATAATAATATCTTTACAAAAGAGGATATTCCAGTCTCTCGCGTCGGCTTTTGAAAAATGGAAAATTTAGCCGAGATTGATTCATTAGTTGACACGTTATAGGACGGTATAAGTATTGATCGCGGCCTGTCATGTCCCATCTCGGCTAATCGAAGCTGAGGCGCTCTGTCGATGGGCGCATTTTTCATAATTCCAACGCCGGGGAGAGAGACTAGCCGGCGCAGGCGACTGCTCGGCTCTGAGAGAAAAGGGGAGAGTGTAGGGGGGGGCAGAAGAGAGATAGACGGGGAGAGATGACTGGGGGGAAATCGGTAGGGGGCAAAGAGTGGAAGACCGAGAAATAGAGTGAAAAAGAGGCATGGGGTAAAAGGGAAAAACGGGGATTTTTTTGTGTGCACGGACACAGCTACACAGCTAGCCTGGAGGTCTGGGAGGTGAGAGGGCTAGGGGGAAGGTATGTTAATGGTGCAGGTATTGGGGCGTAGATAATTAATGCATTAACTAATTAAATCCTATCGGTGAGATAAGGAGGTGGAGGGAAGAACGGAGGGGAAGAGAGTGGGATGGCAAAAGAGAGAAATAAGGCGACAATGGGGAGGGATGGGTTTTAATAGCGGACGAAGATGCGGAGAGGTGTGAAAACGGCTAGATCGGATGAGGAGAGAGCGAAGGTGAAGTGCTGAGAGGGGAGGTTGGGGTGGGTAGGTGAATAAATAGAAATCGAATGACTTGGGTGCGAAGAGAAAGAAGTTCTGAGGCGGAAAAAAAGTATAAAGAGCAGCGAGAAGACACACGACAATGATGGAGAAACTTTTGATAGGTGTGCAATTCGTTTGGAAAGTTGGTATTGCTCGCGCTCAAGAATTCAGTCCAACATAATGCCACCGCTCTCACATTCTTGTCACGAGTTCCATGAATCTAGGGGACACGTCAATCAACTAAAGAAGGCTGTTGGAAGAAAATGAAGTCTACCTGTTTTTTGCCGCCCTTTTACTGGCCCCTGCATTGGCCCTTTAGGCCCTCTGGCCCATGTCCTAGATATACCTGTTTTCCTTCCTGTATATATAACACAGTAGACATGCTGTAGTAGGCTACAGTGTGAAACCATAAATGTTTGCCAAATAAAAGGCATTGTTTTAGTTTGATGAAATGGGCCAATAGACCCATAGATCCCTTTCTAAAAGGGGACTATATAGTAAATACAGTCCCGTGTGGCTAAGTTGATAGAGCATGGCACTTGTAACGCCAGGGTTGTGGGTTCGATTCCCACGGGGGACCAGTAGGAACAAATTTGAAAATGTATGTATGCACTCACTATTGTAAGTCGCTTTGGATAAGAGCACCTGCTAAATGACTCAGATCAAAATAATCAAAATGTCGACATACTACAAGCGGTTTAGGCCTACTTGGAGAGGAAGATGCTGAGCTGAAGATGGTCCCCTATCTTCTACTATTCATATGCCTAAATATAACCACTATTCTGGTGGCAACCTTTATGAATCTCAGTTCATTATATATGATTTGAATAAAGTCACAGGCATATTTTGTTGTGTTTCGTGTTGAGAGAAAAGCAGAGGTTGGGCCAAGGGCTACCACAAAAAACGATGTTAAGAGCGCTGCAGCTGATGACAAATGGTGGGAGGAGGGATGGAAAGCGTCAAGACAAATGAGATACACAACATTAGAAGAGATTGAGTTGGAGTTGGATTATAAGGAGAGAGGGATGACTAGAAAAGGAGGAGAGTGAGTGCATATGAGCAAGATGGAGAAATAGAGGGGAGGGGGTGCGCGCGGGGGTCTCCGTACTTGGCAGTCTCTGGGTATCTCAGGTTCTCTTCGGCCGGGAAAGCGGTCGATATTTAATTGTTATTGCTAGCATGAAACGCACGGAAGCGGGGCCTGTACGAAAATTTCTCATTTATTTGGTATTCTTGTTTTCTCTCCCCACCTCCCCCCTCTTTGTGGAACGCCGAGGGTGTGCGGGGTTCGAAGGGAGGGGCAGTTACCACGCTGTGGAGGTAGAAATAGAGGGATGAGGATGGGATAAGCTCTAAAGGAAGAAATACACCGTTTTCTTCTCCCAAGTTTAGTTTCTGTCCCTAGCCACATCGGATCCCCCCTCTATCACCTGCACGTAGTCTCACTCCCTCTGTCACCCGCCCCCGGACCCCCTCCCCCTGTTACTCCATCACCTCTCTACCCCCACCTGTCCAAAATGAAAAATCTGTCATTTTCATCAAACGTCCAACCAAATATTATCTACACTCCATTCCAAGAGATCGAATCTTATTTAAGGCGACGAGATTCGCCATCTGTTTTCAAATTTCATTCCTCCATGAACTTTATTTTCCCCGACTTTGGGAAGAATGATAACCTGATCGATGCTCTATCTGGCCACCGTCTACATATATTTTCAGTGGCGGTCTCCCACTTTGCTTAGAGTCGGCTGGTCAATTTTTTGTTTCGTGCACACACAGGAACACGCGCAAAACACATTTTACAGAGCAGATAGAAAAACTTAAGTGCAGCCAGCTTGGGTGTAGAAGGCTAGACCCATATGAGCTTCTCAATCTCTTTCTCTCCACCCCCATCTCTACTCTGCTCTTTCCCCGCGTCCTGGACCTCTCTTTCAAGCTCGCTTGCTCTCCCGCTAGCAAGCGCTGTCAACCTGCCTCGCCCTCTCAACCTGCCTCGCCCTCTCATATAGCATTGTTTATCGTGTTTCTCGTCATATCTCCATCTGGTTCGCAGCTTCTTCTTCTTGTCCCATCTCTTACGCACCGCGGACGCAGATGGAAGTGACATAGGAAACGTTTAGAGCGGACAACATTTTTTTTGCATTTGTCCTCTTTTCTTTTATCAAACTAGCCTATCTGTTTTTACGCAGGACATTTCAACAGAGTTTTGTTTGTTTTTGTTTACCAGCCTGGTTGTGTACACTCTAGTCTACTCATACTAGGTCCGTTTTTCTTTAACCTAATACTCAATATTCAGATTATTTTCTGTTTATCAGTAACTTTTATAGCTATAGTCTACCCGATTTATTAGCCTATTTATATTTCTTTGAGTTGCTTTAGCCTACTATTATGCACAGGTGGAGGATGGGCAGTGAAAAGTGCTCATGAGTTGATTCCCAGTCGTCAGAAAGCTCTGTCTATGTCAGTTACGTCGACCGGACCCCGGAAACTCAAGTGGGACCTACTGCCAAGTCGATGAGAGCGCATCGGAGAAGGTAAGCATGCTCTCTTCCCATTGCCTCTGGATAGACACATTAGACTAAGTGAGAGGAATACTAAAAGAAGACGTCGGAGTGCTCTGGAAACAGAGAGCTCAAGAGATTGAGAGGAAAAACACGTGGCTCCTTCAGAAATTGATTGATCTACAGAATGCGCACGGGAGTGTATTGTACTGCGCTCTATGCGTCTCCAAATAGATCTACGCGGGTTCCTTTGCTATTAAGCACTATTGCGATGCTTCTTTGACGAGAAATTGAGTTGCTTCTTTGATGAGAAAACGTGTTGCGTTGCATTTGTAATGTAGGCCTACACTGAGTGTACAAAACATCAACAACACCTGCTCTTTCAATGACAGGAGACAGGTTAAAGAAGGATATTTAAGCTTTGAGACAATTGAGACATGGATTGTGTATGTGTGCCATTCAGAGGGTGAATGGGCAAGACAAAAGATTTAAGTGCCTTTGAATGGGGTATGGTAGTAGGTACCAGGCGCACCGGTTTGTGTCAAGAAATGCAATGCTGCTGGGGGTTTCACGCTCAACAGTTTCCCATGTGTATCAAGAAGGGTCCATCACAAAAAAATGACATCCAGCCAACTGTGGGAAGCATTGGAGTCAACATGGGCCAGCATGGGGGGGGGGGGGGGGTGCAACGCAATATAAGGAAGGTGTCCTCAATGTTTTGTACACTCAGTGTACACTGCCGTTCAAAAGTTTGGGGTCACTTAGAAATGTCCTTGTTTTTGAAAGATTTTAATTTTTTTTGTCCATTAAAATAACATCAAATTGATCAGAAATACAGCATAGACATTGATAATGTTGTAAATGACTATTGTAGCTGGAAATGGCTGATTTTTAATGGAATATCTACATAGGGTTACAGAGGCCCATTATCAGCATCCATCACTCCTGTGTTCCAATGGCACATTGTGTTAGCTAATCCAAGTTTATCATTTTAAAAGGCTAATTGATCATTAGAAAACCCTTTTGCAATTATGTTTGCACAGCTGAAAACTGTGGTGTTTATTAAAGAAGCAATAAAACTGGCCTTCTTTAGACTAGTTGAGTATCTGGAGCGTCAGCATTTGTGGGTTTGTTTACAGGCTCAAAATGGCCAGAAACAAATAACTTTCTTCTGAAACTCGTCAGTCTATTGTTCTGAGAAATTAAGGCTATTCCATGTGAGAAATTGCCAAGAAACTGAAGATCTCGTACAATGCTGTGTACTACTCCCTTCACAGAACAGCGCAAACTGGCTCTAACCAGAATAGAAAAAGGAGTGGGAGGCCCCGGTGCACAAATGAGCAAGAGGACAAGTACATTAGAGTGTCTAGTTTGAGAAACAGACACCTCACAAGTCCTCAACTGGCAGCTTCATTAAATAGTACTCGCAAAACACCAGTCTCAACGTCAACAGTGAAGAGGAGACTCCGGGATGCTGGCCTTCTAGACAGAGTTCCTCTGTTCAGTGTCTGTGTTCTTTTGCCCATCTTCATCTTTTCTTTTTATTGGCCATTCTGAGATATGTCTTTTTCTTTATAACTCTGCCTAAAAGGCCAGCATCCCGGAGTCACCTCTTCACTGTTAACGCTGAGACTGGTGTTTTGCGGGTACTATTTAATGAAGCTGACAGTTGAGGACTTGTGAGGCGCCTGTTTCTCAAACTAGACACTCTAATGTACTTGTCCTCTTGCTCAGTTGTGCACCGTGGCCCCCCACTCCTTTTTCTATTCTGGTTAGAGCCAGTTTGCGCTGTTCTGTGAAGTGAGTAGTACACAGCATTGTACGAGATCCTTCATTTCTCAGAACAAGAATAGACTGATGAGTTTCAGGAGAAAGTTATTTGTTTCTGGCCATTTTGAGCCTGTAATCGAACCCACAAATGCTGGCCAGTTTGATTGCTTCTTTAGTCAGCACCACAGTTTTCAGCTGTGCTAACATAATTGCAAAAGGGTTTTCTAATGATCAATTAGCCTTTTAAAATTATAAACTTGGATTAGCGAACACAACATGCCATTGGAACACAGGAGTGATGGTTGCTGATAATGGGCCTATGTAGATATTCCATTAAAATCAGCCATTTCCAGCTACAATAGTCATGTACAACATTAACAATATCTACACTGTATTTCTGATCAATTTGATGTTATTTTAATGGACAAAAAATGTGCTTTTCTTTCAAAAACAAGGACATTTCTAAGTGACCCCAAACTTTTGAACGGTAGTGTATTTCTTCGCTTCAAAAGAGCGAAACGGTGAGATGTAAAGCCGTGTATCTAAGTGGCGAGAGAGTGTGGAAGGAGAGGAAGTGAGAAGGCAAGGGAGCTTTAGTACATGGGTAAACAAATGGAGGTTTCGCTTGAGAAGTTGTAGGTACAGAATGTGTGTGTGTGCGTGTGTGTTTATGTGCAAGGAAAGCCTCAAACTCATACAGTGTGTGGCTGGCCTTAGTTAATGTTTGCAGCACTTATAATGTAAGTAGGTTTACAATGGTGTATATTTGAGGGGGAAAGTTACCTGTAGAGCAGGGGTGGACAATTCCAGTCCTCGAGGGCCTGATTGGAGGCACAATTTTGCCCCAGCTAACACACCTGACTCCAATCAACTAATCACGATCTTCAGTTTAGAATGACATTTGATTAATCAGCTGTGTTTGCTAGGGATGGGGGAAAAGGTGAGACACCAATCAGTCAAGCCCCTGTGAGGTGTATCTCTGTAGCAGTGTCAGGGCTGTATCTAGATGGGCCACAGTGTGATCAGTCAGGGTAAAGCATTAGGCATGAGACACCGGCTGGGCCAGAGGTAAAGGCTAAGTAAGCATAGGATTTTTTTCCAATTATATCAGTGGTATCAATCACAGGTATATTTTTGTTATTCAGGATGCCTGGCTGGAAAAGCAACAAGGTCTCAGTCTCACTGCAGAATTAGACGTTCATCCATGTTCTCCAAACGTCACATTTTGATGCTCCTGCTGCTCTGTATTGTTCCATTTCCCCGAAGGTCAAACGTCGAAGTTAAAGGTCAAGTTTAGTCATTCATTCTGAATGGTTAAGGTAAGGGTTAAGGTTTGAGATAGGGTTATAACATTAAGTTTAGTCACTCATTCTGAATGGTTTAGGAAAGGGTTAAGGTTTGGGATAGGGTTAAAACATTACGTTTAATCATTCATTCTGAATGGTAAGGAAAGGGTTAAGGTTTGGGATAGGGTTAAAACCAAAAATAAATTAACAGTGTCCACAACTGGGATTGAACACATGACCTTCTGATCCAGAGTTATGGGATTACGCACATGCCAGCACCCTCTCCACAACACCCCATCAAAACCAAACCCAACACCCCATCAAAACCCATCAAAACCCACTGTTGCCCCTAGTGGCCAGTTTTGAAGGCATTTCCCAACGTTCTCAGGACATGGAAAGACGTCCAATTTCAACGTCAATCTTGAACAGCCTGGCTGGTTGATCAGTGGCTTTGAGCCTCATCCATTGATTAGGTCGGCTACATCAACATCCACACCTCTCAGAAACACAGCCGTTCAGTTATTTGTCTTGTACGTTGGTCGACTGAGGTGATATTTATGTTGACTTTAACAGGTTGATTATTGTCAGGTTGAATGGTTCCATGAGTGATAAAACAGTCATAAAGGCAGGTCCAGAGTCAGTCCTCCAGCACTGAGACGATGACAGTACAGTCAATGGCTCCAATCATTCCTCATCTGCTTTATGGCTCTTCCGACGTTTATAGCCGTTAGGCGGGCTTACGTAAACGCATTAACGGATGTGAAGGGCACGGGGGCTTTATTCAGCTGGGTACTACATTTAATCAAGGGTCACTCCCAGTTCATAAAGTCAGTAATCCACTCCATGTCAGCTAGATCTGCTTCAGAGTTTGGCTGAGACACGGCAGAGGACTGTTGCATGGATGTTTGTCTATAGGTAATCTTATTAGATGACTGCACTCCATAAAGAGATCATGATACTTGATGTGTTATCTGTTTATTCATTCAACCAATTGATAGTAAAATAGATAGAAAAACATTGTTCCTGCTTTATACAGTCTTGCTTTATGTTCCCTCTTATCAGTGCCTGTGAATTTACCTCATTCTTTTTCTCTGTCCTTACTGTTATCCTTCCCCTTTCTTCTGTCCTTACTGTTATCCTTCCCTTTTCTTCTGTCCTTACTGTTATCCTTCCCCTTTCTTCTGTCCTTACTGTTATCCTTCCCTTTTCTTCTGTCCTTACTGTTATCCTTCCCCTTTCTTCTGTCCTTACTGTTATCCTTCCCTTTTCTTCTGTCCTTACTGTTATCCTTCCCCTTTCTTCTGTCCTTACTGTTATCCTTCCCCTTTCTTCTGTCCTTACTGTTATCCTTCCCTTTTCTTCTGTCCTTACTGTTATCCTTCCCCTTTCTTCTGTCCTTACTGTTATCCTTCCCCTTTCTTCTGTCCTTACTGTTATCCTTCCCTTTTCTTCTGTCCTTACTGTTATCCTTCCCCTTTCTTCTGTCCTTACTGTTATCCTTCCCTTTTCTTCTGTCCTTACTGTTATCCTTCCCTTTTCTTCTGTCCTTACTGTTATCCTTCCCCTTTCTTCTGTCCTTACTGTTATCCTTCCCCTTTCTTCTGTCCTTACTGTTATCCTTCCCTTTTCTTCTGTCCTTACTGTTATCCTTCCCTTTTCTCTGTCCTTACTGTTATCCTTCCCTTTCCTCTGTCCTTACTGTTATCCTTCCCTTTTCTCTGTCCTTACTGTTATCCTTCCCTTTCCTCTGTCCTTACTGTTATCCTTCCCTTTTCTTCTGTCCTTACTGTTATCCTTCCCCTTTCTTCTGTCCTTACTGTTATCCTTCCCTTTTCTTCTGTCCTTACTGTTATCCTTCCCCTTTCTTCTGTCCTTACTGTTATCCTTCCCTTTTCTTCTGTCCTTACTGTTATCCTTCCCCTTTCTTCTGTCCTTACTGTTATCCTTCCCCTTTCTTCTGTCCTTACTGTTATCCTTCCCTTTTCTTCTGTCCTTACTGTTATCCTTCCCCTTTCTTCTGTCCTTACTGTTATCCTTCCCCTTTCCTCTGTCCTTACTGTTATCCTTCCCTTTTCTTCTGTCCTTACTGTTATCCTTCCCCTTTCTTCTGTCCTTACTGTTATCCTTCCCCTTTCTTCTGTCCTTACTGTTATCCTTCCCCTTTCCTCTGTCCTTACTGTTATCCTTCCCTTTTCTTCTGTCCTTACTGTTATCCTTCCCCTTTCTTCTGTCCTTACTGTTATCTTTCCCCTTTCTTCTGTCCTTACTGTTATCCTTCCCCTTTCTTCTGTCCTTACTGTTATCCTTCCCTTTTCTCTGTCCTTACTGTTATCCTTCCCCTTTCCTCTGTCCTTACTGTTATCCTTCCCTTTCCTCTGTCCTTACTGTTATCCTTCCCTTTTCTTCTGTCCTTACTGTTATCTTTTCTTTGCTCTTCAGTAAACCATATTTGCCTCTCTGATTCACCCCTCTCTTTCTATCCACCCTTCCTTTCTTCAACCCTCCCGTCCCACCTGCCCTACCTACCCCCAAGTTGGCCTGCCCCATGTTTGGGAGTCACTTACCCCCCCACCCCCTTCTCTCACTTAACCCCATATTTCACAGCTGAACTGCGGCTAATTTCCCCCTAGTCGGCCGAGCAGCGCTCCCTCCACCACACCACCACGCTTAATTACCCACAATTAAAGACCAACGCTAACGAGAAAATTGCTCTGTTATGAAATGACTTCAAAAGGGGACTGGAGGAAGTAGAATGGATTCGAGGAAAAGTTGGGCGCTAGCCTTGGGGGAGACTGGGAGGGAAGAGGAGAGTTATCATGCAGTGTTTCCTTTTACCCCCAAGGATGTTTCCTTAGGCTGGATGTGCAAAGACCTATTGGCCACACCTGGGGCTGTAGACACTAAAAGTGTGTCCAAAATGACATCCTATTCCCCATACAGTATCAGTCCTGTGTACAGCATGCAACATGCAGTATGTGGCTCTGACTAAAATCGCTATATTGTGAAAAGGCTGTCATTTGAGGTTTGCTCTACTATTTTATATTGAGTCCAATTTGATATAGGTTCTTCAATTGAACATATCAACCGCCCTAGCTAATGAAACATGATGGTGTGGCAGAGGGATAGTAAAGGCAAGTAGCAGACTGATGTAGGAGGACTTCTTTGATGCTGGACCCCACAGAAAAGCCAGAATGTGGGTATAGTATATAGTATACTGTATTATAGTCATGGATCATGTTTTATAAGTCATTTTATAATTTTTCTGCATTATGTGTGTATAGTTTTTTTGATTGGTATTATTGCACTGTTGGATCTAGAAACACAAGCATTTCTCTGCAGATCTGTGTACGTAACCAATACAATTTGATTTGATTTAGTAAAATTATCCTGGATACTTGTTTGATTCTGCATTAATGAGCCTAACCAATAGCAGGCTAAAGACGAGGCAGACTGACTTGAGCAGTGGGGTAGATTGTCTGTGGGAGTATCAGTAGCTCGATGCAGGTGAAGCTATAGACGGTTACCATGAGTCATGGGTAGGTTTATGGAATCTATGGAGATCCAAACAGATTTACATGATGTCTTGCTTTGCATTGTGTCATGAAGTGGGCTATAGTAGGGGACTGTAGGCATCATGAAGCAGCCATTAGCTCAACAAAACACAACAGAGCTCAGTATTTGTCAGTCTAAGGAAGAGCACCCCCCCACCCCATCCATAAACCCAATCTCTAAAACCATAAAAATGAAACAAAGAAACCTGAATTCAGATGATTTAATCCAGTTTGCACCCTAATACACAGACTAATGGGGAATAGTACAGCTATATGCTGGGGTTAATTCTAACAGTGGTAGTAATAACGTCAGACCCGACACTGATAACAATTCGATTTGATTTCATTTGAGAATGCCTCCACAGCTGCTCCCTTCTCCCTTCTCCCCCCCACCCCAGACCTGTCTCCCCCCCACCCCAGACCTGTCTCCCCCCTCTAGATTAAAGTGGGTGTGTTAATTCCCTGGTGTAGCGATCGAAGGGCTCTGGCAACAATGGGAAATGGGCTATTGATTAGAACAGCTCAGATTAAGACTAGGCAGTGGAGCTCTTTCTTGCTCTCCCCCCTTTTCTCTCCATTTCCCACCTTCTTCTTTCTGTCTTCTTGTCTGTCCTGCTTGTGTCACCTCCCGCTATCTATCCCCCTCTTTCTTTCTTTTTCCTACCTGACTCTTCCCCCCTCTTTCTCTCTCTCTCTCTCTCACACACACACACACACACACACACACACACACACACACACACACACACACACACACACACACACACACACACACACACACACACACACACACACACACACACACACAGACTCTGTCAATGTCTATGAGGATTTCTGTGTCTGTCTGTCCCCCCCTTCTCTCCCTCCTCCTCTCTCTACATCCTCTCTCCTTCTCTTTCCCAATCTCTGTCTGTACCTATTAGGCCTATCTATTTGCTCTCTCTCTCTCTCTCTCTCTCTCTCTCACTCACTCTCTCTCTCTCTCTCTCTCTCTCTCTCTCTCTCTCTCCCTCTCTCTCATATGCACTCGTTTCCTTTGGAAACAAGGTAAAAACATCTGCCAAGACCACTGTTGATGTAGTAAAGTCTAGAAATGTAGAAATAGAACTGTACAGTAAATTCATGATAAATGTACAGTAGTATAGACTTAAATAACTTGATTCTAAACCCCTCACTCCAAAGCAGTCTGACACCCACACTGCTGTGAGGTTGTATATCAACCAATCAAGCCACGTCTTTGTTGTACCACAATTAAAACCTCCCCTATCAAAATCTCTCTTATACCAAATTAGCTGTCATGATCTGACGGGGGACAAAATACATTGGATTTGCATTGAAAAGACATAAAACATACAAAATATAAGGAGACAGCAAATCTATACAGTGAAAAGTGAGCTAAAATTCCCCTGCTCTACTTATATTAATTACCTCAATCAATGGGAATGCTGTAGGTCAGTTATCCATCCTCCCCCTCCACCACTACTCTCTGGCAGAATGCCTACCAGGCGCCGGAACCACATCCCAAGCCCAGATCTAGGATCTGTGACCACACTACTGCTTCAACCCTATTGGTGTTATAAGGCGTCTGGGATTGGCCCTGGGTCAGTGGTTAGGAGGTACTGTATTGTCCACTGCTTCCACCCTTTTGGCTGTGAGAAACACACACACACACACACACACACACACACACACACACACACACACACACACACACACACACACACACACACACACACACACACACACACGTATGTAGACATCACACACACACACACACACACACACACACACACACACACACACACACACACACACACACACACACACACACACACACACACACACACCAGTGTCCGTATCAATATTCCTATGATCCTTAGGGACTATGAGAGTATTGGCGGAGCTTTCATCTGCTGAGTATGTGACAGTGTGTCTGATATCCCCTTCTCCTGATACCCACACACACACACTTAGTCCCCCTCCCAGACATGTGTGTAAACACTGATACACACACACTTAGTCCCCCTCCCAGACACATGTGTAAACACTGATACACACACACTTAGCCCTCCTCCCAGACACCTGTGTAAACACTATGATACACACACACTTAGCCCCCCTCCCAGACACATGTATAAACACTGATACACACACACTTAGTCCCCCTCCCAGACATGTGTTTAAACACTGATACACACACACACTAAGCCCCCCTCCCAGACACGTGTGTAAACACTGATACGCACAAACTTAGCCCCCCTCCCAGACATGTGTAAACACTATGATACACACACCCTTAGCCCCCCTCCCAGACATGTGTGTAAACACTGATACACACACACACTTAGCCCCCTCCCAGACATGTGTGTAAACACTGATACACACACACACTTAGCCCCCCTCCCAGACACGTGTGTAAACACTATGATACACACACCCTTAGCCCCCCTCCCAGACATGTGTGTAAACACTGATACACACACACATTTAGCCCCCTCCCAGACATGTGTGTAAACACTAATACACACACACACTTAGCCCCCTCCCAGACATGTTTGTAAACACTGATACACACACACTTAGCCCCCCTCCCAGACATGTATGTAAACACTATGATACACACACACTTAGTCACCCTCCCAGACATGTGTGTAAACACTATGATACACACACACTTAGCCCCCCTCCCAGACATGTGTTTAAACAGTGATACACACACACTTAGTCCCCCTCCCAGACATGTGTGTAAACACTATGATACACACACACTTAGCCCCCCTCCCAGACATGTGTGTAAACACTATGATACACACACACTTAGCCCCCTCCCAGACATGTGTGTAAACACTGATACACACACACTTAGCCCCCCTCCCAGACATGTGTGTAAACACTATGATACACACACACGTAGTCCCCCTCCCAGACATGTGTGTAAACACTATGATACACACACACTTAGCCCCCCTCCCAGACATGTGTGTAAACACTATGATACACACACACTTAGCCCCCTCCCAGACATGTGTGTAAACAGTGATACACACACACTTAGCCCCCCTCCCACACATGTGTGTAAACACTGATACACACACACTTAGTCCCCCTCCCAGACATGTGTGTAAACACTATGATACACACACACTTAGCCCCCCTCCCACACATGTGTGTAAACACTGATACACACACACTTAGCCCCCTCCCAGACATGTGTGTAAACAGTGATACACACACACTTAGTCCCCCTCCCAGACATGTGTGTAAACACTATGATACACACACACTTAGTCCCCTCCCAGACATGTGTGTAAACAGTGATACACACACACTTAGTCCCCCTCCCAGACATGTGTGTAAACAGTGATACACACACACTTAGTCCCCCTCCCAGACATGTGTGTAAACACTATGATACACACACACTTAGCCCCCTCCCAGACATGTGTGTAAACAGTGATACACACACACTTAGTCCCCCTCCCAGACATGTGTGTAAACACTATGATACACACACACTTAGTCCCCTCCCAGACATGTGTGTAAACACTGATACACACACACTTAGCCCCCTCCCAGACATGTGTGTAAACAGTGATACACACACACTTAGTCCCCCTCCCAGACATGTGTGTAAACACTATGATACACACACACTTAGCCCCCTCCCAGACATGTGTGTAAACAGTGATACACACACACTTAGTCCCCCTCCCAGACATGTGTGTAAACACTATGATACACACACACTTAGCCCCCTCCCAGACATGTGTGTAAACAGTGATACACACACACTTAGTCCCCCTCCCAGACATGTGTGTAAACAGTGATACACACACACTTAGTCCCCTCCCAGACATGTGTGTAAACACTGATACACACACACTTAGCCCCCTCCCAGACATGTGTGTAAACAGTGATACACACACACTTAGTCCCCCTCCCAGACATGTGTGTAAACACTATGATACACACACACTTAGCCCCCCTCCCAGACATGTGTGTAAACAGTGATACACACACACTTAGCCCCCTCCCAGACATGTGTGTAAACATTGATACACACACACTTAGCCCCCTCCCAGACATGTGTGTAAACATTGATACACACACACTTAGCCCCCCTCCCAGACATGTGTGTAAACACTATGATACACACACACTTAGCCCCCTCCCAGACATGTGTGTAAACACTATGATACACACACACTTAGCCCCCCTCCCAGACACGTGTGTAAACACTATGATACACACACACTTAGCCCCCCTCCCAGACACGTGTGTAAACACTATGATACACACACACTTAGTCCCCCTCCCAGACATGTGTTTAAACACTGATACACACACACACTAAGCCCCCCTCCCAGACACGTGTGTAAACACTATGATACACACACACTTAGTCCCCCTCCCAGACAGGTGTGTAAACACTATGATACGCACAAACTTAGCCCCCCTCCCAGACATGTGTAAACACTATGATACACACACCCTTAGCCCCCCTCCCAGACATGTGTGTAAACACTGATACACACACACACTTAGCCCCCTCCCAGACATGTGTGTAAACACTGATACACACACACACTTAGCCCCCCTCCCAGACACGTGTGTAAACACTATGATACACACACCCTTAGCCCCCCTCCCAGACATGTGTGTAAACACTGATACACACACACATTTAGCCCCCTCCCAGACATGTGTGTAAACACTAATACACACACACACTTAGCCCCCTCCCAGACATGTTTGTAAACACTGATACACACACACTTAGCCCCCCTCCCAGACATGTATGTAAACACTATGATACACACACACTTAGTCACCCTCCCAGACATGTGTGTAAACACTATGATACACACACACTTAGCCCCCCTCCCAGACATGTGTGTAAACACTATGATACACACACACGTAGTCCCCCTCCCAGACATGTGTGTAAACACTATGATACACACACACTTAGCCCCCCTCCCAGACATGTGTGTAAACACTATGATACACACACACTTAGCCCCCTCCCAGACATGTGTGTAAACAGTGATACACACACACTTAGCCCCCCTCCCACACATGTGTGTAAACACTGATACACACACACTTAGCCCCCTCCCAGACATGTGTGTAAACACTATGATACACACACACTTAGTCCCCCTCCCAGACATGTGTGTAAACACTGATACACACACACTTAGTCCCCCTCCCAGACATGTGTGTAAACATTGATACACACACACTTAGCCCCCCTCCCAGACATGTGTGTAAACAGTGATACACACACACTTAGCCCCCTCCCAGACATGTGTGTAAACATTGATACACACACACTTAGCCCCCTCCCAGACATGTGTGTAAACATTGATACACACACACTTAGCCCCCCTCCCAGACATGTGTGTAAACACTATGATACACACACACTTAGTCCCCCTCCCAGACATGTGTGTAAACATTGATACACACACACTTAGCCCC
This sequence comes from Salmo salar, assembly GCF_965601325.2. NCBI lineage: Eukaryota > Metazoa > Chordata > Actinopteri > Salmoniformes > Salmonidae > Salmo > Salmo salar. Next base: position 24,528,261 of record NC_138292.1, read on the forward strand.
CTCCCAGACATGTGTGTAAACATTGATACACACACACTTAGCCCCCCTCCCAGACATGTGTGTAAACACTATGATACACACGCACTTAGCCCCCCTCCCAGACATGTGTGTAAACAGTGATACACACACACTTAGCCCCCTCCCAGACATGTGTGTAAACATTGATACACACACACTTAGCCCCCTCCCAGACATGTGTGTAAACATTGATACACACACACTTAGCCCCCCTCCCAGACATGTGTGTAAACACTATGATACACACACACTTAGCCCCCTCCCAGACATGTGTGTAAACACTATGATACACACACACTTAGCCCCCCTCCCAGACACGTGTGTAAACACTATGATACACACACACTTAGTCCCCCTCCCAGACATGTGTGTAAACACTGATACACACACACTTAGTCCCCCTCCCAGACATGTGTGTAAACACTGATACACACACACTTAGCCCCCCTCCCAGACATGTGTGTAAACACTATGATACACACACACTTAGCCCCCTCCCAGACATGTGTGTAAACAGTGATACACACACACTTAGCCCCCCTCCCAGACATGTGTGTAAACACTATGATACACACACACTTAGCCCCCTCCCAGACATGTGTGTAAACACTATGATACACACACACTTAGCCCCCCTCCCAGACACGTGTGTAAACACTATGATACACACACACTTAGTCCCCCTCCCAGACATGTGTGTAAACACTGATACACACACACTTAGTCCCCCTCCCAGACATGTGTGTAAACACTGATACACACACACTTAGCCCCCCTCCCAGACATGTGTGTAAACACTATGATACACACACACTTAGCCGCCTCCCAGACACGTGTGTAAACACTATGATACACACACACTTAGCCCCCTCCCAGACATGTGTGTAAACACTGATACACACACACTTAGCCCCCCTCCCAGACATGTATGTAAACACTATGATACACACACACTTAGCCCCCCTCCCAGACATGTGTGTAAACACTATGATACACACACACTTAGTCCCCCTCCCAGACATGTGTGTAAACACTGATACACACACACTTAGTCCCCCTCCCAGACATGTGTGTAAACACTATGATACACACACACTTAGTCCCCCTCCCAGACATGTGTGTAAACACTATGATACACACACACTTAGCCCCCCTCCCAGACATGTGTGTAAACACTATGATACACACACACTTAGCCCCCCTCCCAGACGTGTGTAAACACAACGATACACACACACACTTAGCCTCCCTCCCAGACATGTGTGTAAACACTGATGCACACACACTTAGCCCCCCTCCCAGACATGTATGTAAACACTGATACACACACACTTAGTCCCCCTCCCAGACATGTGTGTAAACACTATGATACACACACACTTAGCCCCCCTCCCAGACATGTGTGTAAACACTATGATACACACACACTTAGTCCCCCTCCCAGACATGTGTGTAAACACTGATACACACACACTTAGCCCCCCTCCCAGACATGTGTGTAAACACTATGATACACACACACTTAGCCCCTTCCCAGACACGTGTGTAAACACTATGATACACACACATTTAGCCCCCCTCCCAGACATGTGTCTAAACACTGATACACACACACTTAGTCCCCCTCCCAGACAGGTGTGTAAACACTATGATACACACACACTTAGTCCCCCTCCCAGACATGTGTGTAAACACTATGATACACACACACTTAGCCCCCCTCCCAGACATGTATGTAAACACTGATACACACACACTTAGTCCCCCTCCCAGACATGTGTGTAAACACTATGATACACACACACTTAGTCCCCCTCAAAGACATGTATGTAAACACTGATACACACACACTTAGTCCCCCTCCCAGACATGTGTGTAAACACTATGATACACACACACTTAGTCCCCCTCAAAGACATGTATGTAAACACTGATACACACACACTTAGCCCCCCTCCCAGACATGTTTGTAAACACTATGATGCACACAAACTTAGTCCCCCTCCCAGACATGTGTGTAAACACTGATACACACACACTTAGCCCCCCTCCCAGACATGTGTGTAAACACTATGATACACACACACTTAGTCCCCCTCCCAGACATGTGTGTAAACACTGATACACACACACTTAGTCCCCCTCCCAGACATGTTTGTAAACACTGATACACACACACTTAGTCCCCCTCCCAGACATGTGTGTAAACACTATGATACACACACACTTAGCCCCCCTCCCAGACATGTGTGTAAACACTGATACACACACACTTAGTCCCCCTCCCAGACGTGTGTAAACACTATGATACACACACACTTAGTCCCCCTCCCAGACATGTGTGTAAACACTGATACACAAACACTTAGCCCCCCTCCCAGACATGTGTGTAAACACTGATACACACACACTTAGTCCCCCTCCCAGACATGTGTGTAAACACTATGATACACACACACTTAGTCCCCCTCCCAGACATGTGTGTAAACACTATGATACACACACACTTAGCCCCCCTCCCAGACATGTATGTAAACACTGATACACACACACTTAGTCCCTCTCCCAGACATGTGTGTAAACACTATGATACACACACACACTTAGCCCCCCTCCCAGACATGTATGTAAACACTGATACACACACACTTAGTCCCCCTCCCAGACAGGTGTGTAAACACTATGATACACACACACTTAGCCCCCCTCCCAGACATGTGTGTAAACACTATGATACACACACAATTAGTCCCCCTCCCAGACATGTGTGTAAACACTATGATACACACACACTTAGCCCCCCTCCCAGACATGTATGTAAACACTGATACACACACACTTAGTCCCCCTCCCAGACATGTGTAAACACTATGATACACACACACTTAGCCCCCCTCCCAGACATGTGTGTAAACACTGATACACACACACTTAGTCCTCCTCCCAGATATGTGTGTAAACACTATGATACACACACACTTAGTCCCCCTCCCAGACATGTATGTAAACACTGATACACACACACTTAGTCCTCCTCCCAGATATGTGTGTAAACACTATGATACACACACACTTAGTCCCCCTCCCAGACATGTGTGTAAACACTGATACACACACACTTAGTCCCCCTCCCAGACATGTGTGTAAACACTGATACACACACACTTAGTCCCCTCCCAGACAGGTGTGTAAACACTATGATAGACACACACTTAGCCCCCCTCCCAGACATGTGTGTAAACACTATGATACACACATACTTAGTCCCCCTCCCAGACATGTGTGTAAACACTATGATACACACACACTTAGCCCCCCTCCCAGACATATATGTAAACACTGATACACACACACTTAGCCCCCTCCCAGACATGTGTGTAAACACTGATACACACACACTTAGCCCCCCTCCCAGACATGTGTGTAAACACTGATACACACACACTTAGTCCCCCTCCCAGACATGTGTGTAAACACTGATGCACACACACTTAGCCCCCCTCCCAGACATGTGTGTAAACACTGATGCACACACACTTAGCCCCCCTCCCAGACATGTATGTAAACACTGATACACACACACTTAGTCCCCCTCCCAGACATGTGTGTAAACACTATGATACACACACACTTAGTCCCCCTCCCAGACATGTGTGTAAACACTGATACACACACACTTAGCCCCCCTCCCAGACATGTGTGTAAACACTATGATACACACACACTTAGCCCCTTCCCAGACACGTGTGTAAACACTATGATACACACACATTTAGCCCCCCTCCCAGACATGTGTGTAAACACTATGATACACACACACTTAGTCCCCCTCCCAGACATGTGTGTAAACACTGATACACACACACTTAGTCCCCCTCCCAGACATGTATGTAAACACTGATACACACACACTTAGCCCCCCTCCCAGACATGTTTGTAAACACTATGATGCACACACACTTAGTCCCCCTCCCAGACATGTGTGTAAACACTGATACACACACACTTAGCCCCCCTCCCAGACATGTGTGTAAACACTATGATACACACACACTTAGTCCCCCTCCCAGACATGTGTGTATACACTGATACACACACACTTAGTCCCCCTCCCAGACATGTTTGTAAACACTGATACACACACACTTAGTCCCCCTCCCAGACATGTGTGTAAACACTATGATACACACACACTTAGCCCCCCTCCCAGACATGTGTGTAAACACTGATACACACACACTTAGTCCCCCTCCCAGACGTGTGTAAACACTATGATACACACACACTTAGTCCCCCTCCCAGACATGTGTGTAAACACTGATACACACACACTTAGTCCCCCTCCCAGACATGTGTGTAAACACTGATACACAAACACTTAGTCCCCCTCCCAGACATGTGTGTAAACACTGATACACACACACTTAGTCCCCCTCCCAGACATGTGTGTAAACACTATGATACACACACACTTAGTCCCCCTCCCAGACATGTGTGTAAACAGTGATACACACGCACTTAGCCCCCCTCCCAGACATGTGTGTAAACAGTGATACACACACACTTAGCCCCCTCCCAGACATGTGTGTAAACATTGATACACACACTTAGCCCCCTCCCAGACATGTGTGTAAACATTGATACACACACACTTAGCCCCCCTCCCAGACATGTGTGTAAACACTATGATACACACACACTTAGCCCCCCTCCCAGACACGTGTGTAAACACTATGATACACACACACTTAGTCCCCCTCCCAGACATGTGTGTAAACACTGATACACACACACTTAGTCCCCCTCCCAGACATGTGTGTAAACACTGATACACACACACTTAGCCCCCCTCCCAGACATGTGTGTAAACACTATGATACACACACACTTAGCCCCCTCCCAGACATGTGTGTAAACAGTGATACACACACACTTAGCCCCCCTCCCAGACATGTGTGTAAACACTATGATACACACACACTTAGCCCCCTCCCAGACATGTGTGTAAACACTATGATACACACACACTTAGCCCCCCTCCCAGACACGTGTGTAAACACTATGATACACACACACTTAGTCCCCCTCCCAGACATGTGTGTAAACACTGATACACACACACTTAGTCCCCCTCCCAGACATGTGTGTAAACACTGATACACACACACTTAGCCCCCCTCCCAGACATGTGTGTAAACACTATGATACACACACACTTAGCCGCCTCCCAGACACGTGTGTAAACACTATGATACACACACACTTAGCCCCCTCCCAGACATGTGTGTAAACACTGATACACACACACTTAGCCCCCTCCCAGACATGTATGTAAACACTATGATACACACACACTTAGCCCCCCTCCCAGACATGTGTGTAAACACTATGATACACACACACTTAGTCGCCCTCCCAGACATGTGTGTAAACACTATGATACACACACACTTAGCCCCCTTCCCAGACATGTGTGTAAACACTATGATACACACACACTTAGCCCCCCTCCCAGACGTGTGTAAACACAACGATACACACACACACTTAGCCTCCCTCCCAGACATGTGTGTAAACACTATGATGCACACACACTTAGTCCCCCTCCCAGACAGGTGTGTAAACACTATGATACACACACACTTAGTCCCCCTCCCAGACATGTGTGTAAACACTATGATACACACACACTTAGCCCCCCTCCCAGACATGTATGTAAACACTGATACACACACACTTAGTCCCCCTCCCAGACATGTGTGTAAACACTATGATACACACACACTTAGTCCCCCTCCCAGACATGTATGTAAACACTGATACACACACACTTAGCCCCCCTCCCAGACATGTTTGTAAACACTATGATGCACACAAACTTAGTCCCCCTCCCAGACATGTGTGTAAACACTGATACACACACACTTAGCCCCCCTCCCAGACATGTTTGTAAACACTATGATGCACACAAACTTAGTCCCCCTCCCAGACATGTGTGTAAACACTGATACACACACACTTAGCCCCCCTCCCAGACATGTGTGTAAACACTATGATACACACACACTTAGCCCCTTCCCAGACACGTGTGTAAACACTATGATACACACACATTTAGCCCCCCTCCCAGACATGTGTCTAAACACTGATACACACACACTTAGTCCCCCTCCCAGACAGGTGTGTAAACACTATGATACACACACACTTAGTCCCCCTCCCAGACATGTGTGTAAACACTATGATACACACACACTTAGCCCCCCTCCCAGACATGTATGTAAACACTGATACACACACACTTAGTCCCCCTCCCAGACATGTGTGTAAACACTATGATACACACACACTTAGTCCCCCTCAAAGACATGTATGTAAACACTGATACACACACACTTAGTCCCCCTCCCAGACATGTGTGTAAACACTATGATACACACACACTTAGTCCCCCTCAAAGACATGTATGTAAACACTGATACACACACACTTAGCCCCCCTCCCAGACATGTTTGTAAACACTATGATGCACACAAACTTAGTCCCCCTCCCAGACATGTGTGTAAACACTGATACACACACACTTAGCCCCCCTCCCAGACATGTGTGTAAACACTATGATACACACACACTTAGTCCCCCTCCCAGACATGTGTGTAAACACTGATACACACACACTTAGTCCCCCTCCCAGACATGTTTGTAAACACTGATACACACACACTTAGTCCCCCTCCCAGACATGTGTGTAAACACTATGATACACACACACTTAGCCCCCCTCCCAGACATGTGTGTAAACACTGATACACACACACTTAGTCCCCCTCCCAGACGTGTGTAAACACTATGATACACACACACTTAGTCCCCCTCCCAGACATGTGTGTAAACACTGATACACAAACACTTAGCCCCCCTCCCAGACATGTGTGTAAACACTGATACACACACACTTAGTCCCCCTCCCAGACATGTGTGTAAACACTATGATACACACACACTTAGTCCCCCTCCCAGACATGTGTGTAAACACTATGATACACACACACTTAGCCCCCCTCCCAGACATGTATGTAAACACTGATACACACACACTTAGTCCCTCTCCCAGACATGTGTGTAAACACTATGATACACACACACACTTAGCCCCCCTCCCAGACATGTATGTAAACACTGATACACACACACTTAGTCCCCCTCCCAGACAGGTGTGTAAACACTATGATACACACACACTTAGCCCCCCTCCCAGACATGTGTGTAAACACTATGATACACACACAATTAGTCCCCCTCCCAGACATGTGTGTAAACACTATGATACACACACACTTAGCCCCCCTCCCAGACATGTATGTAAACACTGATACACACACACTTAGTCCCCCTCCCAGACATGTGTAAACACTATGATACACACACACTTAGCCCCCCTCCCAGACATGTGTGTAAACACTGATACACACACACTTAGTCCTCCTCCCAGATATGTGTGTAAACACTATGATACACACACACTTAGTCCCCCTCCCAGACATGTATGTAAACACTGATACACACACACTTAGTCCTCCTCCCAGATATGTGTGTAAACACTATGATACACACACACTTAGTCCCCCTCCCAGACATGTGTGTAAACACTGATACACACACACTTAGTCCCCCTCCCAGACATGTGTGTAAACACTGATACACACACACTTAGTCCCCTCCCAGACAGGTGTGTAAACACTATGATAGACACACACTTAGCCCCCCTCCCAGACATGTGTGTAAACACTATGATACACACATACTTAGTCCCCCTCCCAGACATGTGTGTAAACACTATGATACACACACACTTAGCCCCCCTCCCAGACATATATGTAAACACTGATACACACACACTTAGCCCCCTCCCAGACATGTGTGTAAACACTGATACACACACACTTAGCCCCCCTCCCAGACATGTGTGTAAACACTGATACACACACACTTAGTCCCCCTCCCAGACATGTGTGTAAACACTGATGCACACACACTTAGCCCCCCTCCCAGACATGTGTGTAAACACTGATGCACACACACTTAGCCCCCCTCCCAGACATGTATGTAAACACTGATACACACACACTTAGTCCCCCTCCCAGACATGTGTGTAAACACTATGATACACACACACTTAGTCCCCCTCCCAGACATGTGTGTAAACACTGATACACACACACTTAGCCCCCCTCCCAGACATGTGTGTAAACACTATGATACACACACACTTAGCCCCTTCCCAGACACGTGTGTAAACACTATGATACACACACATTTAGCCCCCCTCCCAGACATGTGTGTAAACACTATGATACACACACACTTAGTCCCCCTCCCAGACATGTGTGTAAACACTGATACACACACACTTAGTCCCCCTCCCAGACATGTATGTAAACACTGATACACACACACTTAGCCCCCCTCCCAGACATGTTTGTAAACACTATGATGCACACACACTTAGTCCCCCTCCCAGACATGTGTGTAAACACTGATACACACACACTTAGCCCCCCTCCCAGACATGTGTGTAAACACTATGATACACACACACTTAGTCCCCCTCCCAGACATGTGTGTATACACTGATACACACACACTTAGTCCCCCTCCCAGACATGTTTGTAAACACTGATACACACACACTTAGTCCCCCTCCCAGACATGTGTGTAAACACTATGATACACACACACTTAGCCCCCCTCCCAGACATGTGTGTAAACACTGATACACACACACTTAGTCCCCCTCCCAGACGTGTGTAAACACTATGATACACACACACTTAGTCCCCCTCCCAGACATGTGTGTAAACACTGATACACACACACTTAGTCCCCCTCCCAGACATGTGTGTAAACACTGATACACAAACACTTAGTCCCCCTCCCAGACATGTGTGTAAACACTGATACACACACACTTAGTCCCCCTCCCAGACATGTGTGTAAACACTATGATACACACACACTTAGTCCCCCTCCCAGACATGTGTGTAAACAGTGATACACACGCACTTAGCCCCCCTCCCAGACATGTGTGTAAACAGTGATACACACACACTTAGCCCCCTCCCAGACATGTGTGTAAACATTGATACACACACTTAGCCCCCTCCCAGACATGTGTGTAAACATTGATACACACACACTTAGCCCCCCTCCCAGACATGTGTGTAAACACTATGATACACACACACTTAGCCCCCCTCCCAGACACGTGTGTAAACACTATGATACACACACACTTAGTCCCCCTCCCAGACATGTGTGTAAACACTGATACACACACACTTAGTCCCCCTCCCAGACATGTGTGTAAACACTGATACACACACACTTAGCCCCCCTCCCAGACATGTGTGTAAACACTATGATACACACACACTTAGCCCCCTCCCAGACATGTGTGTAAACAGTGATACACACACACTTAGCCCCCCTCCCAGACATGTGTGTAAACACTATGATACACACACACTTAGCCCCCTCCCAGACATGTGTGTAAACACTATGATACACACACACTTAGCCCCCCTCCCAGACACGTGTGTAAACACTATGATACACACACACTTAGTCCCCCTCCCAGACATGTGTGTAAACACTGATACACACACACTTAGTCCCCCTCCCAGACATGTGTGTAAACACTGATACACACACACTTAGCCCCCCTCCCAGACATGTGTGTAAACACTATGATACACACACACTTAGCCGCCTCCCAGACACGTGTGTAAACACTATGATACACACACACTTAGCCCCCTCCCAGACATGTGTGTAAACACTGATACACACACACTTAGCCCCCTCCCAGACATGTATGTAAACACTATGATACACACACACTTAGCCCCCCTCCCAGACATGTGTGTAAACACTATGATACACACACACTTAGTCGCCCTCCCAGACATGTGTGTAAACACTATGATACACACACACTTAGCCCCCTTCCCAGACATGTGTGTAAACACTATGATACACACACACTTAGCCCCCCTCCCAGACGTGTGTAAACACAACGATACACACACACACTTAGCCTCCCTCCCAGACATGTGTGTAAACACTATGATGCACACACACTTAGTCCCCCTCCCAGACAGGTGTGTAAACACTATGATACACACACACTTAGTCCCCCTCCCAGACATGTGTGTAAACACTATGATACACACACACTTAGCCCCCCTCCCAGACATGTATGTAAACACTGATACACACACACTTAGTCCCCCTCCCAGACATGTGTGTAAACACTATGATACACACACACTTAGTCCCCCTCCCAGACATGTATGTAAACACTGATACACACACACTTAGCCCCCCTCCCAGACATGTTTGTAAACACTATGATGCACACAAACTTAGTCCCCCTCCCAGACATGTGTGTAAACACTGATACACACACACTTAGCCCCCCTCCCAGACATGTGTGTAAACACTATGATACACACACACTTAGTCCCCCTCCCAGACATGTGTGTAAACACTGATACACACACACTTAGTCCCCCTCCCAGACATGTTTGTAAACACTGATACACACACACTTAGTCCCCCTCCCAGACATGTGTGTAAACACTATGATACACACACACTTAGCCCCCCTCCCAGACATGTGTGTAAACACTGATACACACACACTTAGTCCCCCTCCCAGACGTGTGTAAACACTATGATACACACACACTTAGTCCCCCTCCCAGACATGTGTGTAAACACTGATACACAAACACTTAGTCCCCCTCCCAGACATGTGTGTAAACACTGATACACACACACTTAGTCCCCCTCCCAGACATGTGTGTAAACACTATGATACACACACACTTAGTCCCCCTCCCAGACATGTGTGTAAACACTATGATACACACACACTTAGCCCCCCTCCCAGACATGTATGTAAACACTGATACACACACACTTAGTCCCTCTCCCAGACATGTGTGTAAACACTATGATACACACACACACTTAGCCCCCCTCCCAGACATGTATGTAAACACTGATACACACACACTTAGCCCCCCTCCCAGACATGTGTGTAAACACTGATACACACACACTTAGTCCCCCTCCCAGACAGGTGTGTAAACACTATGATACACACACACTTAGCCCCCCTCCCAGACATGTGTGTAAACACTATGATACACACACAATTAGTCCCCCTCCCAGACATGTGTGTAAACACTATGATACACACACACTTAGCCCCCCTCCCAGACATGTATGTAAACACTGATACACACACACTTAGTCCCCCTCCCAGACATGTGTAAACACTATGATACACACACACTTAGCCCCCCTCCCAGACATGTGTGTAAACACTGATACACACACACTTAGTCCTCCTCCCAGATATGTGTGTAAACACTATGATACACACACACTTAGTCCCCCTCCCAGACATGTATGTAAACACTGATACACACACACTTAGTCCTCCTCCCAGATATGTGTGTAAACACTATGATACACACACACTTAGTCCCCCTCCCAGACATGTGTGTAAACACTGATACACACACACTTAGTCCCCCTCCCAGACATGTGTGTAAACACTGATACACACACACTTAGTCCCCTCCCAGACAGGTGTGTAAACACTATGATACACACACACTTAGCCCCCCTCCCAGACATGTGTGTAAACACTATGATACACACATACTTAGTCCCCCTCCCAGACATGTGTGTAAACACTATGATACACACACACTTAGCCCCCCTCCCAGACATATATGTAAACACTGATACACACACACTTAGCCCCCTCCCAGACATGTGTGTAAACACTGATACACACACACTTAGCCCCCCTCCCAGACATGTATGTAAACACTATGATACACACACACTTAGCCCCCCTCCCAGACATGTGTGTAAACACTATGATACACACACAGTTAGCCCCCTCCCAGACATGTATGTAAACACTATGATACACACACACTTAGTCCCCCTCCCAGACATGTGTGTAAACACTATGATACACACACACTTAGTCGCCCTCCCAGACATGTGTGTAAACACTATGATACACACACACTTAGTCCCCCTCCCAGACATGTGTGTAAACACTATGATACACACACACTTAGTCCCCCTCCCAGACATGTATGTAAACACTATGATACACACACACTTAGTCCCCCTCCCAGACATGTGTGTAAACACTATGATACACACACACTTAGCCCCCCTCCCAGACATGTGTGTAAACACTATGATACACACACACTTAGTCGCCCTCCCAGACATGTGTGTAAACACTATGATACACACACACTTAGCCCCCCTCCCAGACGTGTGTAAACACAACGATACACACACACACTTAGCCTCCCTCCCAGACATGTGTGTAAACACTATGATACACACACACTTAGTCCCCCTCCCAGACATGTGTGTAAACACTGATGCACACACACTTAGCCCCCCTCCCAGACATGTATGTAAACACTGATACACACACACTTAGTCCCCCTCCCAGACATGTGTGTAAACACTATGATACACACACACTTAGTCCCCCTCCCAGACATGTGTGTAAACACTGATACACACACACTTAGCCCCCCTCCCAGACATGTGTGTAAACACTATGATACACACACACTTAGCCCTCCTCCCAGACATGTGTGTAAACACTATGATACACACACACTTAGTCCCCCTCCCAGACATGTGTGTAAACACTATGATACACACACACTTAGCCCCCCTCCCAGACATGTATGTAAACACTGATACACACACACTTAGTCCCCCTCCCAGACATGTGTGTAAACACTATGATACACACACACTTAGTCCCCCTCCCAGACATGTATGTAAACACTGATACACACACACTTAGCCCCCCTCCCAGACATGTTTGTAAACACTATGATGCACACACACTTAGTCCCCCTCCCAGACATGTGTGTAAACACTGATACACACACACTTAGCCCCCCTCCCAGACATGTGTGTAAACACTATGATACACACACACTTAGTCCCCCTCCCAGACATGTGTGTATACACTGATACACACACACTTAGTCCCCCTCCCAGACATGTTTGTAAACACTGATACACACACACTTAGTCCCCCTCCCAGACATGTGTGTAAACACTATGATACACACACACTTAGCCCCCCTCCCAGACATGTATGTAAACACTGATACACACAAACTTAGTCCCCCTCCCAGACATGTGTGTAAACACTATGATACACACACACTTAGCCCCCCTCCCAGACATGTGTGTAAACACTGATACACACACACTTAGTCCCCCTCCCAGACGTGTGTAAACACTATGATACACACACACTTAGTCCCCCTCCCAGACATGTGTGTAAACACTGATACACAAACACTTAGTCCCCCTCCCAGACATGTGTGTAAACACTGATACACACACACTTAGTCCCCCTCCCAGACATGTGTGTAAACACTATGATACACACACACTTAGTCCCCCTCCCAGACATGTGTGTAAACACTATGATACACACACAATTAGCCCCCCTCCCAGACATGTATGTAAACACTGATACACACACACTTAGTCCCCCTCCCAGACATGTGTGTAAACACTATGATACACACACACACTTAGCCCCCCTCCCAGACATGTATGTAAACACTGATACACACACACTTAGCCCCCCTCCCAGACATGTGTGTAAACACTGATACACACACACTTAGTCCCCCTCCCAGACAGGTGTGTAAACACTATGATACACACACACTTAGCCCCCCTCCCAGACATGTGTGTAAACACTATGATACACACACAATTAGTCCCCCTCCCAGACATGTGTGTAAACACTATGATACACACACACTTAGCCCCACTCCCAGACATGTATGTAAACACTGATACACACACACTTAGTCCCCCTCCCAGACATGTGTAAACACTATGATACACACACACTTAGCCCCCCTCCCAGACATGTGTGTAAACACTGATACACACACACTTAGTCCTCCTCCCAGATATGTGTGTAAACACTATGATACACACACACTTAGTCCCCCTCCCAGACATGTATGTAAACACTGATACACACACACTTAGCCCCCCTCCCAGACATGTTTGTAAACACTATGATGCACACACACTTAGTCCCCCTCCCAGACATGTGTGTAAACACTGATACACACACACTTAGTCCCCCTCCCAGACATGTGTGTAAACACTGATACACACACACTTAGTCCCCCTCCCAGACATGTGTGTAAACACTATGATACACACACACTTAGCCCCCTCCCAGACATGTGTGTAAACACTGATACACACACACTTAGTCCCCCTCCCAGACATGTGTGTAAACACTATGATACACACACACTTAGTCCCCCTCCCAGACATGTATGTAAACACTGATACACACACACTTAGCCCCCCTCCCAGACATGTTTGTAAACACTATGATGCACACACACTTAGTCCCCCTCCCAGACATGTGTGTAAACACTGATACACACACACTTAGTCCCCCTCCCAGACATGTGTGTAAACACTATGATACACACACACTTAGTCCCCCTCCCAGACATGTGTGTAAACACTGATACACACACACTTAGTCCCCCTCCCAGACATGTGTGTAAACAGTGATACACACACACTTAGCCCCCTCCCAGACATGTGTGTAAACACTATGATACACCACACTTAGTCCCCCTCCCAGACACATGTGTAAACAGTGATACACACACACTTAGCCCCCTCCCAGACATGTGTGTAAACACTATGATACACACACACTTAGTCCCCCTCCCAGACATGTGTGTAAACAGTGATACACACACACTTAGCCCCCTCCCAGACATGTGTGTAAACACTATGATACACACACACTTAGCACCCCTCCCAGACATGTGTGTAAACACTGATACACACACACTTAGCCCCCCTCCCAGACATGTGTGTAAACACTACGATACACACACACTTAGTCCCCCTCCCAGACATGTGTGTAAACAATATGATACACACACACTTAGCCCCATCCCAGACATGTGTGTAAACAGTGATACACACACACTTAGCCCCCTCCCAGACACGTGTGTAAACACTGATACACACACACTTATCCCCCTCCCAGACACGTGTGTAAACACTATGATACACACACACTTAGCCCCCTCCCAGACACGTGTGTAAACACTATGATACACACACACTTAGCCCCCCTCCCAGACATGTGTGTAAACACTGATACACACACACTTAGTCCCCCTCCCAGACAGGTGTGTAAACACTATGATACACACACACTTAGCCCCCCTCCCAGATATGTGTGTAAACACTATATTACACATACACTTAGTCCCCCTCCCAGACATGTGTGTAAACACTATGATACACACACACTTAGTCCCCCTCCCAGACATGTGTAAACACTGATACACACACACTTAGTCCCCCTCCCAGACATGTGTGTAAACACTATGATACACACACACTTAGCCCCCCTCCCAGACATGTATGTAAACACTGATACACACACACTTAGTCCCCCTCCCAGACATGTGTGTAAACACTATGATACACACACACTTAGCCCCCCTCCCAGACATGTGTGTAAACACTGATACACACACACTTAGTCCCCCTCCCAGACATGTGTGTAAACACTATGATACACACACACTTAGCCCCCCTCCCAGACATGTATGTAAACACTATGATACGCACACACTTAGTCCCCCTCCCAGACACGTGTGTAAACACTATGATACACACACACTTAGCCCCCCTCCCAGACATGTGTGTAAACACTGATACACACACACTTAGCCCCCCTCCCAGACATGTGTGTAAACACTATGATACACACACACTTAGCCCCCCTCCCAGACATGTGTGTAAACACTATGATACACACACACTTAGCCCCCCTCCCATACATGTATGTAAACACTGATACACACACACTTAGTCCCCCTCCCAGACATGTGTAAACACTATGATACACACACACTTAGCCCCCCTCCCAGACATGTGTGTAAACACTGATACACACACACTTAGTCCCCCTCCCAGACAGGTGTGTAAACACTATGATACACACACACTTAGCCCCCCTCAAAGACATGTGTGTAAACACTATGATACACACACACTTAGTCCCCCTCCCAGACATGTGTGTAAACACTATGATACACACACACTTAGCCCCCCTCCCAGACATATATGTAAACACTGATACACACACACTTAGTCCCCCTCCCAGACATGTGTGTAAACACTATGCTACACACACAATTAGCCCCCTCCCAGACATGTGTGTAAACACTGATACACACACACTTAGTCCCCATCCCAGACATGTGTGTAAACACTATGATACACACACACTTAGTCCCCCTCCCAGACATGTATGTAAACACTGATACACACACACTTAGCCCCCCTCCCAGACATGTTTGTAAACACTATGATGCACACACACTTAGTCACCCTCCCAGACATGTGTGTAAACACTGATACACACACACTTAGTCCCCCTCCCAGACATGTGTGTAAACACTGATACACACACACTTAGTCCCCCTCCCAGACATGTTTGTAAACACTGATACACACACACTTAGTCCCCCTCCCAGACACGTGTGTAAACACTATGATACACACACACTTAGCCCCCCTCCCAGACATGTGTGTAAACACTATGATACACACACACTTAGTCCCCCTCCCAGACAAGTGTGTAAACACTATGATACACACACACTTAGTCCCCCTCCCAGACACATGTGTAAACAGTGATACACACACACTTAGCCCCCTCCCAGACATGTGTGTAAACACTATGATACACACACACTTAGTCCCCCTCCCAGACATGTGTGTAAACAGTGATACACACACACTTAGCCCCCTCCCAGACATGTGTGTAAACACTATGATACACACACACTTAGCACCCCTCCCAGACATGTGTGTAAACACTACGATACACACACACTTAGTCCCCCTCCCAGACATGTGTGTAAACAATATGATACACACACACTTAGCCCCCTCCCAGACATGTGTGTAAACAGTGATACACACACACTTAGCCCGCTCCCAGACATGTGTGTAAACACTATGATACACACACACTTAGCACCCCTCCCAGACATGTGTGTAAACAGTGATACACACACACTTAGCCCCCCTCCCAGACACGTGTGTAAACACTGATACACACACACTTATCCCCCTCCCAGACACGTGTGTAAACACTATGATACACACACACTTAGCCCCCTCCCAGACACGTGTGTAAACACTATGATACACACACACTTAGCCCCCCTCCCAGACATGTGTGTAAACACTGATACACACACACTTAGTCCCCCTCCCAGACAGGTGTGTAAACACTATGATACACACACACTTAGCCCCCCTCCCAGATATGTGTGTAAACACTATATTACACATACACTTAGTCCCCCTCCCAGACATGTGTGTAAACACTATGATACACACACACTTAGCCCCCCTCCCAGACATGTATGTAAACACTGATACACACACACTTAGTCCCCCTCCCAGACATGTGTGTAAACACTATGATACACACACACTTCGCCCCCCTCCCAGACATGTGTGTAAACACTGATACACACACACTTAGTCCCCCTCCCAGACATGTGTGTAAACACTATGATACACACACACTTAGCCCCCCTCCCAGACATGTATGTAAACACTATGATACGCACACACTTAGTCCACCTCCCAGACACGTGTGTAAACACTATGATACACACACACTTAGCCCCCCTCCCAGACATGTGTGTAAACACTGATACACACACACTTAGCCCCCTCCCAGACATGTGTGTAAACACTATGATACACACACACTTAGCCCCCCTCCCAGACATGTATGTAAACACTATGATACGCACACACTTAGTCCACCTCCCAGACACGTGTGTAAACACTATGATACACACACACTTAGCCCCCCTCCCAGACATGTGTGTAAACACTGATACACACACACTTAGTCCCCCTCCCAGACAGGTGTGTAAACACTATGATACACACACACTTAGCCCCCCTCCCAGACATGTGTGTAAACACTATGATACACACACACTTAGCCCCCCTCCCAGACATGTGTGTAAACACTATGATACACACACACTTAGCCCCCCTCCCAGACATGTATGTAAACACTGATACACACACACTTAGTCCCCCTCCCAGACATGTGTAAACACTATGATACACACACACTTAGCCCCCCTCCCAGACATGTGTGTAAACACTGATACACACACACTTAGTCCTCCTCCCAGATATGTGTGTAAACACTATGATACACACACACTTAGTCCCCCTCCCAGACATGTATGTAAACACTATGATACACACACACTTAGCACCCCTCCCAAACATGTGTGTAAACAGTGATACACACACACTTAGCCCCCCTCCCAGACATGTGTGTAAACACTGATACACACACACTTATCCCCCTCCCAGACACGTGTGTAAACACTATGATACACACACACTTAGTCCCCCTCACAGACATGTGTGTAAACACTGATACACACACACTTAGTCCCCCTCCCAGACATGTGTGTAAACACTGATACACACACACTTAGTCCCCCTCCCAGACAGGTGTGTAAACACTATGATACACACACACTTAGCCCCCCTCCCAGACATGTGTGTAAACACTATGATACACACACACTTAGTCCCCCTCCCAGACATGTGTGTAAACACTATGATACACACACACTTAGCCCCCCTCCCAGACATATATGTAAACACTGATACACACACACTTAGTCCCCCTCCCAGACATGTGTGTAAACACTATGATACACACACAATTAGCCCCCTCTCAGACATGTGTGTAAACACTGATACACACACACTTAGTCCCCATCCCAGACATGTGTGTAAACACTATGATACACACACACTTAGTCCCCCTCCCAGACATGTATGTAAACACTGATACACACACACTTAGCCCCCCTCCCAGACATGTTTGTAAACACTATGATGCACACACACTTAGTCACCCTCCCAGACATGTGTGTAAACACTGATACACACACACTTAGTCCCCCTCCCAGACATGTGTGTAAACACTATGATACACACACACTTAGTCCCCCTCCCAGACATGTGTGTAAACACTGATACACACACACTTAGTCCCCCTCCCAGACATGTTTGTAAACACTGATACACACACACTTAGTCCCCCTCCCAGACACGTGTGTAAACACTATGATACACACACACTTAGCCCCCCTCCCAGACATGTGTGTAAACACTATGATACACACACACTTAGTCCCCCTCCCAGACATGTGTGTAAACACTATGATACACACACACTTAGTCCCCCTCCCAGACATGTGTGTAAACACTGATACACACACACTTAGTCCCCCTCCCAGACATGTGTGTAAACACTGATACACACACACTTAGTCCCCCTCCCAGACAGGTGTGTAAACACTATGATACACACACACTTAGCCCCCCTCCCAGACATGTGTGTAAACACTATGATACACACACACTTAGTCCCCCTCCCAGACATGTGTGTAAACACTATGATACACACACACTTAGCCCCCCTCCCAGACATATATGTAAACACTGATACACACACACTTAGTCCCCCTCCCAGACATGTGTGTAAACACTATGATACACACACAATTAGCCCCCTCCCAGACATGTGTGTAAACACTGATACACACACACTTAGTCCCCATCCCAGACATGTGTGTAAACACTATGATACACACACACTTAGTCCCCCTCCCAGACATGTATGTAAACACTGATACACACACACTTAGCCCCCCTCCCAGACATGTTTGTAAACACTATGATGCACACACACTTAGTCACCCTCCCAGACATGTGTGTAAACACTGATACACACACTTAGTCCCCCTCCCAGACATGTGTGTAAACACTATGATACACACACACTTAGTCCCCCTCCCAGACATGTGTGTAAACACTGATACACACACACTTAGTCCCCCTCCCAGACATGTATGTAAACACTGATACACACACACTTAGTCCCCCTCCCAGACATGTGTAAACACTATGATACACACACACTTAGCCCCCCTCCCAGACATGTGTGTAAACACTGATACACACACACTTAGTCCTCCTCCCAGATATGTGTGTAAACACTATGATACACACACACTTAGTCCCCCTCCCAGACATGTATGTAAACACTGATACACACACACTTAGCCCCCCTCCCAGACATGTTTGTAAACACTATGATGCACACACACTTAGTCCCCCTCCCAGACATGTGTGTAAACACTATGATACACACACACTTAGCACCCCTCCCAGACATGTGTGTAAACAGTGATACACACACACTTAGCCCCCCTCCCAGACATGTGTGTAAACACTGATACACACACACTTATCCCCCTCCCAGACACGTGTGTAAACACTATGATACACACACACTTAGCCCCCTCCCAGACACGTGTGTAAACACTATGATACACACACACTTAGCCCCCCTCCCAGACATGTGTGTAAACACTATGATACACACACACTTAGCCCCCCTCCCAGATATGTGTGTAAACACTATATTACACATACACTTAGTCCCCCTCCCAGACATGTGTGTAAACACTATGATACACACACACTTAGCCCCCCTCCCAGACATGTATGTAAACACTGATACACACACACTTAGTCCCCCTCCCAGACATGTGTGTAAACACTATGATACACACACACTTAGCCCCCCTCCCAGACATGTGTGTAAACACTGATACACACACACTTAGTCCCCCTCCTAGACATGTGTGTAAACACTATGATACACACACACTTAGCCCCCCTCCCAGACATGTATGTAAACACTATGATACGCACACACTTAGTCCACCTCCCAGACACGTGTGTAAACACTATGATACACACACACTTAGCCCCCCTCCCAGACATGTGTGTAAACACTGATACACACACACTTAGTCCCCCTCCCAGACATGTGTGTAAACACTATGATACACACACACTTAGCCCCCCTCCCAGACATGTGTGTAAACACTGATACACACACACTTAGTCCTCCTCCCAGATATGTGTGTAAACACTATTATACACACACACTTATTCCCCCTCCCAGACATGTATGTAAACACTGATACACACACACCTAGCCCCCCTCCCAGACATGTTTGTAAACACTATGATGCACACACACTTAGTCCCCCTCCCAGACATGTGTGTAAACACTGATACACACACACTTAGTCCCCCTCCCAGACATGTGTGTAAACACTGATACACACACACTTAGTCCCCCTCCCAGACAGGTGTGTAAACACTATGATACACACACACTTAGCCCCCCTCCCAGACATGTGTGTAAACACTATGATACACACACACTTAGTCCCCCTCCCAGACATGTGTGTAAACACTATGATACACACACACTTAGCCCCCCTCCCAGACATATATGTAAACACTGATACACACACACTTAGTCCCCCTCCCAGACATGTGTGTAAACACTATGATACACACACAATTAGCCCCCTCCCAGACATGTGTGTAAACACTGATACACACACACTTAGTCCCCATCCCAGACATGTGTGTAAACACTATGATACACACACACTTAGTCCCCCTCCCAGACATGTATGTAAACACTGATACACACACACTTAGCCCCCCTCCCAGACATGTTTGTAAACACTATGATGCACACACACTTAGTCACCCTCCCAGACATGTGTGTAAAGACTGATGCACACACACTTAGTCCCCCTCCCAGACATGTGTGTAAACACTATGATACACACACACTTAGTCCCCCTCCCAGACATGTGTGTAAACACTGATACACACACACTTAGTCCCCCTCCCAGACATGTTTGTAAACACTGATACACACACACTTAGTCCCCCTCCCAGACACGTGTGTAAACACTATGATACACACACACTTAGCCCCCCTCCCAGACATGTGTGTAAACGCTATGATACACACACACTTAGTCCCCCTCCCAGACATGTATGTAAACACTGATACACACACACTTAGTCCTCCTCCCAGACATGTGTAAACACTATGATACACACACACTTAGCCCCCCTCCCAGACATGTGTGTAAACACTGATACACACACACTTAGTCCTCCTCCCAGATATGTGTGTAAACACTATGATACACACACACTTAGTCCCCCTCCCAGACATGTATGTAAACACTGATACACACACACTTAGCCCCCCTCCCAGACATGTTTGTAAACACTATGATGCACACACACTTAGTCCCCCTCCCAGACATGTGTGTAAACAGTGATACACACACACTTAGCCCCCCTCCCAGACATGTGTGTAAACACTGATACACACACACTTATCCCCCTCCCAGACACGTGTGTAAACACTATGATACACACACACTTAGCCCCCTCCCAGACACGTGTGTAAACACTATGATACACACACACTTAGCCCCCCTCCCAGACATGTGTGTAAACACTGATACACACACACTTAGTCCCCCTCCCAGACAGGTGTGTAAACACTATGATACACACACACTTAGCCCCCCTCCCAGATATGTGTGTAAACACTATATTACACATACACTTAGTCCCCCTCCCAGACATGTGTGTAAACACTATGATACACACACACTTAGCCCCCCTCCCAGACATGTGTGTAAACACTGATACACACACACTTAGTCCCCCTCCCAGACATGTGTGTAAACACTATGATACACACACACTTAGCCCCCCTCCCAGACATGTATGTAAACACTATGATACGCACACACTTAGTCCACCTCCCAGACACGTGTGTAAACACTATGATACACACACACTTAGCCCCCCTCCCAGACATGTGTGTAAACACTGATACACACACACTTAGTCCCCCTCCCAGACATGTGTGTAAACACTATGATACACACACACTTAGCCCCCCTCCCAGACATGTGTGTAAACACTGATACACACACACTTAGTCCTCCTCCCAGATATGTGTGTAAACACTATGATACACACACACTTATTCCCCCTCCCAGACATGTATGTAAACACTGATACACACACACTTAGTCCCCCTCCCAGACATGTGTGTAAACACTGATACACACACACTTAGTCCCCCTCCCAGACATGTGTGTAAACACTGATACACACACACTTAGTCCCCCTCCCAGACAGGTGTGTAAACACTATGATACACACACACTTAGCCCCCCTCCCAGACATGTGTGTAAACACTATGATACACACACACTTAGTCCCCCTCCCAGACATGTGTGTAAACACTATGATACACACACACTTAGCCCCCCTCCCAGACATATATGTAAACACTGATACACACACACTTAGTCCCCCTCCCAGACATGTGTGTAAACACTATGATACACACACAATTAGCCCCCTCCCAGACATGTGTGTAAACACTGATACACACACACTTAGTCCCCATCCCAGACATGTGTGTAAACACTATGATACACACACACTTAGTCCCCCTCCCAGACATGTATGTAAACACTGATACACACACACTTAGCCCCCCTCCCAGACATGTTTGTAAACACTATGATGCACACACACTTAGTCACCCTCCCAGACATGTGTGTAAACACTGATACACACACACTTAGTCCCCCTCCCAGACATGTGTGTAAACACTATGATACACACACACTTAGTCCCCCTCCCAGACATGTGTGTAAACACTGATACACACACACTTAGTACCCCTCCCAGACATGTTTGTAAACACTGATACACACACACTTAGTCCCCCTCCCAGACACGTGTGTAAACACTATGATACACACACACTTAGCCCCCCTCCCAGACATGTGTGTAAACACTATGATACACACACACTTAGTCCCCCTCCCAGACATGTGTGTAAACACTATGATACACACACACTTAGTCCCCCTCCCAGACATGTGTGTAAACACTGATACACACACACTTAGTCCCCCTCCCAGACATGTGTGTAAACACTGATACACACACACTTAGTCCCCCTCCCAGACAGGTGTGTAAACACTATGATACACACACACTTAGCGTGTGTAAACACTATGATACACACACACTTAGCCCCCCTCCCAGACATGTGTGTAAACACTGATACACACACACTTAGTCCCCCTCCCAGACAGGTGTGTAAACACTATGATACACACACACTTAGCCCCCCTCCCAGATATGTGTGTAAACACTATATTACACATACACTTAGTCCCCCTCCCAGACATGTGTGTAAACACTATGATACACACACACTTAGCCCCCCTCCCAGACATGTATGTAAACACTGATACACACAGACTTAGTCCCCCTCCCAGACATGTGTGTAAACACTATGATACACACACACTTAGCCCCCCTCCCAGACATGTGTGTAAACACTGATACACACACACTTAGTCCCCCTCCCAGACATGTGTGTAAACACTATGATACACACACACTTAGCCCCCCTCCCAGACATGTATGTAAACACTATGATACGCACACACTTAGTCCACCTCCCAGACACGTGTGTAAACACTATGATACACACACACTTAGCCCCCCTCCCAGACATGTGTGTAAACACTGATACACACACACTAAGTCCCCCTCCCAGACATGTGTGTAAACACTATGATACACACACACTTAGCCCCCCTCCCAGACATGTGTGTAAACACTGATACACACACACTTAGTCCCCCTCCCAGACATGTGTGTAAACACTATGATACACACACACTTATCCCCCCTCCCAGACATGTGTGTAAACACTATGATACACACACACTTAGTCCCCCTCCCAGACATGTGTGTAAACACTATGATACACACACACTTAGCCCCCCTCCCAGACATGTGTGTAAACACTGATACACACACACTTAGTCCCCCTCCCAGACAGGTGTGTAAACACTATGATACACACACACTTAGCCCCCCTCCCAGACATGTGTGTAAACACTATGATACACACACACTTAGTCCCCCTCCCAGACATGTGTGTAAACACTATGATACACACACACTTAGCCCCCCTCCCAGACATATATGTAAACACTGATACACACACACTTAGTCCCCCTCCCAGACATGTGTGTAAACACTATGATACACACACAATTAGCCCCCTCCCAGACATGTGTGTAAACACTGATACACACACACTTAGTCCCCATCCCAGACATGTGTGTAAACACTATGATACACACACACTTAGTCCCCCTCCCAGACATGTATGTAAACACTGATACACACACACTTAGCCCCCCTCCCAGACATGTTTGTAAACACTATGATGCACACACACTTAGTCCCCCTCCCAGACATGTGTGTAAACACTATGATACACACACACTTAGTCCCCCTCCCAGACATGTGTGTAAACACTGATACACACACACTTAGTCCCCCTCCCAGACATGTGTGTAAACACTGATACACACACACTTAGTCCCCCTCCCAGACAGGTGTGTAAACACTATGATACACACACACTTAGCCCCCCTCCCAGACATGTGTGTAAACACTATGATACACACACACTTAGTCCCCCTCCCAGACATGTGTGTAAACACTATGATACACACACACTTAGTCCCCCTACCAGACATGTGTGTAAACACTGATACACACACACTTAGTCCCCCTCCCAGACATGTGTGTAAACACTGATACACACACACTTAGTCCCCCTCCCAGACAGGTGTGTAAACACTATGATACACACACACTTAGCCCCCCTCCCAGACATGTGTGTAAACACTATGATTACACACACACTTAGTCCCCCTCCCAGACATGTGTGTAAACACTATGATACACACACACTTAGCCCCCCTCCCAGACATGTATGTAAACACTGATACACACAGACTTAGTCCCCCTCCCAGACATGTGTGTAAACACTATGATACACACACACTTAGCCCCCCTCCCAGACATGTGTGTAAACACTGATACACACACACTTAGTCCCCCTCCCAGACATGTGTGTAAACACTATGATACACACACACTTAGCCCCCCTCCCAGACATGTATGTAAACACTGATACACACACTTAGTCCCCCTCCCAGACATGTGTGTAAACACTATGATACACACACACTTAGTCCCCCTCCCAGACATGTGTGTAAACACTGATACACACACACTTAGTCCCCCTCCCAGACATGTTTGTAAACACTGATACACACACACTTAGTCCCCCTCCCAGACACGTGTGTAAACACTATGATACACACACACTTAGCCCCCCTCCCAGACATGTGTGTAAACGCTATGATACACACACACTTAGTCCCCCTCCCAGACACGTGTGTAAACACTATGATACACACACACTTAGCCCCCCTCCCAGACATGTGTGTAAACACTATGATACACACACACTTAGTCCCCCTCCCAGACATGTGTGTAAACACTATGATACACACACACTTAGTCCCCCTCCCAGACATGTGTGTAAACACTGATACACACACACTTAGTCCCCCTCCCAGACATGTGTGTAAACACTGATACACACACACTTAGTCCCCCTCCCAGACAGGTGTGTAAACACTATGATACACACACACTTAGCCCCCCTCCCAGACATGTGTGTAAACACTATGATACACACACACTTAGTCCCCCTCCCAGACATGTGTGTAAACACTATGATACACACACACTTAGCCCCCCTCCCAGACATATATGTAAACACTGATACACACACACTTAGTCCCCCTCCCAGACATGTGTGTAAACACTATGATACACACACAATTAGCCCCCTCCCAGACATGTGTGTAAACACTGATACACACACACTTAGTCCCCATCCCAGACATGTGTGTAAACACTATGATACACACACACTTAGTCCCCCTCCCAGACATGTATGTAAACACTGATACACACACTTAGTCCCCCTCCCAGACATGTGTGTAAACACTATGATACACACACACTTAGTCCCCCTCCCAGACATGTGTGTAAACACTGATACACACACACTTAGTCCCCCTCCCAGACATGTTTGTAAACACTGATACACACACACTTAGTCCCCCTCCCAGACACGTGTGTAAACACTATGATACACACACACTTAGCCCCCCTCCCAGACATGTGTGTAAACGCTATGATACACACACACTTAGTCCCCCTCCCAGACATGTGTGTAAACACTATGATACACACACACTAAGTCCTACTCCCAGACAAGTGTGTAAACACTATGATACACACACACTTAGTCCCCCTCCCAGACACATGTGTAAACAGTGATACACACACACTTAGCCCCCTCCCAGACATGTGTGTAAACACTATGATACACACACACTTAGTCCCCCTCCCAGACATGTGTGTAAACAGTGATACACACACACTTAGCCCCCTCCCAGACATGTGTGTAAACACTATGATACACACACACTTAGCCCCCTCCCAGACATGTGTGTAAACACTAGATACACACACACTTAGTCCCCCTCCCAGACATGTGTGTAAACACTATGATACACACACACTTAGCCCCCTCCCAGACATGTGTGTAAACAGTGATACACACACACTTAGCCCCCCTCCCAGACACGTGTGTAAACACTGATACACACACACTTATCCCCCTCCCAGACACGTGTGTAAACACTATGATACACACACACTTAGCCCCCTCCCAGACACGTGTGTAAACACTATGATACACACACACTTAGCCCCCCTCCCAGACATGTGTGTAAACACTGATACACACACACTTAGTCCCCCTCCCAGACAGGTGTGTAAACACTATGATACACACACACTTAGCCCCCCTCCAAGATATGTGTGTAAACACTATATTACACATACACTTAGTCCCCCTCCCAGACATGTGTGTAAACACTATGATACACACACACTTAGCCCCCCTCCCAGACATGTATGTAAACACTGATACACACACACTTAGTCCCCCTCCCAGACATGTGTGTAAACACTATGATACACACACACTTAGCCCCCCTCCCAGACATGTGTGTAAACACTGATACACACACACTTAGTCCCCCTCCCAGACATGTGTGTAAACACTATGATACACACACACTTAGTCCCCCTCCCAGACATGTGTGTAAACACTGATACACACACACTTAGTCCCCCTCCCAGACATGTTTGTAAACACTGATACACACACACTTAGTCCCCCTCCCAGACACGTGTGTAAACACTATGATACACACACACTTAGCCCCCCTCCCAGACATGTGTGTAAACGCTATGATACACACACACTTAGTCCCCCTCCCAGACATGTGTGTAAACACTATGATACACACACACTAAGTCCTACTCCCAGACAAGTGTGTAAACACTATGATACACACACACTTAGTCCCCCTCCCAGACACATGTGTAAACAGTGATACACACACACTTAGCCCCCTCCCAGACATGTGTGTAAACACTATGATACACACACACTTAGTCCCCCTCCCAGACATGTGTGTAAACAGTGATACACACACACTTAGCCCCCTCCCAGACATGTGTGTAAACACTATGATACACACACACTTAGCCCCCTCCCAGACATGTGTGTAAACAGTGATACACACACACTTAGCCCCCTCCCAGACATGTGTGTAAACACTATGATACACACACACTTAGCACCCCTCCCAGACATGTGTGTAAACAGTGATACACACACACTTAGCCCCCCTCCCAGACACGTGTGTAAACACTGATACACACACACTTATCCCCCTCCCAGACACGTGTGTAAACACTATGATACACACACACTTAGCCCCCTCCCAGACACGTGTGTAAACACTATGATACACACACACTTAGCCCCCCTCCCAGACATGTGTGTAAACACTGATACACACACACTTAGTCCCCCTCCCAGACAGGTGTGTAAACACTATGATACACACACACTTAGCCCCCCTCCCAGATATGTGTGTAAACACTATATTACACATACACTTAGTCCCCCTCCCAGACATGTGTGTAAACACTATGATACACACACACTTAGCCCCCCTCCCAGACATGTATGTAAACACTGATACACACACACTTAGTCCCCCTCCCAGACATGTGTGTAAACACTATGATACACACACACTTAGCCCCCCTCCCAGACATGTGTGTAAACACTGATACACACACACTTAGTCCCCCTCCCAGACATGTGTGTAAACACTATGATACACACACACTTAGTCCCCCTCCCAGACATGTGTGTAAACACTGATACACACACACTTAGTCCCCCTCCCAGACATGTGTGTAAACACTATGATACACACACTCTTAGCCCCCCTCCCAGACATGTGTGTAAACACTATGATACACACACACTTAGTCCCCCTCCCAGACACATGTGTAAACAGTGATACACACACACTTAGCCCCCTCCCAGACATGTGTGTAAACACTATGATACACACACACTTAGCACCCCTCCCAGACACGTGTGTAAACACTATGATACACACACACTAAGTCCCCCTCCCAGACATGTGTGTAAACACTATGATACACAAACACTTAGTCCCCCTCCCAGACATGTGTGTAAACACTGATACACACACACTTAGTCCCCCTCCCAGACATGTGTGTAAACACTATGATACACACACACTTAGCCCCCCTCCCAGACATGTGTGTAAACACTATGATACACACACACTTAGCCCCCTCCCAGACATGTGTGTAAACACTATGATACACACACACTTAGCCCCCCTCCCAGACATGTGTGTAAACACTGATACACACACACTTAGTCCCCCTCCCAGACAGGTGTGTAAACACTATGATACACACACACTTAGCCCCCCTCCCAGACATGTGTGTAAACACTATGATACACACACACTTAGTCCCCCTCCCAGACATGTGTGTAAACACTATGATACACACACACTTAGCCCCCCTCCCAGACATATATGTAAACACTGATACACACACACTTAGTCCCCCTCCCAGACATGTGTGTAAACACTATGATACACACACAATTAGCCCCCTCCCAGACATGTGTGTAAACACTGATACACACACACTTAGTCCCCATCCCAGACATGTGTCTAAACACTATGATACACACACACTTAGTCCCCCTCCCAGACATGTATGTAAACACTGATACACACACACTTAGCCCCCCTCCCAGACATGTTTGTAAACACTATGATGCACACACACTTAGTCACCCTCCCAGACATGTGTGTAAACACTGATACACACACACTTAGTCCCCCTCCCAGACATGTGTGTAAACACTATGATACACACACACTTAGTCCCCCTCCCAGACATGTGTGTAAACACTATGATACACACACACTTAGCCCCCCTCCCAGACATGTATGTAAACACTGATACACACACACTTAGTCCCCCTCCCAGACATGTGTGTAAACACTATGATACACACACACTTAGCCCCCCTCCCAGACATGTGTGTAAACACTGATACACACACACTTAGTCCCCCTCCCAGACACATGTGTAAACAGTGATACACACACACTTAGCCCCCTCCCAGACATGTGTGTAAACACTATGATACACACACACTTAGCACCCCTCCCAGACACGTGTGTAAACACTATGATACACACACACTAAGTCCCCCTCCCAGACATGTGTGTAAACACTATGATACACAAACACTTAGTCCCCCTCCCAGACATGTGTGTAAACACTGATACACACACACTTAGTCCCCCTCCCAGACATGTGTGTAAACACTATGATACACACACACTTAGCCCCCCTCCCAGACATGTGTGTAAACACTATGATACACACACACTTAGCCCCCTCCCAGACATGTGTGTAAACACTATGATACACACACACTTAGCCCCCCTCCCAGACATGTGTGTAAACACTGATACACACACACTTAGTCCCCCTCCCAGACAGGTGTGTAAACACTATGATACACACACACTTAGCCCCCCTCCCAGACATGTGTGTAAACACTATGATACACACACACTTAGTCCCCCTCCCAGACATGTGTGTAAACACTATGATACACACACACTTAGCCCCCCTCCCAGACATATATGTAAACACTGATACACACACACTTAGTCCCCCTCCCAGACATGTGTGTAAACACTATGATACACACACAATTAGCCCCCTCCCAGACATGTGTGTAAACACTGATACACACACACTTAGTCCCCATCCCAGACATGTGTCTAAACACTATGATACACACACACTTAGTCCCCCTCCCAGACATGTATGTAAACACTGATACACACACACTTAGCCCCCCTCCCAGACATGTTTGTAAACACTATGATGCACACACACTTAGTCACCCTCCCAGACATGTGTGTAAACACTGATACACACACACTTAGTCCCCCTCCCAGACATGTGTGTAAACACTATGATACACACACACTTAGTCCCCCTCCCAGACATGTGTGTAAACACTGATACACACACACTTAGTCCCCCTCCCAGACATGTTTGTAAACACTGATACACACACACTTAGTCCCCCTCCCAGACACGTGTGTAAACACTATGATACACACACACTTAGCCCCCCTCCCAGACATGTGTGTAAACACTATGATACACACACACTTAGTCCCCCTCCCAGACATGTGTGTAAACACTATGATACACACACACTTAGTCCCCCTACCAGACATGTGTGTAAACACTGATACACACACACTTAGTCCCCCTCCCAGACATGTGTGTAAACACTGATACACACACACTTAGTCCCCCTCCCAGACAGGTGTGTAAACACTATGATACACACACACTTAGCCCCCCTCCCAGACATGTGTGTAAACACTATGATACACACACACTTAGTCCCCCTCCCAGACATGTGTGTAAACACTATGATACACACACACTTAGCCCCCCTCCCAGACATATATGTAAACACTGATACACACACACTTAGTCCCCCTCCCAGACATGTGTGTAAACACTATGATACACACACAATTAGCCCCCTCCCAGACATGTGTGTAAACACTGATACACACACACTTAGTCCCCATCCCAGACATGTGTGTAAACACTATGATACACACACACTTAGTCCCCCTCCCAGACATGTATGTAAACACTGATACACACACTTAGTCCCCCTCCCAGACATGTGTGTAAACACTATGATACACACACACTTAGTCCCCCTCCCAGACATGTGTGTAAACACTGATACACACACACTTAGTCCCCCTCCCAGACATGTTTGTAAACACTGATACACACACACTTAGTCCCCCTCCCAGACACGTGTGTAAACACTATGATACACACACACTTAGCCCCCCTCCCAGACATGTGTGTAAACGCTATGATACACACACACTTAGTCCCCCTCCCAGACACGTGTGTAAACACTATGATACACACACACTTAGCCCCCCTCCCAGACATGTGTGTAAACACTATGATACACACACACTTAGTCCCCCTCCCAGACATGTGTGTAAACACTATGATACACACACACTTAGTCCCCCTACCAGACATGTGTGTAAACACTGATACACACACACTTAGTCCCCCTCCCAGACATGTGTGTAAACACTGATACACACACACTTAGTCCCCCTCCCAGACAGGTGTGTAAACACTATGATACACACACACTTAGCCCCCCTCCCAGACATGTGTGTAAACACTATGATACACACACACTTAGTCCCCCTCCCAGACATGTGTGTAAACACTATGATACACACACACTTAGCCCCCCTCCCAGACATATATGTAAACACTGATACACACACACTTAGTCCCCCTCCCAGACATGTGTGTAAACACTATGATACACACACAATTAGCCCCCTCCCAGACATGTGTGTAAACACTGATACACACACACTTAGTCCCCATCCCAGACATGTGTGTAAACACTATGATACACACACACTTAGTCCCCCTCCCAGACATGTATGTAAACACTGATACACACACTTAGTCCCCCTCCCAGACATGTGTGTAAACACTATGATACACACACACTTAGTCCCCCTCCCAGACATGTGTGTAAACACTGATACACACACACTTAGTCCCCCTCCCAGACATGTTTGTAAACACTGATACACACACACTTAGTCCCCCTCCCAGACACGTGTGTAAACACTATGATACACACACACTTAGCCCCCCTCCCAGACATGTGTGTAAACGCTATGATACACACACACTTAGTCCCCCTCCCAGACATGTGTGTAAACACTATGATACACACACACTAAGTCCTACTCCCAGACAAGTGTGTAAACACTATGATACACACACACTTAGTCCCCCTCCCAGACACATGTGTAAACAGTGATACACACACACTTAGCCCCCTCCCAGACATGTGTGTAAACACTATGATACACACACACTTAGTCCCCCTCCCAGACATGTGTGTAAACAGTGATACACACACACTTAGCCCCCTCCCAGACATGTGTGTAAACACTATGATACACACACACTTAGCACCCCTCCCAGACATGTGTGTAAACACTATGATACACACACA
Source organism: Salmo salar (assembly GCF_965601325.2). NCBI lineage: Eukaryota > Metazoa > Chordata > Actinopteri > Salmoniformes > Salmonidae > Salmo > Salmo salar. The sequence goes on from NC_138292.1 coordinate 24,561,964, forward strand.
CTTAGCCCCCTCCCAGACATGTGTGTAAACAGTGATACACACACACTTAACCCCCTCCCAGACATGTGTGTAAACACTATGATACACACACACTTAGCACCCCTCCCAGACATGTGTGTAAACAGTGATACACACACACTTAGCGCCCCTCACAGACACGTGTGTAAACACTGATACACACACACTTATCCCCCTCCCAGACACGTGTGTAAACACTATGATACACACACACTTAGCCCCCTCCCAGACACGTGTGTAAACACTATGATACACACACACTTAGCCCCCCTCCCAGACATGTGTGTAAACACTGATACACACACACTTAGTCCCCCTCCCAGACAGGTGTGTAAACACTATGATACACACACACTTAGCCCCCCTCCCAGATATGTGTGTAAACACTATATTACACATACACTTAGTCCCCCTCCCAGACATGTGTGTAAACACTATGATACACACACACTTAGCCCCCCTCCCAGACATGTGTGTAAACACTGATACACACACACTTAGTCCCCCTCCCAGACATGTGTGTAAACACTATGATACACACACACTTAGCCCCCCTCCCAGACATGTGTGTAAACACTGATACACACACACTTAGTCCCCCTCCCAGACATGTGTGTAAACACTATGATACACACACACTTAGTCCCCCTCCCAGACATGTGTGTAAACACTGATACACACACACTTAGTCCCCCTCCCAGACATGTGTGTAAACACTATGATACACACACTCTTAGCCCCCCTCCCAGACATGTGTGTAAACACTATGATACACACACTTAGTCCCCCTCCCAGACACATGTGTAAACAGTGATACACACACACTTAGCCCCCTCCCAGACATGTGTGTAAACACTATGATACACACACACTTAGCACCCCTCCCAGACACGTGTGTAAACACTATTATACACACACACTAAGTCCCCCTCCCAGACATGTGTGTAAACACTATGATACACACACACTTAGTCCCCCTCCCAGACATGTTTGTAAACACTGATACACACACACTTAGTCCCCCTCCCAGACACGTGTGTAAACACTATGATACACACACACTTAGCCCCCCTCCCAGACATGTGTGTAAACGCTATGATACACACACACTTAGTCCCCCTCCCAGACACGTGTGTAAACACTATGATACACACACACTTAGCCCCCCTCCCAGACATGTGTGTAAACACTATGATACACACACACTTAGTCCCCCTCCCAGACATGTGTGTAAACACTATGATACACACACACTTAGTCCCCCTACCAGACATGTGTGTAAACACTGATACACACACACTTAGTCCCCCTCCCAGACATGTGTGTAAACACTGATACACACACACTTAGTCCCCCTCCCAGACAGGTGTGTAAACACTATGATACACACACACTTAGCCCCCCTCCCAGACATGTGTGTAAACACTATGATACACACACACTTAGTCCCCCTCCCAGACATGTGTGTAAACACTATGATACACACACACTTAGCCCCCCTCCCAGACATATATGTAAACACTGATACACACACACTTAGTCCCCCTCCCAGACATGTGTGTAAACACTATGATACACACACAATTAGCCCCCTCCCAGACATGTGTGTAAACACTGATACACACACACTTAGTCCCCATCCCAGACATGTGTGTAAACACTATGATACACACACACTTAGTCCCCCTCCCAGACATGTATGTAAACACTGATACACACACTTAGTCCCCCTCCCAGACATGTGTGTAAACACTATGATACACACACACTTAGTCCCCCTCCCAGACATGTGTGTAAACACTGATACACACACACTTAGTCCCCCTCCCAGACATGTTTGTAAACACTGATACATACACACTTAGTCCCCCTCCCAGACACGTGTGTAAACACTATGATACACACACACTTAGCCCCCCTCCCAGACATGTGTGTAAACGCTATGATACACACACACTTAGTCCCCCTCCCAGACATGTGTGTAAACACTATGATACACACACACTAAGTCCTACTCCCAGACAAGTGTGTAAACACTATGATACACACACACTTAGTCCCCCTCCCAGACACATGTGTAAACAGTGATACACACACACTTAGCCCCCTCCCAGACATGTGTGTAAACACTATGATACACACCCACTTAGTCCCCCTCCCAGACATGTGTGTAAACAGTGATACACACACACTTAGCCCCCTCCCAGACATGTGTGTAAACACTATGATACACACACACTTAGCACCCCTCCCAGACATGTGTGTAAACACTATGATACACACACACTTAGCCCCCTCCCAGACATGTGTGTAAACAGTGATACACACACACTTAGCCCCCTCCCAGACATGTGTGTAAACACTATGATACACACACACTTAGCACCCCTCCCAGACATGTGTGTAAACAGTGATACACACACACTTAGCGCCCCTCACAGACACGTGTGTAAACACTGATACACACACACTTATCCCCCTCCCAGACACGTGTGTAAACACTATGATACACACACACTTAGCCCCCTCCCAGACACGTGTGTAAACACTATGATACACACACACTTAGCCCCCCTCCCAGACATGTGTGTAAACACTGATACACACACACTTAGTCCCCCTCCCAGACAGGTGTGTAAACACTATGATACACACACACTTAGCCCCCCTCCCAGATATGTGTGTAAACACTATATTACACATACACTTAGTCCCCCTCCCAGACATGTGTGTAAACACTATGATACACACACACTTAGCCCCCCTCCCAGACATGTGTGTAAACACTGATACACACACACTTAGTCCCCCTCCCAGACATGTGTGTAAACACTATGATACACATACACTTAGCCCCCCTCCCAGACATGTGTGTAAACACTGATACACACACACTTAGTCCCCCTCCCAGACATGTGTGTAAACACTATGATACACACACACTTAGTCCCCCTCCCAGACATGTGTGTAAACACTGATACACACACACTTAGTCCCCCTCCCAGACATGTGTGTAAACACTATGATACACACACTCTTAGCCCCCCTCCCAGACATGTGTGTAAACACTATGATACACACACTTAGTCCCCCTCCCAGACACATGTGTAAACAGTGATACACACACACTTAGCCCCCTCCCAGACATGTGTGTAAACACTATGATACACACACACTTAGCACCCCTCCCAGACACGTGTGTAAACACTATTATACACACACACTAAGTCCCCCTCCCAGACATGTGTGTAAACACTATGATACACAAACACTTAGTCCCCCTCCCAGACATGTGTGTAAACACTGATACACACACACTTAGTCCCCCTCCCAGACATGTGTGTAAACACTATGATACACACACACTTAGCCCCCCTCCCAGACATGTGTTTAAACAGTGATACACACACACTTAGCCCCCTCCCAGACATGTGTGTAAACACTACGATACACACACACTTAGTCCCCCTCCCAGACATGTGTGTAAACAATATGATACACACACACTTAGCCCCCTCCCAGACATGTGTGTAAACAGTGATACACACACACTTAGCCCCCTCCCAGACATGTGTGTAAACACTATGATACACACACACTTAGCACCCCTCCCAGACATGTGTGTAAACACTGATACACACACACTTAGTCCCCCTCCCAGACACGTGTGTAAACAGTGATACACACACACTTAGCCCCCTCCCAGACATGTGTGTAAACACTATGATACACACACACTTAGCCCCCTCCCAGACATGTGTGTAAACAGTGATACACACACACTTAGCCCCCTCCCAGACATGTGTGTAAACACTATGATACACACACACTTAGCACCCCTCCCAGACATGTGTGTAAACACTGATACACACACACTTAGTCCCCCTCCCAGACATGTGTGTAAACAGTGATACACACACACTTAGCCCTCTCCCAGACATGTGTGTGAACAGTGATACACACTCACTTAGCCCCCCTCCCAGACACGTGTGTAAACACTGATACATACACACTTATCCCCCTCCCAGACACGTGTGTAAACACTATGATACACACACACTTAGCCCCCTCCCAGACACGTGTGTAAACACTATGATACACACACACTTAGCCCCCCTCCCAGACATGTGTGTAAACACTGATACACACACACTTAGTCCCCCTCCCAGACAGGTGTGTAAACACTATGATACACACACACTTAGCCCCCCTCCCAGATATGTGTGTAAACACTATATTACACATACACTTAGTCCCCCTCCCAGACATGTGTGTAAACACTATGATACACACACACTTAGCCCCCCTCCCAGACATGTATGTAAACACTGATACACACACACTTAGTCCCCCTCCCAGACATGTGTGTAAACACTATGATACACACACACTTAGCCCCCTCCCAGACATGTGTGTAAACACTGATACACACACACTTAGTCCCCCTCCCAGACATGTGTGTAAACACTATGATACACACACACTTAGTCCCCGTTCCAGACATGTGTGTAAACACTGATACACACACACTTAGTCCCCCTCCCAGACATGTGTGTAAACAGTGATACACACACACTTAGCCCCCCTCCCAGACATGTGTGTAAACAGTGATACACACACACTTATCCCCCTCCCAGACACGTGTGTAAACACTATGATACACACACACTTAGCCCCCTCCCAGACACGTGTGTAAACACTATGATACACACACACTTAGCCCCCTCCCAGACATGTGTGTAAACACTGATACACACACACTTAGTCCCCCTCCCAGACAGGTGTGTAAACACTATGATACACACACACTTAGCCCCCCTCCCAGACATGTATGTAAACACTGATACACACACACTTACTCCCCCTCCCAGACATGTGTGTAAACACTATGATACACACACACTTAGCCCCCCTCCCAGACATGTGTGTAAACACTGATACACACACACTTAGTCCCCCTCCCAGACATGTGTGTAAACACTGATACAAACACACTTAGCCCCCCTCCCAGACATGTGTGTAAACACTATGATACACACAGACTTAGTCCCCCTCCCAGACACATGTGTAAACACAAATACACACACACTTAGCCCCCCTCCCAGACATGTGTGGAAACACAATGATACACACACACTTAGCCCCCTCCCAGACATGTGTGTAAACAGTGATACACAAACACTTAGCCCCCTCCCAGACATGTGTGTAAACACTGATACACACACACTTAGTCCCCCTCCCAGACATGTGTGTAAACACTGATACACACACACTTAGTCCCCCTCCCAGACATGTGTGTAAACAGTGATACACACACACTTAGCCCCCTCCCAGACATGTGTGTAAACACTATGATACACACACACTTAGCACCACTCCCAGACATGTGTGTAACCACTACGATACACACACACTTAGTCCCCCTACCAGACATGTGTGTAAACAATATGATACACACACACTTAGCCCCCTCCCAGACATGTGTGTAAACAGTGATACACACACACTTAGTCCCCCTCCCAGACATGTGTGTAAACACTATGATACACACACACTTAGCACCCCTCCCAGAGACGTGTGTAAACACTGATACACACACACTTAGTCCCCCTCTCAGACAGGTGTGTAAACACTATGATACACACACACTTAGCCCCCCTCCCAGATATGTGTGTAAACACTATTTTACACATACACTTAGTCCCCCTCCCAGACATGTGTGTAAACACTATGATATACACACACTTAGCCCCCCTCCCAGACATGTGTGTAAACACTATGATACACACACACTTAGCCCCCCTCCCAGACATGTGTGTAAACACTGATACACACACACTTAGTCCCCCTCCCAGACATGTGTGTAAACACTATGATACACACACACTTAGTCCCCCTCCCAGACATGTGTGTAAACACTGATACACACACAGTTAGTCCCCCTCCCAGACATGTGTGTAAACACTATGATACACACACACTTAGCCCCCCTCCCAGACATGTGTGTAAACACTATGATACACACACACTTAGTCCCCCTCCCAGACACGTGTGTAAACACTATGATACACACACACTAAGTCCCCCTCCCAGACAGGTGTGTAAACACTATGATACACACACACTTAGTCCCCCTCCCAGACACATGTGTAAACAGTGATACACACACACTTAGCCCCCTCCCAGACATGTGTGTAAACACTATGATACACACACACTTAGCACCCCTCCCAGACACGTGTGTAAACACTATGATACACACACACTAAGTCCCCCTCCCAGACATGTGTGTAAACAGTATGATACACACACACTTAGTCCCCCTCCCAGACATGTGTGTAAACACTGATACACACACACTTAGTCCCCCTCCCAGACATGTGTGTAAACACTATGATACACACACACTTAGCCCCCTTCCCAGACATGTGTGTAAACAGTGATACACACACACTTAGCCCCCTCCCAGACATGTGTGTAAACACTACGATACACACACACACTTAGTCCCCCTCCCAGACATGTGTGTAAACAATATGATACACACACACTTAGCCCCCTCCCAGACATGTGTGTAAACAGTGATACACACACACTTAGCCCCCTCCCAGACATGTGTGTAAACACTATGATACACACACACTTAGCACCCCTCCCAGACATGTGTGTAAACATTGATACACACACACTTAGTCCCCCTCCCAGACACGTGTGTAAACAGTGATACACACACACTTAGTCCCCTCCCAGACACGTGTGTAAACACTATGATACACACACACTTAGCCCCCCTCCCAGACATGTGTGTAAACACTGATACACACACACTTAGTCCCCCTCCCAGACATGTGTGTAAACACTATGATACACACACACTTAGCCCCCCTCCCAGATATGTGTGTAAACACTATATTACACATACACTTAGTCCCCCTCCCAGACATGTGTGTAAACACTATGATACACACACACTTAGCCCCCCTCCCAGACATGTATGTAAACACTGATACACACACACTTAGTCCCCCTCCCAGACATGTGTGTAAACACTATGATACACACACACTTAGTCCCCGTCCCAGACATGTGTGTAAACACTGATACACACACACTTAGTCCCCCTCCCAGACATGTGTGTAAACAGTGATACACACACACTTAGCCCCCTCCCAGACATGTGTGTAAACACTACGATACACACACACACTTAGTCCCCCTCCCAGACATGTGTGTAAACAATATGATACACACACACTTAGCCCCCTCCCAGACATGTGTGTAAACAGTGATACACACACACTTAGCCCCCTCCCAGACATGTGTGTAAACACTATGATACACACACACTTAGCACCCCTCCCAGACATGTGTGTAAACATTGATACACACACACTTAGTCCCCCTCCCAGACACGTGTGTAAACAGTGATACACACACACTTAGTCCCCTCCCAGACACGTGTGTAAACACTATGATACACACACACTTAGCCCCCCTCCCAGACATGTGTGTAAACACTGATACACACACACTTAGTCCCCCTCCCAGACATGTGTGTAAACACTATGATACACACACACTTAGCCCCCCTCCCAGATATGTGTGTAAACACTATATTACACATACACTTAGTCCCCCTCCCAGACATGTGTGTAAACACTATGATACACACACACTTAGCCCCCCTCCCAGACATGTATGTAAACACTGATACACACACACTTAGTCCCCCTCCCAGACATGTGTGTAAACACTATGATACACACACACTTAGCACCCCTCCCAGACACGTGTGTAAACACTATGATACACACACACTAAGTCCCCCTCCCAGACATGTGTGTAAACAGTATGATACACACACACTTAGTCCCCCTCCCAGACATGTGTGTAAACACTGATACACACACACTTAGTCCCCCTCCCAGACATGTGTGTAAACACTATGATACACACACACTTAGCCCCCTTCCCAGACATGTGTGTAAACAGTGATACACACACACTTAGCCCCCTCCCAGACATGTGTGTAAACACTACGATACACACACACACTTAGTCCCCCTCCCAGACATGTGTGTAAACAATATGATACACACACACTTAGCCCCCTCCCAGACATGTGTGTAAACAGTGATACACACACACTTAGCCCCCTCCCAGACATGTGTGTAAACACTATGATACACACACACTTAGCACCCCTCCCAGACATGTGTGTAAACATTGATACACACACACTTAGTCCCCCTCCCAGACACGTGTGTAAACAGTGATACACACACACTTAGTCCCCTCCCAGACACGTGTGTAAACACTATGATACACACACACTTAGCCCCCCTCCCAGACATGTGTGTAAACACTGATACACACACACTTAGTCCCCCTCCCAGACATGTGTGTAAACACTATGATACACACACACTTAGCCCCCCTCCCAGATATGTGTGTAAACACTATATTACACATACACTTAGTCCCCCTCCCAGACATGTGTGTAAACACTATGATACACACACACTTAGCCCCCCTCCCAGACATGTATGTAAACACTGATACACACACACTTAGTCCCCCTCCCAGACATGTGTGTAAACACTATGATACACACACACTTAGTCCCCGTCCCAGACATGTGTGTAAACACTGATACACACACACTTAGTCCCCCTCCCAGACATGTGTGTAAACAGTGATACACACACACTTAGCCCCCTCCCAGACATGTGTGTAAACACTACGATACACACACACACTTAGTCCCCCTCCCAGACATGTGTGTAAACAATATGATACACACACACTTAGCCCCCTCCCAGACATGTGTGTAAACAGTGATACACACACACTTAGCCCCCTCCCAGACATGTGTGTAAACACTATGATACACACACACTTAGCACCCCTCCCAGACATGTGTGTAAACATTGATACACACACACTTAGTCCCCCTCCCAGACACGTGTGTAAACAGTGATACACACACACTTAGTCCCCTCCCAGACACGTGTGTAAACACTATGATACACACACACTTAGCCCCCCTCCCAGACATGTGTGTAAACACTGATACACACACACTTAGTCCCCCTCCCAGACATGTGTGTAAACACTATGATACACACACACTTAGCCCCCCTCCCAGATATGTGTGTAAACACTATATTACACATACACTTAGTCCCCCTCCCAGACATGTGTGTAAACACTATGATACACACACACTTAGCCCCCCTCCCAGACATGTATGTAAACACTGATACACACACACTTAGTCCCCCTCCCAGACATGTGTGTAAACACTATGATACACACACACTTAGTCCCCGTCCCAGACATGTGTGTAAACACTGATACACACACACTTAGTCCCCCTCCCAGACATGTGTGTAAACAGTGATACACACACACTTAGCCCCCCTCCCAGACATGTGTGTAAACAGTGATACAGACACACTTATCCCCCTCCCAGACACGTGTGTAAACACTATGATACACACACACTTATCCCCCTCCCAGACACGTGTGTAAACACTATGATACACACACACTTAGCCCCCTCCCAGACACGTGTGTAAACACTATGATACACACACACTTAGCCCCCCTCCCAGACACGTGTGTAAACACTATGATACACACACACTTATCCCCCTCCCAGACACGTGTGTAAACACTATGATACACACACACTTAGCCCCCTCCCAGACATGTATGTAAACACTATGATACACACACACTTAGTCCCCCTCCCAGACATGTGTGTAAACACTGATACACACACACTTAGTCCCCCTCCCAGACAGGTGTGGAAACACAATGATACACACACACATAGCCCCCTCCCAGACATGTGTGTAAACAGTGATACACACACACTTAGCCCCCTCCCAGACATGTGTGTAAACACTGATACACACACACTTAGTCCCCCTCCCAGACATGTGTGTAAACACTGATACACACACACTTAGTCCCCCTCCCAGACATGTGTGTAAACAGTGATACACACACACTTAGCCCCCTCCCAGACATGTGTGTAAACACTATGATACTCACACACTTAGCACCCCTCCCAGACATGTGTGTAAACACTACGATACACACATACTTAGTCCCCCTCCCAGACATGTGTGTAAACAATATGATACACACACACTTAGCCCCCTCCCAGACATGTGTGTAAACAGTGATACACACACGCTTAGCCCCCCTCCCAGACATGTGTGTAAACACTATGATACACACACACTTAGCCCCCCTCCCAGACATGTGTGTATACACTATGATACACACACACTTAGTCCCCCTCCCAGACATGTGTGTAAACAGTGATACACACACACTTAGCCCCCCTCCCAGACACGTGTGTAAACACTATGATACACACACACTTAGCCCCCTCCCAGACATGTGTGTAAACACTGATACACACACACTTAGTCCCCCTCCCAGACATGTGTGTAAACACTATGATACACACACACTTAGCCCCCCTCCCAGACATGTGTGTAAACACTGATACACACACACTTAGTCCCCCTCCCAGACATGTGTGTAAACACTATGATACACACACACTTAGTCCCCGTTCCAGACATGTGTGTAAACACTGATACACACACACTTAGTCCCCCTCCCAGACATGTGTGTAAACAGTGATACACACACACTTAGCCCCCCTCCCAGACATGTGTGTAAACAGTGATACACACACACTTATCCCCCTCCCAGACACGTGTGTAAACACTATGATACACACACACTTAGCCCCCTCCCAGACACGTGTGTAAACACTATGATACACACACACTTAGCCCCCTCCCAGACATGTGTGTAAACACTGATACACACACACTTAGTCCCCCTCCCAGACAGGTGTGTAAACACTATGATACACACACACTTAGCCCCCCTCCCAGACATGTATGTAAACACTGATACACACACACTTACTCCCCCTCCCAGACATGTGTGTAAACACTATGATACACACACACTTAGCCCCCCTCCCAGACATGTGTGTAAACACTGATACACACACACTTAGTCCCCCTCCCAGACATGTGTGTAAACACTGATACAAACACACTTAGCCCCCCTCCCAGACATGTGTGTAAACACTATGATACACACAGACTTAGTCCCCCTCCCAGACACATGTGTAAACACAAATACACACACACTTAGCCCCCCTCCCAGACATGTGTGGAAACACAATGATACACACACACTTAGCCCCCTCCCAGACATGTGTGTAAACAGTGATACACAAACACTTAGCCCCCTCCCAGACATGTGTGTAAACACTGATACACACACACTTAGTCCCCCTCCCAGACATGTGTGTAAACACTGATACACACACACTTAGTCCCCCTCCCAGACATGTGTGTAAACAGTGATACACACACACTTAGCCCCCTCCCAGACATGTGTGTAAACACTATGATACACACACACTTAGCACCACTCCCAGACATGTGTGTAACCACTACGATACACACACACTTAGTCCCCCTACCAGACATGTGTGTAAACAATATGATACACACACACTTAGCCCCCTCCCAGACATGTGTGTAAACAGTGATACACACACACTTAGTCCCCCTCCCAGACATGTGTGTAAACACTATGATACACACACACTTAGCACCCCTCCCAGAGACGTGTGTAAACACTGATACACACACACTTAGTCCCCCTCTCAGACAGGTGTGTAAACACTATGATACACACACACTTAGCCCCCCTCCCAGATATGTGTGTAAACACTATTTTACACATACACTTAGTCCCCCTCCCAGACATGTGTGTAAACACTATGATATACACACACTTAGCCCCCCTCCCAGACATGTGTGTAAACACTATGATACACACACACTTAGTCCCCCTCCCAGACATGTGTGTAAACACTGATACACACACAGTTAGTCCCCCTCCCAGACATGTGTGTAAACACTATGATACACACACACTTAGCCCCCCTCCCAGACATGTGTGTAAACACTATGATACACACACACTTAGTCCCCCTCCCAGACACGTGTGTAAACACTATGATACACACACACTAAGTCCCCCTCCCAGACAGGTGTGTAAACACTATGATACACACACACTTAGTCCCCCTCCCAGACACATGTGTAAACAGTGATACACACACACTTAGCCCCCTCCCAGACATGTGTGTAAACACTATGATACACACACACTTAGCACCCCTCCCAGACACGTGTGTAAACACTATGATACACACACACTAAGTCCCCCTCCCAGACATGTGTGTAAACAGTATGATACACACACACTTAGTCCCCCTCCCAGACATGTGTGTAAACACTGATACACACACACTTAGTCCCCCTCCCAGACATGTGTGTAAACACTATGATACACACACACTTAGCCCCCTTCCCAGACATGTGTGTAAACAGTGATACACACACACTTAGCCCCCTCCCAGACATGTGTGTAAACACTACGATACACACACACACTTAGTCCCCCTCCCAGACATGTGTGTAAACAATATGATACACACACACTTAGCCCCCTCCCAGACATGTGTGTAAACAGTGATACACACACACTTAGCCCCCTCCCAGACATGTGTGTAAACACTATGATACACACACACTTAGCACCCCTCCCAGACATGTGTGTAAACATTGATACACACACACTTAGTCCCCCTCCCAGACACGTGTGTAAACAGTGATACACACACACTTAGTCCCCTCCCAGACACGTGTGTAAACACTATGATACACACACACTTAGCCCCCCTCCCAGACATGTGTGTAAACACTGATACACACACACTTAGTCCCCCTCCCAGACATGTGTGTAAACACTATGATACACACACACTTAGCCCCCCTCCCAGATATGTGTGTAAACACTATATTACACATACACTTAGTCCCCCTCCCAGACATGTGTGTAAACACTATGATAAACACACTTAGCCCCCCTCCCAGACATGTATGTAAACACTGATACACACACACTTAGTCCCCCTCCCAGACATGTGTGTAAACACTATGATACACACACACTTAGTCCCCGTCCCAGACATGTGTGTAAACACTGATACACACACACTTAGTCCCCCTCCCAGACATGTGTGTAAACAGTGATACACACACACTTAGCCCCCCTCCCAGACATGTGTGTAAACAGTGATACAGACACACTTATCCCCCCTCCCAGACACGTGTGTAAACACTATGATACACACACACTTATCCCCCTCCCAGACACGTGTGTAAACACTATGATACACACACACTTAGTCCCCCTCCCAGACACGTGTGTAAACACTATGATACACACACACTTATCCCCCTCCCAGACACGTGTGTAAACACTATGATACACACACACTTAGCCCCCTCCCAGACACGTGTGTAAACACTATGATACACACACACTTAGCCCCCCTCCCAGACACGTGTGTAAACACTATGATACACACACACTTATCCCCCTCCCAGACACGTGTGTAAACACTATGATACACACACACTTAGCCCCCTCCCAGACATGTATGTAAACACTATGATACACACACACTTAGTCCCCCTCCCAGACATGTGTGTAAACACTGATACACACACACTTAGTCCCCCTCCCAGACAGGTGTGGAAACACAATGATACACACACACATAGCCCCCTCCCAGACATGTGTGTAAACAGTGATACACACACACTTAGCCCCCTCCCAGACATGTGTGTAAACACTGATACACACACACTTAGTCCCCCTCCCAGACATGTGTGTAAACACTGATACACACACACTTAGTCCCCCTCCCAGACATGTGTGTAAACAGTGATACACACACACTTAGCCCCCTCCCAGACATGTGTGTAAACACTATGATACTCACACACTTAGCACCCCTCCCAGACATGTGTGTAAACACTACGATACACACATACTTAGTCCCCCTCCCAGACATGTGTGTAAACAATATGATACACACACACTTAGCCCCCTCCCAGACATGTGTGTAAACAGTGATACACACACGCTTAGCCCCCCTCCCAGACATGTGTGTAAACACTATGATACACACACACTTAGCCCCCCTCCCAGACATGTGTGTATACACTATGATACACACACACTTAGTCCCCCTCCCAGACATGTGTGTAAACAGTGATACACACACACTTAGCCCCCCTCCCAGACACGTGTGTAAACACTATGATACACACACACTTAGCCCCCTCCCAGACATGTGTGTAAACACTGATACACACACACTTAGTCCCCCTCCCAGACATGTGTGTAAACACTATGATACACACACACTTAGCCCCCCTCCCAGACATGTGTGTAAACACTGATACACACACACTTAGTCCCCCTCCCAGACATGTGTGTAAACACTATGATACACACACACTTAGTCCCCCTCCCAGACATGTATGTAAACACTGATACACACACACTTAGCCCCCCTCCCAGACATGTTTGTAAACACTATGATACACACACACTTAGTCCCCCTTCCTGACATGTGTGTAAACACTGATACACACACACTTAGTCCCCCTCCCAGACATGTGTGTAAACACTATGATACACACACACTTAGTCCCCCTCCCAGACATGTATGTAAACACTGATACACACACACACTTAGCCCCCCTCCCAGACATGTTTGTAAACACTATGATACACACACACTTAGTCCCCCTCCCAGACATGTGTGTAAACACTGATACACACACACTTAGCCCCCCTTCCAGACATGAGTGTAAACACTGATACACTTAGTCCCCCTCCCAGACATGTGTGTAAACACTGATACACACACACTTAGTCCCCCTCCCAGACACGTGTGTAAACACTATGATACACACACACTTAGCCCCCCTCCCAGACATGTGTGTAAACACTATGATACACACACACTTAGTCCCCCTCCCAGACACGTGTGTAAACACTATGATACACACACACTAAGTCCCCCTCCCAGACATGTGTGTAAACACTGATACACACACACTTAGCCCCCCTCCCAGACAGGTGTGTAAACACTATGATACACACACACTTAGTCCCCCTCCCAGTCACATGTGTAAACAGTGATACACACACACTTAGCCCCCTCCCAGACATGTGTGTAAACACTATGATACACACACACTTAGTCCCCCTCCCAGACACATGTGTAAACACTGATACACACACACTTAGCCCCCCTCCCAGACATGTGTGGAAACACAATGATACACACACTTAGCCCCCCTCCCAGACATGTGTGTAAACAGTGATACACACACACTTAGCCCCCCTCCCAGACATGTGTGTAAACACTATGATACACACACACTTAGTCCCCCTCCCAGACATGTATGTAAACACTGATACACACACACTTAGCCCCCTCCCAGACATGTTTGTAAACACTATGATACACACACACTTAGTCCCCCTCCCAGACATGTGTGTAAACACTGATACACACACACTTAGTCCCCCTCCCAGACATGTGTGTAAACACTATGATACACACACATTTAGTCCCCCTCCCAGACATGTGTGTAAACACTGATACACACACACTTAGTCCCCCTCCCAGACATGTGTGTAAACACTATGATACACACACACTTAGTCCCCCTCCCAGACATGTGTGTAAACACTATGATACACACACACTTAGTCCCCCTCCCAGACATGTGTGTAAACACTGATACACACACACTTAGCCCCCCTTCCAGACATGAGTGTAAACACTGATACACTTAGTCCCCCTCCCAGACACATGTGTAAACAGTGATACACACACACTTAGCCCCCTCCCAGACATGTGTGTAAACACTATGATACACACACACTTAATCCCCCTCCCAGACACATGTGTAAACACTGATACACACACACTTAGCCCCCCTCCCAGACATGTGTGGAATCACAATGATACACACACACTTAGCCCCCCTCCCAGACATGTGTGTAAACAGTGATACACACACACTTAGCCCCCCTCCCAGACAGGTGTGTAAACACTATGATACACACACACTTAGTCCCCCTCCCAGACACATGTGTAAACAGTGATACACACACACTTAGCCCCCTCCCAGACATGTGTGTAAACACTATGATACACACACACTTAGTCCCCCTCCCAGACACATGTGTAAACACTGATACACACACACTTAGCCCCCCTCCCAGACATGTGTGGAAACACAATGATACACACACACTTTTCCCCCCTCCCAGACATGTGTGTAAACAGTGATACACACACACTTAGCCCCCTCCCAGACATGTGTGTAAACACTGATACACACACACTTAGTCCCCCTCCCAGACATGTGTGTAAACACTGATACACACACACTTAGTCCCCCTCCCAGACATGTGTGTAAACAGTGATACACACACACTTAGTCCCCCTCCCAGACGTGTGTAAACACTATGATACACACACACTTAGCCCCCTCCCAGACATGTGTTTAAACACTGATACACACACTCTTAGTCCCCCTCCCAGACATGTGTGTAAACACTGATACACACACACTTAGTCCCCCTCCCAGACATGTGTGTAAACAGTGATACACACACACTTAGTCCCCCTCCCAGACGTGTGTAAACACTATGATACACACACACTTAGCCCCCTCCCAGACATGTGTTTAAACACTGATACACACACACTTAGTCCCCCTCCCAGACACGTGTGTAAACACTATGATACACACACACTTAGCCCCCCTCCCAGACATGTGTGTAAACAGTGATACACACACACTTAGCCCCCCTCCCAGACATGTCTGTAAACACTATGATACACACACACTTAGTGTCCATCCCAGACATGTGTGTAAACAGTGATACACACAAACTTAGCCCCCCTCCCAGACACGTGTGTAAACACTGATACACACACACTTATCCCCCTCCCAGACACGTGTGTAAACACTATGATACACACACACTTAGCCCCCTCCCAGACATGTGTGTAAACAGTGATACACACACACTTAGTCCCCCTCCCAGACATGTGTGTAAACACTATGATACACACACACTTAGTCCCCCTCCCAGACATGTGTGTAAACACTATGATACACACACACTTAGTCCCCCTCCCTGACATGTATGTAAACACTGATACACACACACTTAGCCCCCCTCCCAGACATGTTTGTAAACACTATGATACAAACACACTTAGTCCCCCTCCCAGACATGTGTGTAAACACTGATACACACACACTTAGTCCCCCTCCCAGACATGTGTGTAAACACTATGATACACACACACTTAGTCCCCCTCCCAGACATGTGTGTAAACACTGATACACACACACTTAGTCCCCCTCCCAGACATGTGTGTAAACACTGATACACACACACTTAGCCCCCCTTCCAGACATGTGTGTAAACACTGATACACTTAGTCCCCCTCCCAGACATGTGTGTAAACACTGATACACACACACTTAGTCCCCCTCCCAGACACGTGTGTAAACACTATGATACACACACACTTAGCCCCCTTCCCAGACATGTGTGTAAACACTATGATACGCACACACTTAGTCCCCCTCCCAGACACGTGTGTAAACACTATGATACACACACACTTAGCCCCCCTCCCAGACATGTGTGTAAACACTGATACACACACACTTAGTCCCCCTCCCAGACATGTGTGTAAACACTATGATACACACACACTTAGTCCCCCTCCCAGACATGTGTGTAAACACTGATACACACACACTTATCACCCCTCCCAGACATGTGTGTAAACACTACGATACACACACACTTAGCCCCCTCCCAGACATGTGTGTAAACAATATGATACACACACACTTAGCCCCCTCCCAGACATGTGTGTAAACACTATGATACACACACACTTAGTCCCCCTCCCAGACACGTGTGTAAACACTATGATACACACACACTTAGCCCCCCTCCCAGACATGTGTGTAAACAGTGATACACACACACTTAGCCCCCCTCCCAGACATGTCTGTAAACACTATGATACACACACACTTAGTGTCCCTCCCAGACATGTGTGTAAACAGTGATACACACACACTTAGCCCCCCTCCCAGACACGTGTGTAAACACTGATACACACACACTTATCCCCCTCCCAGACACGTGTGTAAACACTATGCTACACACACACTTAGCCCCCTCCCAGACATGTGTGTAAACAGTGATACACACACACTTAGTCCCCCTCCCAGACATGTGTGTAAACACTATGATACACACACACTTAGCCCCCCTCCCAGACATGTGTGTAAACACTGATACACACACACTTAGTCCCCCTCCCAGACATGTGTGTAAACACTATGATACACACACACTTAGTCCCCCTCCCAGACATGTATGTAAACACTGATACACACACACTTAGCCCCCCTCCCAGACATGTTTGTAAACACTATGATACACACACACTTAGTCCCCCTCCCAGACATGTGTGTAAACACTGATACACACACACTTAGTCCCCCTCCCAGACATGTGTGTAAACACTATGATACACACACACTTAGTCCCCCTCCCAGACATGTGTGTAAACACTGATACACAAACACTTAGTCCCCCTCCCAGACATGTGTGTAAACACTGATACACACACACTTAGCCCCCCTTCCAGACATGTGTGTAAACACTGATACACTTAGTCCCCCTCCCAGACATGTGTGTAAACACTGATACACACACACTTAGTCCCCATCCTGACACGTGTGTAAACACTATGATACACACACACTTAGCCCCCTTCCCAGACATGTGTGTAAACACTATGATACGCACACACTTAGTCCCCCTCCCAGACACGTGTGTAAACACTATGATACACACACACTTAGCCCCCCTCCCAGACATGTGTGTAAACACTGATACACACACACTTAGTCCCCCTCCCAGACAGGTGTGTAAACACTATGATACACACACACTTAGCCCCCCTCCCAGACATGTGTGTAAACACTATGATACACACACACTTAGCCCCCCTCCCAGACATGTGTGTAAACACTATGATACACACACACTTAGTCCCCCTCCCAGACATGTGTGTAAACACTGATACACACACACTTAGTCCCCCTCCCAGACAGGTGTGTAAACACTATGATACACACACACTTAGTCCCCCTCCCAGACATGTGTGTAAACACTATGATACACACACACTTAGTCCCCCTCCCAGACATGTATGTAAACACTGATACACACACACTTAGCCCCCCTCCCAGACATGTTTGTAAACACTATGATACACACACTCTTAGTCCCCCTCCCAGACATGTGTGTAAACACTGATACACACACACTTAGTCCCCCTCCCAGAAATGTGTGTAAACACTATGATACACACACACTTAGTCCCCCTCCCAGACATGTTTGTAAACACTATGATACACACACACTTAGTCCCCCTCCCAGACATGTGTGTAAACACTATGATACACACACACTTAGTCCCCCTCCCAGACATGTATGTAAACACTGATACACACACACACTTAGCCCCCCTCCCAGACATGTTTGTAAACACTATGATACACACACACTTAGTCCCCCTCCCAGACATGTGTGTAAACACTATGATACACACACACTTAGTGTCCCTCCCAGACATGTGTGTAAACAGTGATACACACACACTTAGCCCCCCTCCCAGACACGTGTGTAAACACTGATACACACACACTTATCCCCCTCCCAGACACGTGTGTAAACACTATGATACACACACACTTAGCCCCCTCCCAGACATGTGTGTAAACACTGATACACACACACTTATCCCCCTCCCAGACACGTGTGTAAACACTATGATACACACACACTTAGTCCCCCTCCCAGACATGTGTGTAAACACTATGATACACACACACTTAGCCCCCTTCCCAGACATGTGTGTAAACAGTGATACACACACACACTTAGTCCCCCTCCCAGACATGTGTGTAAACACTATGATACACACACACTTAGCCCCCCTCCCAGACATGTGTGTAAACACTGATACACACACACTTAGTCCCCATCCCAGACATGTGTGTAAACACTATGATACACACACACTTAGTCCCCCTCCCAGACATGTATGTAAACACTGATACACACACACTTAGCCCCCCTCCCAGACATGTTTGTAAACACTATGATACACACACACTTAGTCCCCCTCCCAGACATGTGTGTAAACACTGATACACACACACTTAGTCCCCCTCCCAGACATGTGTGTAAACACTGATACACACACACTTAGTCCCCCTCCCAGACAGGTGTGTAAACACTATGATACACACACACTTAGCCCCCCTCCCAGACATGTGTGTAAACACTATGATACACACACACTTAGTCCCCCTCCCAGACACGTGTGTAAACACTATGATACACACACACTTAGTCCCCCTCCCAGACATGTGTGTAAACACTATGATACACACACACTTAGTCCCCCTCCCAGACACTTGTGTAAACAGTGATACACACACACTTAGTCCCCCTCCCAGACATGTGTGTAAACACTATGATACACACACACTTAATCCCCCTCCCAGACACATGTGTAAACACTGATACACACACACTTAGTCCCCCTCCCAGACATGTGTGTAAACACTGATACACACACACTTAGTCCCCCTCCCAGACAGGTGTGTAAACACTATGATACACACACACTTAGCCCCCCTCCCAGACATGTGTGTAAACACTATGATACACACACACTTAGTCCCCCTCCCAGACACGTGTGTAAACACTATGATACACACACACTAAGTCCCCCTCCCAGACATGTGTGTAAACACTGATACACACACACACTTAGCCCCCCTCCCAGACATGTGTGTAAACACTATGATACACACACACTTAGTCCCCCTCCCAGACACATGTGTAAACAGTGATACACACACACTTAGTCCCCCTCCCAGACATGTGTGTAAACACTATGATACACACACACTTAGTCCCCCTCCCAGACACATGTGTAAACACTGATACACACACACTTAGCCCCCCTCCCAGACATGTGTGGAAACACAATGATACACACACACTTAGCCCCCCTCCCAGACATGTGTGTAAACAGTGATACACACACACTTAGCCCCCCTCCCAGACATGTGTGTAAACACTGATACACACACACTTAGTCCCCCTCCCAGACAGGTGTGTAAACACTATGATACACACACACTTAGTCCCCCTCCCAGACACATGTGTAAACAGTGATACACACACACTTAGCCCCCTCCCAGACACATGTGTAAACACTGATACACACACACTTAGCCCCCCTCCCAGACATGTGTGGAAACACAATGATACACAAACACTTTTCCCCCCTCCCAGACATGTGTGTAAACAGTGATACACACACACTTAGCCCCCCTCCCAGACATGTGTGTAAACAGTGATACACACACACTTAGCCCCCTCCCAGACATGTGTGTAAACACTGATACACACACACTTAGTCCCCCTCCCAGACATGTGTGTAAACACTGATACACACACACTTAGTCCCCCTCCCAGACATGTGTGTAAACAGTGATACACACACACTTAGCACCCCTCCCAGACATGTGTGTAAACACTACGATACACACACACTTAGTCCCCCTCCCAGACATGTGTGTAAACAATATGATACACACACACTTAGCCCCCTCCCAGACATGTGTGTAAACAGTGATACACACACACTTAGCCCCCCTCCCAGACATGTGTGTAAACAGTGATACACACACACTTAGCCCCCCTCCCAGACATGTGTGTAAACACTATGATACACACACACTTAGTCCCCCTCCCAGACATGTGTGTAAACAGTGATACACACACACTTAGCCCCCCTCCCAGACATGTGTGTAAACACTGATACACACACACTTAGCCCCCCTCCCAGACATGTGTGTAAACACTATGATACACACACACTTAGCCCCCCTCCCAGACATGTGTGTAAACACTGATACACACACACTTAGTCCCCCTCCCAGACATGTTTGTAAACACTATGATACACACACACTTAGTCCCCCTCCCAGACATGTATGTAAACACTGATACACACACACTTAGCCCCCCTCCCAGACATGTTTGTAAACACTATGATACACACACACTTAGTCCCCCTCCCAGACATGTATGTAAACACTGATACACACACACTTAGCCCCCCTCCCAGACATGTTTGTAAACACTATGATACACACACACTTAGTCCCCCTCCCAGACATGTGTGTAAACACTGATACACACACACTTAGTCCCCCTCCCAGACATGTGTGTAAACACTATGATACACACACACTTAGCCCCCTTCCCAGACATGTGTGTAAACAGTGATACACACACACACTTAGTCCCCCTCCCAGACATGTGTGTAAACACTATGATACACACACACTTAGCCCCCCTCCCAGACATGTGTGTAAACACTGATACACACACACTTAGTCCCCATCCCAGACATGTGTGTAAACACTATGATACACACACACTTAGTCCCCCTCCCAGACATGTATGTAAACACTGATACACACACACTTAGCCCCCCTCCCAGACATGTTTGTAAACACTATGATACACACACACTTAGTCCCCCTCCCAGACATGTGTGTAAACACTGATACACACACACTTAGTCCCCCTCCCAGACATGTGTGTAAACACTGATACACACACACTTAGTCCCCCTCCCAGACAGGTGTGTAAACACTATGATACACACACACTTAGCCCCCCTCCCAGACATGTGTGTAAACACTATGATACACACACACTTAGTCCCCCTCCCAGACACGTGTGTAAACACTATGATACACACACACTTAGTCCCCCTCCCAGACATGTGTGTAAACACTGATACACACACACACTTAGCCCCCCTCCCAGACATGTGTGTAAACACTATGATACACACACACTTAGTCCCCCTCCCAGACACATGTGTAAACAGTGATACACACACACTTAGTCCCCCTCCCAGACATGTGTGTAAACACTATGATACACACACACTTAATCCCCCTCCCAGACACATGTGTAAACACTGATACACACACACTTAGTCCCCCTCCCAGACATGTGTGTAAACACTGATACACACACACTTAGTCCCCCTCCCAGACAGGTGTGTAAACACTATGATACACACACACTTAGCCCCCCTCCCAGACATGTGTGTAAACACTATGATACACACACACTTAGTCCCCCTCCCAGACACGTGTGTAAACACTATGATACACACACACTAAGTCCCCCTCCCAGACATGTGTGTAAACACTGATACACACACACACTTAGCCCCCCTCCCAGACATGTGTGTAAACACTATGATACACACACACTTAGTCCCCCTCCCAGACACATGTGTAAACAGTGATACACACACACTTAGTCCCCCTCCCAGACATGTGTGTAAACACTATGATACACACACACCTAGCCCCCCTCCCAGACATGTGTGTAAACACTATGATACACACACACTTAGCCCCCCTCCCAGACATGTGTGTAAACACTGATACACACACACTTAGTCTCCCTCCCAGACATGTGTGTAAACACTATGATACACACACACTTAGTCCCCCTCCCAGACACGTGTGTAAACACTGATACACACACACTTAGCCCCCCTTCCAGACATGTGTGTGAACACTGATACACTTAGTCCCCCTCCCAGACATGTGTGTAAACACTGATACACACACACTTAGTCCCCCTCCCAGACATGTGTGTAAACACTATGATACACACACACTTAGTCCCCCTCCCAGACATGTATGTAAACACTGATACGCACACACCTAGCCCCCCTCTCCAGACATGTTTGTAAACACTATGATACACACACACTTAGTCCCCCTCCCAGACATGTGTGGAAACACAATGATACACACACACTTTTCCCCCCTCCTAGACATGTGTGTAAACACTGATACACACACACTTAGCCCCCTCCCAGACATGTGTGTAAACACTATGATACACACACACTTAGCACCCCTCCCAGACATGTGTGTAAACACTACGATACACACACACTTAGTCCCCCTCCCAGACATGTGTGTAAACAATATGATACAAACACACTTATCCCCCTCCCAGACATGTGTGTAAACAGTGATACACACACACACTTAGCCCCCCTCCCAGACATGTGTGTAAACACTATGATACACACACACTTAGTCCCCCTCCCAGACATGTGTGTAAACAGTGATACACACACACTTAGCCCCCTCCCAGACATGTGTGTAAACACTATGATACACACACACTTAGCCCCCCTCCCAGACACATGTGTAAACAGTGATACACACACACTTAGCCCCCTACCAGACATGTGTGTAAACAGTGATACACACACACTTAGTCCCCCTCCCAGACATGTGTGTAAACACTGATACACACACACTTAGTCCCCCTCCCAGACATGTGTGTAAACACTATGATACACACACACTTAGCCCCCCTCCCAGACACATGTGTAAACAGTGATACACACACACTTAGCCCCCTCCCAGACATGTGTGTAAACACTATGATACACACACACTTAGCCCCCTCCCAGACATGTGTGTAAACAGTGATACACACACACTTAGTCCCCCTCCCAGACATGTGTGTAAACACTGATACACACACACTTAGTCCCCCTCCCAGACAGGTGTGTAAACACTATGATACACACACACTTAGCCCCCCTCCCAGACATGTGTGTAAAGACTGATACACACACACTGAGCCCCCCTCCCAGACATGTGTGTAAACACTATGATACACACACACTTAGTCCCCCTCCCAGACATGTTTGTAAACACTATGATACACACACACTTAGTCCCCCTCCCAGACATGTGTGTAAACACTATGATACACACACACTTAGCCCCCCTCCCAGACATGTGTCTAAACACTGATACACACACACTTAGTCCCCCTCCCAGACATGTGTGTAAACACTATGATACACACACACTTAGTCCCCCTCCCAGACATGTATGTAAACACTGATACACACACACTTAGCCCCCCTCCCAGACATGTTTGTAAACACTATGATACACACACACTTAGTCCCCCTCCCAGACATGTGTGTAAACACTGATACACACACACTTAGTCCCCCTCCCAGACATGTGTGTAAACACTATGATACACACACACTTAGTCCCCCTCCCAGACATGTGTGTAAACACTATGATACACACACACTTAGCCCCCCTCCCAGACATGTGTGTAAACACTGATACACACACACTTAGTCCCCCTCCCAGACATGTGTGTAAACACTATGATACACACACACTTAGTCCCCCTCCCAGACATGTATGTAAACACTGATACACACACACCTAGCCCCCCTCCCAGACATGTTTGTAAACACTATGATACACACACACTTAGTCCCCCTCCCAGACATGTGTGTAAACACTGATACACACACACTTAGCCCCCCTTCCAGACATGTGTGTAAACACTGATACACTTAGTCCCCCTCCCAGACATGTGTGTAAACACTGATACACACACACTTAGTCCCCCTCCCAGACATGTGTGTAAACACTGATACACACACACCTAGCCCCCCTCCCAGACATGTTTGTAAACACTATGATACACACACACTTAGTCCCCCTCCCAGACATGTGTGTAAACACTGATACACACACACTTAGCCCCCCTTCCAGACATGTGTGTAAACACTGATACACTTAGTCCCCCTCCCAGACATGTGTGTAAACACTGATACACACACACTTAGTCCCCCTCCCAGACATGTGTGTAAACACTATGATACACACACACTTAGTCCCCCTCCCAGACATGTATGTAAACACTATGATACACACACACTTAGCCCCCCTCCCAGACATGTTTGTAAACACTATGATACACACACACTTAGTCCCCCTCCCAGACATGTGTGTAAACACTGATACACACACACTTAGTCCCCCTCCCAGACATGTGTGTAAACACTATGATACACACACACTTAGTCCCCCTCCCAGACATGTGTGTAAACACTATGATACACACACACTTAGCCCCCCTCCCAGACATGTGTGTAAACACTGATACACACACACTTAGTCCCCCTCCCAGACATGTGTGTAAACACTATGATACACACACACTTAGTCCCCCTCCCAGACATGTGTGTAAACACTGATACACACACACTTAGTCTCCCTCCCAGACATGTGTGTAAACACTATGATACACACACACTTAGTCCCCCTCCCAGACATGTGTGTAAACACTGATACACACACACTTAGCCCCCCTTCCAGACATGTGTGTAAACACTGATACACTTAGTCCCCCTCCCAGACATGTGTGTAAACACTGATACACACACACTTAGTCCCCCTCCCAGACACGTGTGTAAACACTATGATACACACACACTTAGCCCCCCTCCCAGACATGTGTGTAAACACTATGATACACACACACTTAGTCCCCCTCCCAGACATGTATGTAAACACTGATACACACACACTTAGCCCCCCTCCCAGACACGTGTGTAAACACTATGATACACACACACTTAGCCCCCCTCCCAGACATGTGTGTAAACACTATGATACACACACACTTAGTCCCCCTCCCAGACATGTATGTAAACACTATGATACACACACACTTAGTCCCCCTCCCAGACATGTGTGTAAACACTGATACACACACACTTAGTCCCCCTCCCAGACACGTGTGTAAACACTATGATACACACACACTTAGCCCCCCTCCCAGACATGTGTGTAAACACTATGATACACACACACTTAGTCCCCCTCCCAGACACGTGTGTAAACACTATGATACACACACACTAAGTCCCCCTCCCAGACATGTGTGTAAACACTGATACACACTCACACTTAGCCCCCCTCCCAGACAGGTGTGTAAACACTATGATACACACACACTTAGTCCCCCTCCCAGACACATGTGTAAACAGTGATACACACACACACTTAGTCCCCCTCCCAGACATGTGTGTAAACACTATGATACACACACACTTAGTCCCCCTCCCAGACACATGTGTAAACACTGATACACACATACTTAGCCCCCCTCCCAGACATGTGTGGAAACACAATGATACACACACACTTAGTCCCCCTCCCAGACATGTGTGTAAACAGTGATACACTCACACTTAGCCCCCCTCCCAGACAGGTGTGTAAACAGTGATACACTCACACTTAGCCCCCCTCCCAGACAGGTGTGTAAACACTATGATACACACACACTTAGCCCCCTCCCAGACATGTGTGTAGACAGTGATACACACACACTTAGTCCCCCTCCCAGACATGTATGTAAACACTATGATACACACACACTTAGCCCCCCTCCCAGACATGTTTGTAAACACTATGATACACACACACTTAGTCCCCCTCCCAGACATGTGTGTAAACACTGATACACACACACTTAGTCCCCCTCCCAGACATGTGTGTAAACACTATGATACACACACACTTAGTCCCCCTCCCAGACATGTATGTAAACACTGATACACACACACTTAGCCCCCCTCCCAGACATGTTTGTAAACACTATGATACACACACACTTAGTCCCCCTCCCAGACATGTGTGTAAACACTGATACACACACACTTAGTCCCCCTCCCAGACATGTGTGTAAACACTATGATACACACACACTTAGTCCCCCTCCCAGACATGTATGTAAACACTGATACACACACACCTAGCCCCCCTCCCAGACATGTTTGTAAACACTATGATACACACACACTTAGTCCCCCTCCCAGACATGTGTGTAAACACTGATACACACACACTTAGTCTCCCTCCCAGACATGTGTGTAAACACTATGATACACACACACTTAGTCCCCCTCCCAGACATGTGTGTAAACACTGATACACACACACTTAGCCCCCCTTCCAGACATGTGTGTAAACACTGATACACTTAGTCCCCCTCCCAGACATGTGTGTAAACACTGATACACACACACTTAGTCCCCCTCCCAGACACGTGTGTAAACACTATGATACACTCACACTTAGGCCCCCTCCCAGAAATGTGTGTAAACACTATGATACACACACACTTAGTCCCCCTCCCAGACACGTGTGTAAACACTATGATACACACACACTAAGTCCCCCTCCCAGACATGTGTGTAAACACTGATACACACACACACTTAGCCCCCCTCCCAGACAGGTGTGTAAACACTATGATACACACACACTTAGTCCCCCTCCCAGACACATGTGTAAACAGTGATACACACACACTTAGCCCCCTCCCAGACATGTGTGTAAACACTATGATACACACACACTTAGTCCCCCTCCCAGACACATGTGTAAACACTGATACACACACACTTAGTCCCCCTCCCAGACATGTGTGTAAACACTATGATACACACACACTTAGTCCCCCTCCCAGACATGTGTGTAAACACTGATACACACACACTTAGCCCCCCTTCCAGACATGTTTGTAAACACTATGATACAAACACACTTAGTCCCCCTCCCAGACATGTGTGTAAACACTGATACACACACACTTAGCCCCCCTTCCAGACATGTGTGTAAACACTGATACACTTAGTCCCCCTCCCAGACATGTGTGTAAACACTGATACACACACACTTAGTCCCCCTCCCAGACACGTGTGTAAACACTATGATACACACACACTTAGCCCTCCTCCCAGAAATGTGTGTAAACACTATGATACACACACACTTAGTCCCCCTCCCAGACACGTGTGTAAACACTATGATACACACACACTAAGTCCCCCTCCCAGACATGTGTGTAAACACTGATACACACACACACTT
Source organism: Salmo salar (assembly GCF_965601325.2). Taxonomy (NCBI): domain Eukaryota; kingdom Metazoa; phylum Chordata; class Actinopteri; order Salmoniformes; family Salmonidae; genus Salmo; species Salmo salar. Next base: position 24,590,913 of record NC_138292.1, read on the forward strand.
AGCCCCCCTCCCAGACAGGTGTGTAAACACTATGATACACACACACTTAGTCCCCCTCCCAGACACATGTGTAAACAGTGATACACACACACTTAGCCCCCTCCCAGACATGTGTGTAAACACTATGATACACACACACTTAGTCCCCCTCCCAGACACATGTGTAAACACTGATACACACACACTTAGTCCCCCTCCCAGACATGTGTGTAAACACTATGATACACACACACTTAGTCCCCCTCCCAGACATGTGTGTAAACACAGATACACACACACTTAGCCCCCTCCCAGACATGTGTGTAAACACTATGATACACACACGTAAACAGACATGGGTTAATGTCAAGGACTTATAATTGCATGCTTCAGCACAGTATCATGATAGGTTTGGTGTTATAGGGGAAACTTGACAGGAAACTCAAGGGAACATGGAGGTGAAAAATGACCAGAAAAGGTTAGATGGACATAGAAGGGCTCGTAGGGAGGAGAAAGGATGGGGACGTCATGCAGAACATGCACAAGCATCTTTAACAAGCCCAGACAGTCACATCAGCACAGGACACACTAGAGGGCGGTAAAGAGGTGTGTGTATGTGCGTGTGTGTGTGCGTGTGTGTGTTTTGGTATCTTGTTCTTGTTTGACCCGAAAGTTCTTATCTGAATATCCACTGTGGACTTACAGGTAACTGCCAAAATAAGGAAACAACAACATAAAGTGTCTTAAATAGGGTGTTGGGCCACAGCGAACCAGAACAGCTTCAATGCACCTTGACATAGATTCTACAAGTGTCTGGAACTCTATTGGAGGGATGCGACATCATTGGGGCATAGCCATGGTAGACAAAATAATGGCCTGGCCAGCATTTTTATAAATGACCCCAACCATGATGGGATGTTAATTGCATAATTAACTCAGGAACCACATCTGTGTGGAAGCACCTGCTTTCAATATACTTTGTATACTTTGGAAACCATGGAAACCATGTGTTTGATGTATTTGATATTTATTCTGCACCAGCCATTACCACGAGACCTTCCTCCCCAATTAAGGTGTCACCAACCTCCTGTGATACACACACTATCTCTTGCTACCCATGCATGCACCCCATCACCATATCCCTCTCTCCATCTTCTCCTCTGTCTCTGTGACTCCCTTGTCAGATACTGCACCTCTCTGCACTCGAGTGAGTTCCATAGGTTTACCTAATTGATTATTAAGTAGCTGATTGAGGATCAATTAAGTAATTAAAGTTGGTTAGCGCAGGGTCGATTGCTGGCATGGGACTGAGGATGTACATTGAAGTGTGTGTGTGGTATAGCGTAGCGCTACAGCCTTGCTTTTGCAGCCCTACGTGTCTTTTTTCTCTTGTTGGTAATTGTGGTGTATACAGTGATATTTAGGGAATTATGTCCCATAGAGACATTTAACTACACCCTTTTATTGAATGTTGGATGTGTGGTAAGAGGAAATAAATGGCCCTTGACTGTGAAAGTGAATGATACTGTATCTTCTTAATATCTTCTCCTTTTCTTTTACCTATTATGTTGAATTCCCTCTAGAAATATGGCAGTGGCTGTGGCGGTGGCTTATGCGTTTTTAGGCATCATCTGGCATGGAATCTAATCAGGAGTAGTGAGGATTCAGTCTGAAAGAATAGTGGGGATTCAGTCTGAAAGAATAGTGAGGATTCAGTCTGAAAGAATAGTGGGGATTCAGTCTGAAAGAATAGTGAGGATTCAGTCTGAAAGAATAGTGGGGATTCAGTCTGAAAGAATAGTGAGGATTCAGTCTGAAAGAATAGTGGGGATTCAGTCTGAAAGAATAGTGGGGATTCAGTCTGAAAGAATAGTGAGGATTCAGTCTGAAAGAATAGTGGGGATTCAGTCTGAAAGAATAGTGGGGATTCAGTCTGAAAGAATAGTGAGGATTCAGTCTGAAAGAATAGTGGGGATTCAGTCTGAAAGAATAGTGGGGATTCAATCTGAAAGAATAGTGAGGATTCAGTCTGAAAGAATAGTGAGGATTCAGTCTGAAAGAATAGTGAGGATTCAGTCTGAAAGAACAGTGAGGATTCAGTCTGAAATAATAGTGAGGATTCAGTCTGAAAGAATAGTGGGGATTCAGTCTGAAATAATAGTGAGGGTTCGGTCTGAAAGAATAGTGAGGATTCAGTCTGAAATAATAGTGAGGATTCAGTCTGAAAGAATAGTGGGGATTCAGTCTGAAATAATAGTGAGGATTCAGTCTGAAAGAATAGTGGGGATTCAGTCTGAAAGAATAGTGGGGATTCAGTCTGAAAGAATAGTGGGGATTCAGTCTGAAAGAATAGTGAGGATTCAGTCTGAAAGAATAGTGGGGATTCAGTCTGAAAGAATAGTTGGGATTCAATCTGAAAGAATAGTGAGGATTCAGTCTGAAAGAATAGTGAGGATTCAGTCAAAGAATAGTGAGGATTAAGTCTGAAAGAACAGTGAGGATTCAGTCTGAAATAATAGTGAGGATTCAGTCTGAAAGAATAGTGAGGATTCAGTCTGAAAGAATAGTGGGGATTCAGTCTGAAAGAATAGTGGGGATTCAGTCTGACAGAATAGTGAGGATTCAGTCTGAAAGAATAGTGAGGATTCAGTCTGAAAGAATAGTGGGGATTCAGTCTGAAAGAATAGTGGGGATTCAGTCTGAAAGAATAGTGGGGATTCAGTCTGAAAGAATAGTGAGGATTCAGTCTGAAAGAATAGTGGGGATTCAGTCTGAAAGAATAGTGGGGATTCAGTCTGAAAGAATAGTGAGGATTCAGTCTGAAAGAATAGTGAGGATTCAGTCTGAAAGAATAGTGAGGATTCAGTCTGAAAGAATAGTGAGGATAGTGAGGGGAGCGAATATGTGAAGGGATAGAATAACGACCAATAACGATGTTTGACGTATCACTTGGAGTGCACAATGGTACATTTTGGGGCTTTATTCTACGTCTTCCCACTGGGCACACACTGGTTGAATCAACGTTGTTTCCACGTAATTTCAATGAAATTGCGTTGAACCAACGTGGAATAGACTTTGACGAGAATGGGTTAAGCCTATCCTGAAATAGGTTAGCGGTGCAAAATAACCCAATACTTTGTTAATTGACGCGTAATTGCATTGTTGAGTACAAAAAATTGACAAAGATTTTGGTAAATTGCCATTTTTGGAAAATGGCACTAAAACAGAGGAAGGGTGAGGAAGTATATGTGACTAACCAGTGAGGAGGTAAGACAGAGGGGCTCCTCTTGTGGCTCCGCGAATGAAAAGAAGAGTGTGAAAGGAAAAACACACATATATATACACAGTCAAACTCGTGCACACACACAAAGACACACACACACAAACCTCATATACGAAACACAGGAGCGGAAACGGGTCGAATCCTACTTCAAATTCTCTTTCCTCTCGGCTTGTCGACCGGGGAAAACAAACCGACCCGAGGCACAGCGAATGGGGATTTACTAATTAACTACTTACACACAGAGAGATGCACACCTCCTCCGCTCCCTCCCTCCCTCCCTCCCTCTGTCAGTTCCCTCGGTCGAGGTTGTTAGAGTAGTGCTGCTTCCACGGTCCCCGGCTCGGTGCGCCACTGGAACAAACGCCTGGAGAGTGATCTCACACCTGGGTAGACTGCTCACACTTTGGCTGTTGAAAGAATACTGAACCACTGGGCAAAGACACTTGAGGTATGTCATCGTCTATAACGCCATATCTTTGGCGTAAAATGTTTTAGTTTTAGAAAAAGTATATGATTGTTTGTTAGATTTTGGATCTGTGTTTTCTTTTATGAGTTTACTTTTTGTTGTGTCAAGTGACAAACCAATATTATTGGGATTATTATTATTGTTATTGTTATTAGGCTGAGCTTTTAACACAATGCTACTTTAGATTCGATTAACTATATCATTGTTTATTTTAGTTTTGAAAATGAGTAGTTGGCTTCCCGTCTGGATAGTAGCCTACTTTAAATAGTGAACAATCACAAATAGGCTAGATTTTGTGGAGTCACATTTGAGTCTCCCGTCTTGCCCAGCCCAGCATGCATGTTAGACCACTGCTGCTCTCCGGTCTCGTTGAGGGGGAGGTTGTCTCCCGCGCAGAGCTGTCTGTGCTGGCCCGGATTAGCCGTTAAGTGTCTCTATTTGTTAACGCTTTACGTCTAACCCTCACCTCCACACCACAGTATCAATCAGTCAATTAAACAGCCACTCACTCACACGGCTAGCAAGAGGCGTCTAATGTCGGCTATGCGCAACCTGGGCTGTGTGTGTATCTCTCTGTCTGTATGAGTGACCCAGCCTAATTTACCTTCACAAAGTGTATGTAATGTTTGGCCGCGGATGCATTTATCTTTGTGTCATCTTTTTCACGCTCTCGTGAGCCAGGATGCAAATACATGTAACATGTAAGGGAAGCAGTGCTTTTGGCAGACCCATTCATCATTGCGCGAGTAAAAGTTTGCTTATGATTTTTTTTAAACGGTTGGGTATCCAAAATCAGACCTAAAATTTGTGTTTTAGGCTTTAGATAATAGCCCCACATGTTTACAATGGTGTAATTTGTTGTGATAGGGACACCATACAGTTGGAAATAGGCTAGGCAAATTTGGATGTGCACTTGATTTTGTGGAAAAAATAACACGTTTATTAGAATATAATCGATTATAATATTATTTTAATCGCAATTTAAATAAGTGGTATTGTGAGTTTATTTGCTTTTCTAATTCAGATGTGTGTGTGTGTGTGTGTGTGTGTGTGTGTGTGTGTGTGTGTGTGTGTGTGTGTGTGTGTGTGTGTGTGTGCAACGTGTGTGTGTGTGTGTGTGTGCAACGTGTGTGTGTGTGTGTGTGCAACGTGTGTGTGTGTGTGTGTGTGTGTGTGTGTGTGTGTGTGTGTGTGTGTGTGTGTGTGTGTGTGTGTGTGTGTGTGTGTGTGTGTGTGTGTGTGTGTGTGAGAGAGAGTTGTGTGTGCGCGCGCGCATTCATGTTTAGCCTAGATGGGAGTTGGAGATGTGTCGATGCTGATCACGGGTGACCTGGCAGCGATATAGTCGCAGAGAAAACCCTCAAATCTTTTGGAATAATCTAGCCTCTGTTTGACTTGACTTGCCCCCCACCCCCCACCCCCAAAAAAGTTGTTTACCCCGGTGAAACGTTGATGCATATTTATGGGCACCGTGGGTGTACCTTATCAATTATTTGTGCCAGTACATTTCTAGATAAACAGTGTTTATAAATCAATAGATGCATGTAACTATTCCAGATTAAGAGATAGATCAATAGGTCCACCTAACCCGACCGAATGTTTATTTTTTTCTCTGTTCAATTATTCAATATATCATCTAACTTTTCACAACTTTGCCACTGCTCACAAGCATCTAGTGTGAGTTGCTGAGTTCAAGGCTTAAATTAAAGTTGTCTTAATTTTAATAGACTATAGACCTACTCTTCTAATCGTATATTGGTTTGCATTGCTATTACTATGATATAGACCTAACAATGGTGACAATAATGACAATGCTGTGCATATTGAATAATAATAATGGTAAGAGCATAATAATAATAATAATAATACATTTAATTTAATTCAGCGTCAATTACGAAAAATAGTGTAAAGAAATAGTTAACAGTGCAGATTTGTATCCATGAAAAAGGAATGCAGAAAGCTTGGTTAAGGATATATTTTTGATGGACTAAATGTCCGAAATTGTGAAAGTAAAAAATAACAAATAATTCCCTGCACTCTCATTCAATGTATTCCACTTAAAAATATATTCTAATTCAATGCATATTGTTTACTTAGAAAGTTACATTCTTTCTGTATATTTTGGTTTTGTCTTTTGTTGTTTTGTCTTGGTTTAGTTTTTGCAGTGTTTAAGTGGGAGTGTCAAACCTCATTTTCTCTCATCTCCAAACTGACCATTCATTTAATTATTTCCGCGGTTTGTGCCGCCTCTTCCCGGCTGCCTATATCTTTCTCTTGTCAATATTTGGTAGAAATATTTCCGACATTAAATGGCATTTGGGGAAATCTCTTCCCACATCCCCCACCCTGCACTCCCTTCCCCCTCATCTTGAGTTTGGGCTTAAAGTTCTTCACCTGTCCGATTAGGCTATATTTGTTATAAGCTATCGGTGATTTTAGTTTGAGTTGTTTCTAACTTAATTCGAATCGATTAAATAAGTCATTATTATTATCATTATTATTATTATTATTAACAACAATTGCTCACATTTTGGTAGGCCTATTTGTGTGCCGTTTTGGCAAACACGTAGGCTATATTATTATTATTATTATTATTATTATTATTGGTAGTAGTAGGCTAGTAGTATTATTAGTATTAGTATTGTTCCATTTTAATATATTGCAATAATGATAGATGTAATTGTTACAACGTTTAAAACGGTATCTTACAAAATAATCAATTCTAATTCCATGACTTTCTGGTAGAAAACTAACATGTAAAGGCATACAACAATATAATATGTCGACAAGGAACTCCAAAATGAACGATTACATTTTAAATATATTATAATTCTTCAATTATCAATTTAACGTATGTAGCCTACAAAATGCCTGCGCATGCAGTTGTCCAAAAAGTCTGTCATATCGAGCTGCCGTCTCGCCTGGCTTTAACGTGACCTGTTGAGGTCAATATCGTCATGTTAATCAATCCACTGAGGAAAATGCATAATCTGACATTTCTCCACTTCTAAATGTTGAATTTTCCTGGATAATCTCTTGATAATGTTCCCATACGCATCGTTACACCTTACATATAGGAGCCATATCAATCATTTCACATATATGAACCTTTGGATACACACAGAGGAAGGATAATATATTTAAATTCAGGAAATGCATTTGTAGAATTAAAGCAAATTTTGAAGGTCAACCATTTGCCCATGCATGGCAGCGTATTCACCTTCTCATTTAGTTCAGGCTCGATACCAGTGTTTTGAAGTCCTCGTAGTTGAATGTTGCTTCTCAGCCACAATCAACTTTCTAATGCTAATAGCACCATCAAATATTCGGGGTAAAACGCCTAAGCCTACTTTGAAATGAGCGCCGTGTGGTTTGATTTCTGAAAACGTTATTATCCTTAATGTCTTGCATCTGGAAGCTAATTTGGTATGATCGAAGTGCAGCTAGTTAGTGCGGTCAATACAGTTTCGAGGACGGCAAGCGCCCTATCGATAGTGCATGAGACGCTAGGAGGCCCACTTCAGTGATGATGCGCGGCATTCAATTCCAGGGAATACTCGTTGCCTGAGCCAGTAGGCTACCCCTGTCTCATCTCACCAGTCCACCCGTCTCCTCTCCTCTCCTCTCCTCTCGCCATGACAGTCAAGAGTAAATAAGGTGATTGATCGGATGGGGTGGAGTGGTTCCACCTGTCAATCTTCTGTGATGTAGAGGCTGAAGTGGCCCTCCCGGACACAACTCAAGTCCCAGGGACGGTTCTGTTCAACTGGAAGAAAGCACGAATATCTTCCACTTGTCGTGTGTTTGATTATTTCTTCCCCAAGAGTGTCTTCTCTTTTGGGGAAGCACTAGGTCATGATGAAGCAAATTCATAGCCAACATGACGTGGTGTTGGTGTTGGACGTGGTTATAGGCCCAACAATAGGCTACATACGGAATTAGCCTTATCTCGTTTATTAAATAAAATACATATTATTTAAATGGGTTGAATCACAAATAAGTTGAACGAAACTATTCATTTTTTAGTGTACCATCACTATAGTACGACGCGGGACTTCCCTCGTCTCTCCGTCCGGAACCAGCGCAGCCCAAAGAGGTCCAGTTCAGTGCGGTGTTTGGAGTTCGGGCTTCGGCCTCAGGTGCATCTCTGAGGCGGGGCGACGCGGGAGTCCAGGTTGGTGGCAGCCCGCTCCCTTGATGACAATACCCCTTCTAGCTTTTCAATTAGGACTACTGTCTCTCACTAACTGAATGTATTTACCAATGTATACGACCAAAATCCAAAATAGACCTATTGACAATACTTGTTATCATGTCAATAAAACATTATAGCTAAGCATCGCAAAAAGGGAAAGTACAATTATTTTCTCATTCTAATTGAACCAATGTGACTGCACCTCATACTGAATGGGTTTCACAATGCCTTTTGAGCTTTGATCAGCACTGTCTGTCTACAGTGATAAGCTCAATAGTGAATAAAAGCAAAGATATCAAAGCCATTTTGTTTCGTATGTTATAAGAGAAAAACGTAGTTCTCTTGACCTGATTTATAATGCAATATGGGTAGCAAAGGTCACAATACCTATAACCTCTCTTTAATGCATACAGTTATCTCCATACATACTGCACCTATAGGACAATTGAAGGACTCTCCCTGGATCTATCTCTTCCTACCCCCCGTCTCCTCTACCCCTCCCTTTCCCTCATCTCTTTCTCCTCGCCCCCTACCCCTGTCCTCTCTCCCCGGCACACCTGGTAACTACAAACTTGTACACAATAATAACAGCGAGATGTATCCATCTATCTCTCTCTCTCTCTATCTGGCCTGTCTGCAGTTAGTGGAGTGGCTGAGAGACTCGCAGGCGTGAAAGGTCAGTTAATCGATGGCACACAATTTGACAAATCCCAGCGACTCTTATCATCCACACGGCGTTTAGGGCCAAAGGAGAGGGGGACTGACGAGATAAATGTTTAATCCTGACTGGAGAAAGAGAGAAAGAAGAGAGCGAGAAGAGGAGAGAGTGAGTGGGGGAGTTAGAGAGAAAGAAAGAGGGGTGGAGAGAGAAAGTCGGAGGCAGAAAGAGAGGGAGGGATGTAGAGACAGAGGGAGAGAGGGGGGAGAGAGAAAGTCGGAGGCAGAAAGAGAGGGAGAGATAGGGAAGGAGGGAGAGGGAGGGATGTAGAGACAGAGGGAGAGAGGGGGGGAGATATAGGGAGAGAGAGAGAAAATAGGAAAGTAAATGGGTTAAAGCAAAATGGGCGTTGAAGTTGTAAGTGGAGGAACATTGCAACATGGACATAGCAACATGGACATAGCAACAGGACCATCTCTACTTCTACATTATATTCACACAGAGAAAGATAACCGATTCATGCTCTTTCTATATGTTTCCTGGATAATTCTGGACAGGAAGAGTATACTTAGAAGTTGTAATGGTTTTGACCTTATTTTTGGCAGCTTGTGCAAACTTAGTAGAGAGTTTACAGTGGTATTATCTCACAGCTATGTCTGTCCCCCAACGTGTAAAGTTGAGAAAAACAAACCTTGTATGATTGGCAGATTTCTGAAGCACTCATGAGACAATAGGATGTTAGTCCAACAATAAGACCGAGCAACAGAGAGGAAATAAGCTTTAGAACACAAAGCTAGTCTGAGAATTTTCTTCATATATATATTTTTTAAAGTGGCAGTGGTTTAGAAATGGACCCACTTTCTCTGTCCTCGCGCCCTTCAGAAGAATGTCTGAACTATAGCATGGCCTCAGTTGATAAACCTTCTGCTCTTTGAAAGGACTTAATGACAATTCTCAACCCAAGTTCATTTTATTTTGGGGGTTTCTTTTGCTGAGTCATAATTATCGCTTTGACAGTGATGTCAAAAAACGTTAATGCTTTAGTGGACTTTGATAATGGATAATGCGTGAAATGCATACTGCTCTTTCTATCCAGACATTGACACAGACAGACAGATGGACTGATGGTGGAGAGAATACAGTAAGAGACTGAGAGATGGCATAGAAAGACAGATGGTTGGAGAGGAAAGAACAAGAGACAGTGGATAGAAAGACAGACAGACGGACGGGCACAGAGACAGAGAAAGAGCAGACCATCCACCAGACAGACTGACTTCCAGACTGTGCTACTGTGTGTGACTGAGGGAGCTGCTTGGCCGAGCATCCAGACACACGCTCATGTCCCTTCCCGCCGTCTCAATACGAGCTCAATGTCATTCGATTGAGATTAGTCGCACTGGCATGACAGCAGATCCCTAGTATTGCCAAAGCACTTAGGAGGCAATGACAGGCCCACATCGATGAGTGCTAACACACACACACTCCAACATGCCATGCAGGCAAGACAGAGAGACAGTGAGAGAGAAGGAAAAAGGAGAGAGAGAGGGAAAGAGGGAGAGAGAGCTCATAACTGGCAAAACATCAACGACTGTCAAGAAGAAGCAGTGGGCAAGAACTGTAAAGAGTGCAAAATAAACGGTAAGGGTGTCTGGGGAAGAAAGAAAAGAGGGGTGGAGAAGAGATGAGTTGGGTGGGGTAAGATGGGTGACTCGGACAGAGAGAGGTGAGTGGGGTAAGATGGGTGACTCAGACAGAGAGATGAGGTGAGTGGGGTAAGATGGGTGACAGACAGAGAGAGATGAGGTGAGTGGGGTAAGATGGGTGACAGACAGAGAGAGATGAGGTGAGTGGGGTAAGATGGGTGACTCAGACAGAGAGAGGTGAGGTGAGTGGGGTAAGATGGGTGACTCAGACAGAGAGAGATGAGGTGAGTGGGGTAAGATGGGTGACTCGGACAGAGAGAGGTGAGTGGGGTAAGATGGGTGACTCAGACAGAGAGAGGTGAGGTGAGTGGGGTAAGATGGGTGACTCAGACAGAGAGAGGTGAGTGAGGTAAGATGGGTGACTCAGACAGAGAGAGATGAGGTGAGTGGGGTAAGATGGGTGACTCAGACAGAGAGAGATGAGGTGAGTGGGGTAAGATGGGTGACTCAGACAGAGAGAGGTGAGTGAGGTAAGATGGGTGACTCAGACAGAGAGAGATGAGGTGAGTGGGGTAAGATGGGTGACTCAGACAGAGAGAGATGAGGTGAGTGGGGTAAGATGGGTGACTCAGACAGAGAGAGATGAGGTGAGTGGGGTAAGATGGGTGACTCAGACAGAGAGAGGTGAGTGGGGTAAGTTGGGTGACTCAGACAGAGAGAGATGAGGTGAGTGGGGTAACGGCCGTCGTTGAAGAGAGTAGACCAAGGTGCAGCGTGGTTAGTGCTCATCATGAATTTATTAAAGATAGAACACTTTAAACAAATAAACAAGAAACCGACAGCCAAACAGTTCTGTCAGGTGCAAAACACTAAACAGAAATTAACTACCCACAAACCCCAAAGGAAAACAGGCTGCCTAAGTATGACTCCCAATCAATGACAACGATGTACAGCTGTCCCTGATTGAGAGCCATACCAGGCCAAAACAAAGAAATACAAAGCATAGAAAAAAGGATATAGAATGCCCACCCAAATCACACCCTGACCAAACCTAAATAGAGACATAAAAAGTCTCTCAGGTCAGGGCGTGACAGTACCCTCCCCAAAGGTGCGGACTCCGGCTGCAAAACCTGAACCTATAGGGGAGGGTCTGGGTGGGCATTTCTCCACGGTGGCGGCTCTGGAGCGGGACGCAGACCCTGCTCCACCACTGGCTCACCCCACTTAGGTGGCGCCTCTAGAGCGGGGTCCCTCGCCGAAGGCCCCGGACTGGAGGGCGACTCTGGCTGCGCCGGAGGACAGGCGGGCGACTCTGGCTGCGCCGGAGGACAGGCGGGCGACTCTGGCTGCGCCGGAGGACAGGCGGGCGACTCTGGCTGCGCCGGAGGACAGGCGGGCGACTCTGGCTGCGCCGGAGGACAGGCGGGCGACTCTGGCTGCGCCGGACTGTAGGACGACTCTCTCGGATCCGGACTGTGGGCCGTCTCTCTACGGGGCACTGTCGCCGGAAGCTCTGGATGAGGCACTGTTGCTGGAAGCTCTGGACGGGGACTGCGCACTGAAGGCCTGATGCGTGGGGCTGGCTTAGGAAGCGCCAGACTAGGGACACGCACCACTGGGCTAGTGCGAGGAGCAGGAGCAGGACGAGCTGGACTGGGCTGACGCACTGGAGGCCTGGTGCGTGGGGCTGGCTTTGGAGGCGCCAGACTGAAGACACGCACCTCAGGGCTAGTGCGGGGAGCAGGATACACTGGGCCGTAGAGGCGCACTGGCGGTCTCGAGCGCAGGACTGGCACCGCCCGTACTGGCTGGGTGCCCACTTCCCCCCGGAAAATGCAGGACGCTGGCACCGAGCACACCGGCCTGTGGATACTCGGCCTCGACGTAGTCCGCATCACCCCATAGCATAGGGCCTGACCAGTACCACGCTGCCTCTGGTAAGCACGGGGAGTTGGCTTAGGGCTCAACCCTGGCCCTGCCAAACTACCCGTGTGCCCCCCAAAAATTATTTTTGGGGCTGCCTCTCAGGTTCCCATAGCTCCCTTCGCTTGTCCTCCCGGAGTTGACGATCCAACTCCCATGTCCATCCTTCCCCCCAATGCTCCAAACCACGCTGCTTGGTCTTCTGTTGGTGGGTAGTTCTGTAACGGCCGTCGTTGAAGAGAGTAGACCAAGGCGCAGCGTGGTTAGTGCTCATCATGAATTTATTAAAGATAGAACACTTTAAACAAAAAACCGACAGCCAAACAGTTCTGTCAGGTGCAAAACATTAAACAGAAATTAACTACCCACAAACCCCAAAGGAAAACAGGCTGCCTAAGTATGACTCCCAATCAACGACAACGATGTACAGCTGTCCCTGATTGAGAGCCATACCAGGCCAAAACAAAGAAATACAAAGCATAGAAAAAAGGACATAGAATGCCCACCCAAATCACACCCTGACCAAACCTAAATAGAGACATAAAAAAGGCTCTCTCAGGTCAGGGCGTGACAGATGGGTGACTCAGACAGAGAGAGATGAGGTAAGTGGGGTAAGATGGGTGACTCAGACAGAGAGAGAAGAGGTGAGTGTGGTAAGATGGATGACTCAGAAAGAGAGAGATGAGGTGAGTGGGGTAAGATTGGTGACTCAGACAGAGTGACTCAGAGGGAGAGAGGATGAAGATGAGTGTATACAAGTGATGTACGGGAAGAGGGGAGATTTACTAGAACAGAGATTATTAAGTCAACATGTCCTGGGTCAGTCATTAATCCGATTTAACAGCAATTAAGGTGAGACTGATTCCTTCCTAGAGAGGAGGGGGAATCATAGACAGAGAAAAGAAGAGAGGGAGGAGAATGAGAGGGGGTAGGTGGGAAGGGGAAGCAGCTTTACTGGTAGTATCAGTCGGTACTCCTCCACAGATGAAGCAACCATAACAACTTGACCCAAGCAACCACCACACCCCACATAATACAGCTCTATTCTCAATAGCCAGCTATAATCAAAACTATGACCTTGTAAACAGGCGGTAGACATAGGCCAGGATTCAACCCGATCACACTTTGTCCTCAATGCACATTGTAAAGGCAATGTCCCCGCATCCGCAGAGACCACATTCATGGTAAACTCTGCATATGTTGAATCCCGGTCTTCCATCTAATACAGTGATGTAGGAGGTGGAGGGGCGATTTCTTTCTACTGAAGGTGAGAAAGAGGAGAGGAGCGAGGAGGGTAACTCTGGTGCATATAGATGAAAAGTAGGCCCTTTTCCCCCTCTCCTTCCTCCTTTGCCCTCTCCACCCTCAGCCCCCAGCCGCCGTGCTCTGCTCTCTGGGTTCGGTTGTTCCAGATGTGTATCGGGGTCCTGGGGTGGACAGAGGGCCCCGTCGTCCCTGTAGCATTGGTGCGTCTATTGGGAGATTGTGGTCCTGATAGCTCTCCCGCCTGACATGTACACAACAGAACATAAATCACACACATAGAGACACACACTCACGCTTTATCTCTCACTCAGCACACCTCAGATAGGAGCCAACTCTGCAGAGAGAGAGAGAGAGAGAACAGGTTTGCTAAGTAGGGGAAAGGGTTGGGTTTGAGATTATCTGTATTGCTCGGCTCCTTGTTCTCGTTGTGTCTATCTGTGTTACTCACAGTCTTAATGAGAAAATTGTTGGCTTGAATTGGATTCGGTTGCATGTCGTTTGAGATTTAAATTAAACTGTACCATTATTTACCATCCTTAAAACAACCGTAACACACCATTAGGGCACAGAATAGCCAGCCCATTGAGATATACAGGGTTCTCATTCCCATTCTATGGGTATACATTCTATCCTATGGGTTACCCAGTCCATGTATGATACCCCCAGTAGCAGTGCGTGGGTAAAATCACTGGAGAAGCCAATCCAGAAAAAAAGTCATTTTACAACCTCTGTGTTGTGATAATTGTGTTGTTTGTTCTATAACCTGTTAGTTCATATGCCTTGACACCGTGATATACAGTATAGGGCTAAGGCCGAGACAATAAGAACACACAATGGCAGAATAAATTCAACCACACCTTTGTTTCATTACAAAACCGGAGAGCAACATCTGTCCGGTGAAGTCCACAAAACATATTACATGTAACAAAGTTACATGACTTACAGCATGGTCAAGCAAGGTAATGTTTCCCACATTTTCTGACTACTGAACAACTATTGATTTAGAACCACGGAGAGTTACCGCAAGTCCCAAAGACAACAGGTGCTGCCTCCACTATTCCAGCACCATTTCAACTTCAACATTTCAACGTCATCAAATCACCGATGCTTAGTCTAATACAGTTACAACTAAAAGATTCCAAAAAAGTATTTATTCCAATCAGCGTAAGCTAAATATGATATGGCTGTCCATGATACTGATTTATGTCTGTCTGTCTGTCTGTCTGTCTGTCTGTCTGTCTGTCTGTCTGTCTGTCTGTCTGTCTGTCTGTCTGTCTGTCTGTCTGTCTGTCTGTCTGTCTGTCTGTCTGTCTGTCTGTCTGTCTGTCTGTCTGTCTGTCTGTCTGTCTGTCTGTGTGCGTGCGTGTGCAAGTAGAAAAAACATGTTGACTGAGCCTACTTGTAGAGAAACACCAGTGCCGTCCTCCTCTTTCATGTTGCCTAAACGGTCTATGACTGTCATATAGTAATGTTACATGCTTTTAGTTGTTGTTGTTCTAGGCTACCTGGCTAAAATACTTGCTTGCTAGCCTAACTTCCTTTCATGGGCTACGATGTGCCAGGAAAGCTAGTTAACATTAGCATACTACATCTAGTTACATGTTGAACTTCTATCCTCTCAGGCCAGGGGTGCAATGTATGAATTTATAGTTGATCAGAATCGCCATTATAATCATTAGCCAGTATGGAGAATTTAAGTAAAACCACAAATCCAAATCCATATCTCCATCCATGGCTAATTTAGGAAAGGGTCGATTTCGGCTAGCTAGCCACCGGAGGACAAAAACACAATGAGAAGCAACAATTCAACCTTTTTTCTGTCAATGCGGTCTAAGGCACTGCATCTCAGTGCAAGAGGTGTCACTACAGTCACTTGATTTGAATCCAGGCTGTATCACATCTGGCCGTGATTGGGAGTCCCATAGGGCGGCACACAATTGGCCCAGCGTCGCGTCGTCCATGTTTGGCCGGGGTAGGCTGTCACTGTAAATAAGAATTTGTTCTTAACTGACTTAGCTAGTTAAATAAAGGTTAAATGAAAAAATAATAATTCCCTTGACACTTTTTTTCTGGTGCATCAGGACTATTCACAGTAGAGCTCACTTAGTTTAGCTGAACGCTGGTTGGCTAATATCTTATATGTTTTTTATCAAGGCTTACTGGCTTCCCTTTCTTGTTACAATGTCATAGTCTTTCTGACCAGACAGCATCAGATAGATATGCTACACATACTGAGACAGAGGAGCGCTGGTTCGTTCGCTCGGATGCTTTCTCTGGTGAGATACATTCAGACTCTTGCGAATTGAAGGAAATGTATGCAACACAGCGAGACGAAAGATAAATGATTATTTTGTATGTTTTTTTCTTTTTTGGGGAAGCCTGGCTTCCCTTGGCATCCATGAATACACGCCACTGGATACCCCAGATAGAGAGAGCATTACATTTGGCCTGTGTTGACAGAGGGAGGTTGTATTGACTGGCTCTTGCAGGGGAGGCGTGTCCCCAGCCCCGTCTCCAAACCATTTGTGGCGTTTAATACACTGTAGCAGTGGTCTCCCTAACTTGTACACTGCATGCAGCAGCCGTAGGAATCAATATGCACTAGTCTAGACTGAAACGGAGCATCTGACACAGACTGAAAGAGGGAGTGAGGATGAGAGAGAACGAGGGAGGAAGTGGGAGAGAGAAATAGGAAAGGATATACAGGGAAAGAGAGGAAAGGTCAGAGTGAGGGATCCAGGGAGATACGGAAAGGAGACAAAAGGAGAGGAAATTATCAGAGACATGGTTTGAAAAGCATGGAGCCAAAGAGAGGAGAGAGGGATGGAGAGAGGGGGGGTGGGGGGTGGAGTTAGAGAGACGTAGATGGTGAATGAGAGCAAGCGATAGAGAGATAACAAGAGAGCGCGGTCAGTGGCTGAAAGAGACATTAAGCCAAGAGAAAACAGGGATGGAGACACCTGAAAAGAGGAAGACAAGGACACAGAAGAGGATACACACAGGAAGGAAAAAAGACATAAGAGAAAGAGAAGGGTGGGAGAGAAATAGAGACAGAGGAAGAGAGCGAGAGAGAGGGGAGAAAAACAGAGAGAGGGGGGGGGTAAAATTTCCATCAGGTTTTCAATTGGGGTGGATCAATAGTGTATTAGAGCTCACCTTGACCCTGTCTCTCCCCCTTCTCCCTGGCCCCCTTCTCCCTGGGCCAGCACACAGGGCAAGCTACTCTCCCTCACAGCAGGGGGCGGAGAGGGGGAGAGATTGCATTACGGTCTCCTTTTCTTGGACCAAAGTGGCAGAAAATGGTACAATAAAAAGAGGGATAGAGGACAGAACAAAAGAGAAACAGAAAGAGGAAATGTGAGAGTGAGGGAGAGAGAGAAAGAGAGTTGTGGGGTGGAGGTGGTCCATACTGGATGTTGTGTTGTTGTATGTGTTGGCAGACAGTGACTATACATGAGGAGATCTGACTGAGGGACATATAGGTAACAGAGACCATGCATGGGAAATGAAAGCACTGTGGCCCTATCGGCTGCGGACGGTTCTATTTAGGAAAACAGATACATGTGTACTCTGATGCACTCTTCTTTACATTGGGACTGTATGGCACCATTCTGTTGTATAGGGTTCTGTCTTTACTCTTTTGGACCTCCTGTTGTATTGTGTCTCATAGGTTGATTTATTACATAAGGTCTCCATGACTTGAATATAATGTTGAGCCAAAAAGCAGTTGATTTGTTGTCCAGACATTATTTTCCATCTTTACATTGTGAGTTTCTGAATCTTAGTCTTGGCCTGACAAACGCACATAAATGCCTTTGTGTGTGTGTGTGTGCGCACACACACACACACACGCGCACACACACACACACACACACACACACACACACACACACACACACACACACACACACACACACACACACAGTACTTCACACCATTTCAGGGGACAGAAGCAGGGGCAGAGGGAGCGAGGGGATGGGGAGAGGTTGAATGAAAAAAATTGATCCGGGAATTTAGCATTTAGACACAGTTTACAAAGCGATATGGAGGGGAGGCGCGGGAGCAGAGGGGAATATAGGGGGAGGACACTTAACTTTACAATAGGTCAGCTTTGCCCAATTGACTAACTGTAACCCCGGCGTAGGTTAGGGTGTACTGTAAATACCTGCGGGGTGTAAAATCATTTCAGAAGTGTTTTTGTTTTATAGAATTATACTAAAACGACAGGATGCTCGGTGGAAGTTGGCAGGTATTTTTGTAGAATCTTAGTTTATGTTCCCGTTAACTTGCCCATATGGAAACTAGCCTTTTTCACTCGTTCCCGTTTAAACTATTCCATGGTATATATTTGTTGTTATTGTAAATAGATGCAAGACCACGTCTCAATAAAGGTTTATAAGGAGAAACACTAATGCCGCCACTAACCTCCCCACATTTCCTAATGTTGTTCCCATTGTCACCCATCCACACTTGGGCGCACATGTACATGCTGGGAATCTCAACAACACACTGTCCCTCTTGCTGAGGGGAAAAATAGAAGAAAAAAGGAGAGAAAAGAAATCGATCGCCGGGGATAGCGGTGCGCGTCGGAGGATCGTATCTTGTCAAAATAATATATTACCCTCATCCCCGGCTGATCGATGCGGTGGATTAGGGACGGAGGGCTCCCTCTCCCCTCCTTCCTCCCTCTCTTCCTCCCCGGCGCTCCGTGCAGTTTAATATTTACCTTCGTGAAAGAGCGGCTGTGATGGCGCTCACTCCTAATTGATTCCGACACTTGGGTCTCTCTGTTTGGACTGCGGATGAGAGAGGGAGGGGTTTAGAGAGGGAGGGGTTTAGAGAGAGAGAGGGGTTTAGAGAGGGAGGGGTTTAGAGAGAGAGGGAGGGGTTTAGAGAGAGAGAGAGAGGGGTTTAGAGAGAGAGAGGGGTTTAGAGAGAGAGAAGGGGTTTAGAGAGAGAGGGGTTTAGAGAGGGAGGGGTTTAGAGAGGGAGGAGTTTAGAGAGAGAGAGAGGGGTTTAGAGAGAGAGAGGGGTTTAGAGAGAGGAGGGGTTTAGAGAGGGAGGGGTTAGAGAGAGAGAGAGAGAGGGGTTTAGAGAGGGAGGGGTTTAGAGAGAGAGAGGGGTTTAGAGAGAGAGGGGTTTAGAGAGGGAGGGGTTTAGAGAGGGAGGAGTTTAGAGAGAGAGAGAGGGGTTTAGAGAGAGAGAGGTGTTTAGAGAGAGAGAGAGGGATTTAGAGAGAGAGAGGGGGTTTAGAGAGAGAGAGGTGTTTAGAGAGAGAGAGGGATTTAGAGAGAGAGAGGGGTTTAGAGAGGGAGGGGTTTAGAGAGAGAGAGAGGGGGGTTTAGAGAGGGAGGGGTTTAGAGAGAGAGGGGGGTTTAGAGAGAGAGAGAGGGGGGTTTAGAGAGGGAGGGGTTTAGAGAGAGAGGGGGGTTTAGAGAGAGAGGGAGGGGTTTAGAGAGAGAGGGGGGTTTAGAGAGAGAGAGAGGGGGGTTTAGAGAGGGAGGGGTTTAGAGAGAGAGGGGGGTTTAGAGAGAGAGAGAGGGGGGGGTTTAGAGAGGGAGGGGTTTAGAGAGGAGAGAGGGGGGTTTAGAGAGGGAGGGGTTTAGAGAGAGAGGGGGGTTTAGAGAGAGAGAGAGAGGGGGGTTTAGAGAGGGAGGGGTTTAGAGAGAGAGGGGGGTTTAGAGAGAGAGAGGTGTTTAGAGAGAGAGGGGGGTTTAGAGAGAGAGAGAGGTGTAAACAGCAAATGGACAAAAAATGAAATGAAAATACCTACAACCAAACAAAATACATCCTGAAGATTGTGAGAGCAGTGACTGAATGGAAAAAAGAAAGGATGAGAGAGAGAGAGGTCATGATCAGATGAGCTCCTGCATTTTTCATCAAGTTCTTAAAAAAATATCGTTTTAGAGTTAGATAAACTTGAAAGGCTTACAACTACCAAAGAGTATTATTCCAACGCTATACAGCAAATGCTCTGGAAAACAACAGAAACCTGAAAACACCATCCTACCTGGACCTGAGTGAGTCATGTTTAGTCTGAAGCTCTATTTTATTTCCAAAAGCCAAGAAGAACAATACATGACATTACTTAATAAGGACTGAATGCTAAATCAAGGCTGCCAAGCTTGATACAACTTCAATTAGTACTGACGTGTCAAGTGAGAATGTCAAAGTCCTTTAGCCCAATGGCAGAAGAGTCGCACAGTCTACTCCAACCAAATGGAGAGGCCTTAGAAGCTGCCTACCACTGTTCAGAGGTAATAAATATACAGTACCCTGTGTATGTAAAGAATAATAAGGCAAGAAAAGATCACAAAATGAAGCTCCTTATGGAAAATCAAGAGACACTTTTTGCTGACTATTATAAAAATGGGAACATCAGCAACCTCATCTTCCACACAGACCATCCCCTGGCACAGTGCTATATTAACCAGACCATCCCCTGGCACAGTGCTATATTAACCAGACCATCCCCTGGCACAGTGCTATATTAACCAGACCATCCCCTGGCACAGTGCTATATTAACCAGACCATCCCCTGGCATGGCACAGTGCTATATTAACCAGACCATCCCCTGGCACAGTGCTATATTAACCAGACCATCCCCTGGCATGGCACAGTGCTATATTAACCAGACCATCCCCTGGCATGGCACAGTGCTATATTAACCAGACCATCCCCTGGCACAGTGCTATATTAACCAGACCATCCCATGGCACAGTGCTATATTAACCAGACCATCCCCTGGCACAGTGCTATATTAACCAGACCATCCCCTGGCATGGCACAGTGCTATATTAACCAGACCATCCCCTGGCACAGTGCTATATTAACCAGACCATCCCCTGGCACAGTGCTATATTAACCAGACCATCCCCTGGCACAGTGCTATATTAACCAGACCATCCCCTGGCATGGCACAGTGCTATATTAACCAGACCATCCCCTGGCACAGTGCTATATTAACCAGACCATCCCCTGGTATGGCACAGTGCTATATTAACCAGACCATCCCCTGGTATGGCACAGTGCTATATTAACCAGACCATCCCCTGGCATGGTACAGTGCTATATTAACCAGACCATCCCCTGGCACAGTGCTATATTAACCAGACCATCCCCTGGCACAGTGCTATATTAACCATACCATCCCCTGGCATGGCACAGTGCTATATTAACCAGACCATCCCCTGGCACAGTGCTATATTAACCAGACCATCCCCTGGCATGGCACAGTGCTATATTAACCAGACCATCCCCTGGCACAGTGCTATATTAACCAGACCATCCCCTGGCATGGCACAGTGCTATATTAACCAGACCATCCCCTGGCATGGCACAGTGCTATATTAACCAGACCATCCCCTGGCACAGTGCTATATTAACCAGATCATCCCCTGGCACAGTGCTATATTAACCAGACCATCCCCTGGCATGGCACAGTGCTATATTAACCAGACCATCCCCTGGCATGACACAGTGCTATATTAACCAGACCATCCCCTGGCATAGCACAGTGCTATATTAACCAGACCATCCCCTGGCACAGTGCTATATTAACCAGACCATCCCCTGGCATGGCACAGTGCTATATTAACCAGACCATCCCCTGGTATGGCACAGTGCTATATTAACCAGACCATCCCCTGGCATGACACAGTGCTATATTAACCAGATCATCCCCTGGTATGGCACAGTGCTATATTAACCAGACCATCCCCTGGCATGGCACAGTGCTATATTAACCAGACCATCCCCTGGCACAGTGCTATATTAACCAGACCATCCCCTGGCATGGCACAGTGCTATATTAACCAGACCATCCCCTGGCATGGCACAGTGCTATATTAACCAGACCATCCCCTGGCATAGCACAGTGCTATATTAACCAGACCATCCCCTGGCACAGTGCTATATTAACCAGACCATCCCCTGGTATGGCACAGTGCTATATTAACCAGACCATCCCCTGGCATGGCACAGTGCTATATTAACCAGATCATCCCCTGGTATGGCACAGTGCTATATTAACCAGACCATCCCCTGGCATGGCACAGTGCTATATTAACCAGACCATCCCCTGGCATAGCACAGTGCTATATTAACCAGACCATCCCCTGGCACAGTGCTATATTAACCAGACCATCCCCTGGTATGGCACAGTGCTATATTAACCAGACCATCCCCTGGCATGGTACAGTGCTATATTAACCAGACCATCCCCTGGCATGGCACAGTGCTATATTAACCAGACCATCCCCTGGCATGGCACAGTGCTATATTAACCAGACCATCCCCTGGCATGGCACAGTGCTATATTAACCAGACCATCCCCTGGTATGGCACAGTGCTATATTAACCAGACCATCCCCTGGCACAGTGCTATATTAACCAGACCATCCCCTGGTATGGCACAGTGCTATATTAACCAGACCATCCCCTGGCATGGCACAGTGCTATATTAACCAGACCATCCCCTGACATGGCACAGTGCTATATTAACCAGACCATCCCCTGGTATGGCACAGTGCTATATTAACCAGACCATCCCCTGGCATGGCACAGTGCTATATTAACCAGACCATCCCCTGGTATGGCACAGTGCTATATTAACCAGACCATCCCCTGGCACAGTGCTATATTAACCAGATCATCCCCTGGCATGACACAGTTCTATATTAACCAGACCATCCCCTGGCACAGTGCTATATTAACCAGACCATCCCCTGGTATGGCACAGTTCTATATTAACCAGACCATCCCCTGGCACAGTGCTATATTAACCAGATCATCCCCTGGCATGACACAGTTCTATATTAACCAGACCATCCCCTGGCACAGTGCTATATTAACCAGATCATCCCCTGGCATGACACAGTGCTATATTAACCAGACCATCCCCTGGCACAGTGCTCCCCTGGCATGACACAGTGCTATATTAACCAGACCATCCCCTGGCACAGTGCTATATTAACCAGACCATCCCCTGGCATGGCACAGTGCTATATTAACCAGACCATCCCCTGGCATGGCACAGTGCTATATTAACCAGACCATCCCCTGGTATGGCACAGTGCTATATTAACCAGACCATCCCCTGGCATGGCACAGTGCTATATTAACCAGACCATCCCCTGGTATGGCACAGTGCTATATTAACCAGACCATCCCCTGGCATGGCACAGTGCTATATTAACCAGACCATCCCCTGGCATGGCACAGTGCTATATTAACCAGACCATCCCCTGGCATGGCACAGTGCTATATTAACCAGACCATCCCCTGGCATGGCACAGTGCTATATTAACCAGACCATCCCCTGGTATGGCACAGTGCTATATTAACCAGACCATCCCCTGGCATGGCACAGTGCTATATTAACAAGACCATCCCCTGGCATGACACAGTGCTATATTAACCAGACCATCCCCTGGCATGGCACAGTGCTATATTAACCAGACCATCCCCTGGCATGGCACAGTGCTATATTAACCAGACCATCCCCTGGCATGGCACAGTGCTATATTAGTACACTACCCCTCTGTTAAGAGAGGGGGGTGTTAACGAGGGGTGGAAACTCAGGATACTAGACAACGAGGACTCTGAGTCAGCTAATATAAATCTCTATAAGTCTGGAACAGTATTGGTACAGGGCAACCCCAAACAGTTTCAGCTGGACTCTCACCTAATCAAAGAATTAGCTCAGCAGGAGAAGCTCTCCCTTGAGAAAGGTACCCCCACCCCGAGTGGGTCAGACCAGACCTCTTCATTATATAACCCCACAGACGAGCAACCCCCAGCGGAAAGTCAACCTCCCAGCACAGAGCACTACTCCCTCATTGAAATGAAGGATACATTTTCCCAGCTGGAGGTAAGACAGGTGGAGCTGGAACAGCAGGTGATTACACTCCAGTCAACACAGACCCAGACAACAGTTCAGCACAACAACACTCCCTTAACCAGACCCAGACAACAGTCCAGCACAACAACACCCCCTTAACCAGACCCGGAGTGCTGGAGGTGGAGAGAGACATATCTGCACTCTAGACTGTGGTGAGACAACTTCAACAATATAAAAAACAAGACCAGGAGAAGAACAGAGCTCTAGAGGAGAGGATCAGACTGCTGGAGGAGAGGTTGAGGGGGATGGAGGAGAGGATCAGACTGCTGGAGGAGAGGTTGAGGGGGATGGAGGAGAAGATCAGACTGCTGGAGGAGAGGTTGAGGGGGATGGAGGAGAGGATCAGACTGCTGGAGGAGAGGTTGAGGGGGATGGAGGAGAAGATCAGACTGCTGGAGGAGAGGTTGAGGGGGATGGAGGAGAGGATCAGACTGCTGGAGGAGAGGTTGAGGGGGATGGAGGAGAGGATCAGACTGCTGGAGGAGAGGTTGAGGGGGATGGAGGAGAGGATCAGACTGCTGGAGGAGAGGTTGAGGGGGATGGAAGGAGAGAATCAGACTGCTGGA
Source organism: Salmo salar (assembly GCF_965601325.2). Taxonomy (NCBI): domain Eukaryota; kingdom Metazoa; phylum Chordata; class Actinopteri; order Salmoniformes; family Salmonidae; genus Salmo; species Salmo salar. The sequence goes on from NC_138292.1 coordinate 24,614,794, forward strand.
GGAGAGGTTGAGGGGGATGGAGGAGAGGATCAGACTGCTGGAAGAGAGGTTGAGGGGGATGGAGGAGAGGATCAGACTGCTGGAGGAGAGGTTGAGGGGGATGGAGGAGAGGATCAGACTGCTGGAGAGGTTGAGGGGGATGGAGGAGAGGATCAGACTGCTGGAGGAGAGGTTGAGGGGGATGGAGGAGAGGATCAGACTGCTGGAGGAGAGGATCAGACTGCTGGAGGAGAGGATCAGACTGCTGGAGGAGAGGTTGAGGGGGATGGAGGAGAGGATCAGACTGCTGGAGGAGAGGTTGAGGGGGATGGAGGAGAGGATCAGACTGCTGGAGGAGAGGTTGAGGGGGATGGCGTGTGACAGAGAACAACCCACTAGAGAGGTGGCCACCTCGGCAGAGAAGCCAGCAGAACAGCCCACCTCAGCTCCTGACAAAGGTCTCGACACCACAGCAGAACAGTCCACACCAGACCCTGACCATAGCGTCGACATCACAACAGAACAGACAAATGAAGAACCCCAAGCCCAGGGGCTCTCACTCCCTCTGAGCACCCCCCCTGTCAGCCATCTGATAGCCCTCCTGACAACCCCCACACACCCACTGAGGACATACACAAGACACAGATTGTGCTCCTTATGGACTCAAATGGGAAATATATAGAAGAAAATACACTTTTTTCCCAAACACAGTGTGTCCAAACACCCAACGCGCCCTAGACCTTCTGTCTGAGGACCAACTAGGGTCACCCAGCCACATAATAACACACAGGCACAAACGACCTGAGAACACAGCAGGAAAGGGTGGCCACAGCACTGAAGGGAGTGATTGAAAAAGCTTCTTCTACTTTCCCCAATGCACAAGTGATTATCTCCACCCTGCTACCACGAAAAGACATCCACCCTGCTACCATACAGTGGGTAAACGCAAGAATTTCCCGTGACTGTGCCTCAAAACCAAATGTTTTCCTGGCCCACCACTCCCCCCTGGACTTGAACAGCCTTTATGACCATGTCCACCTATACAAGGCAGCAGTGCCCACCTTCGCCCGGACTCTAAAGGACATCGCTCTCAAACGCAGCCCCAACACTTCACACAGGAGCAACAGATCAATAGACACCCCGCCCAGACCAGCGAGACACTCTCCCAGCCCTGCGGGACCCCCCCTGGACCTACTCATAGAGGACCCACGCCGAGAGGACCTACATCCAGACCACAACACCACCAGCCACATCCACATCCCCACCCCAACCAATCAACCCCCCCCCCCCAAGTCAACCATGCCCACACCCCATGTAGGCCCCCTCAGATCAGACCTATGCCCCTTCTGCCCACCCCATGCACCCCACCCCCACAAAGAGGGCCTCAACATGGAAGTCACACATACGCCCAGGCCGTGAGCAGGCAAACAGGCCCAACCCCCCCACTCTTACACTAACCCAAGCCAATGGCATGTACCAGATGCTCAGCGGGCTCTGCTTACACTTACTGGCCTGAGGCCAAACCACACGACCAACAACATTGGACACTTTATGGAACACAAAGCCTTCACTATCTCATCTTGGAATATCCAAGGCCTGAGGTCATCTGCCTTTGGCCTAAAGAGCAGGAACCTGGACTTCATCAAATAAATCAGAAATACAGACATTGTCATCCTACAAGAAACATGATATAGAGGAGATGGACCCACTGGTTGCCCTCTAGGTTACAGAGAGCTGGTAGTCCCATCCACCAAACTACCAGGTGTGAAACAGGGAAGGGACTCAAGGGGTATGCTAATTTGGTATAGAGCAGACCTAACTCACTCAATTAAATTTATCAAAACAGGAACAATTTACATTTGGCCAGAAATTCAAAAGGAAATGATCTTAACAGAGAAAAATGTCCTCCTGTGTGCTACCTATATCGCCCCACTAGAATCCCCATACTTTAATGAAGACAGCTTCTCCATCCTGGAGGGGGAAATCAATCATTTCCAGGCCCAGGGACATATACTAGTCTGTGGTGACCTACATGCCAGAACCGGACAAGAACCTGACACCCTCAGCACACAGGGGGACAAACGCCTTCCTGGAGGTGACAGCATTCCCTCCCCCATATGCCCCCCTAGGCACAACTATGACAACATAACCAACAAAAACGTGTCACAACTCCTGCAGCTCTGTCGCACGCTGGGTATGTACATAGTCAATGGTAGGCTTCGAGGGGAATCCTATGGTAGGTACACCTATAGCTCATCTCTTGGCAGTAGTACTGTAGACTACTTTATCACTGACCTCAACCCAGAGTCTCTCAGAGTGTTCACAGTCAGTCCACTGACACCCCTATCAGACCACAGCAAAATCACAGTCTACTTGAACAGAGCAATACTCAATCATGAGGCATCAAAGCCAAAGGAACTGAGTAATATTAAGAAATGCTATAGATGGAAGGAATGTAGTGTGGAAACCTACCAAAAAACAATTAGGCAACAACAAATTCAATCCCTTTTAGACAACTTCCTGGACAAAATGTTCCACTGTAATAGTGAAGGTGTAAACTTGGCAGTAGAAAATATTAACAGTATATTTGACCTCTCAGCTTCCCTATCAAATCTAAAAATCTCAAATAGAAAACCGAAGAAAATGAACAACAATGGCAAATGGTTTGATGAAGAATGCAAAAATCTAAGAAAGAAATTGAGAAACCTGTCCAACCAAAAACATAGAGACCCGGAAAACCTGAGTCTACGCCTTCACTATGGTGAATCACTAAAACAAGTCAGAAATACACTACGGAAAAAGAAAGAACAGCACGTCAAAAATCAGTTCAATGTAATTGAAGAATCCATAGACTCTAACCACTTCTGGGAAAATTGGAAAACACTAAACAAACAACAACATGAATAATTATCTATCCAAAATGGAGATGTATGGGTAAACCACTTCTCCAATCTTTTTGGCTCTATATCAAAGAACCATCAGCAAAAACATAAACATGATCAAATACAAATCTTAGAATCAACTATTAAAGACTACCAGAACCCACTGGATTCTCCAATTACCTTGAATTAATTACAGGACAAAATAAAAACCCTCCAACCCAAAAAGGCCTGTGGTGTTGATGGTATCCTCAATGAAATTATCAAATATACAGACAACAAATTCCAATTGGCCATACTAAAACTCTTTAACATCATCCTTAGCTCTGGCATCTTCCCCAATATTTGGAACCAAGGACTGATCAATCCAATCCACAAAAGTGGAGACAAATTTGACCCCAATAACTACCGTTGGGATATGCGTCAACAGCAACCTTGGGAAACTCCTATGCATTATCATTAACAGCAGACTCGTACATTTCCTCAGTGAAAACAATATACTGAGCAAATGTCAAATTGTCTTTTTACCACATTATCGTACGACAGACCATGTATTCCCCCTGCACACCCCAAATGACAAACAAACCAAAACAAAGGCAAAGTCTTCTCATGCTTTGTTGAGTTCAAAAAAGCCTTTGACTCAATTTGGCATCAGGGTCTGCTATACAAATTGATGGAAAGTGGTGTTGGGAGAAAGACATACGACATTATAAAATCCATGTACACAAACAACAAGTGTGCGGTTAAAATAGGCAAAAGACACACACATTTCTTCCCACTGGGCCGTGGGGTTAAACAGGGATGCAGCTTAAGCCCCACCCTCTTCAACATATGTATCAAGGAATTGGCAAGGGCACTGGAAAAGTCTGCAGCACCCAGCCTCACCCTACTAGAATCTGAAGTCAAATGTCTACTGTTTGCTGATGATCTGGTGCTTCTGTCATCAACCAAGGAGGGCTTACAGCAGCACCTAGATCTTCTGCACAGATTCTGCCAGACCTGGGTCTTGACAGTATATCGCAGGAAGACCAAAATAATGGTGTTCCAAAAAAGGTCCAGTCTCCAGGACCACAAATCCAAATTCCATCTAGACACCGTGCCCTAGAGCACACAAAAAACTATACATATCTTCACCACAGGTAACTTCCTCAAAGCTGTGAACGATCTGAGAGACAAGGCAAGAAGGGCCTTCTATGCCATCAAAAGAAACATAACATTTGACATACCAATTAGGATCTGGCTAAAAATACTTGAATCAGTTATAGAACCTATTGCCCTTTTATTGTTGTGAGCTCTGGGGTCTGCTCACCAACCAAGAATTCACAAAATGGGACAAACACCAAATTGATACTCTGCATGCAGAATTCTGCAAAAATATCCTCCGTGTACAACGTTGAACACCAAATAATGCATACAGAATTAGGCCGATACCCACTAATTATCAAAATCCAGAAAAGAGCTGTTAAATTCTACAACCACCTAAAAGGAATTGATTCCCAAACCTTCCATAAAAAAGGCATCACCTACAGAGAGATGAACCTGGAGAAGAGTCCCCTAAGCAAGCTGGTCCTGGGGCTCTGTTCACAAACACAAACAGACCCCACAGAGCCCCAGGACAGCAACACAATTAGACCCAACCAAATCATGAGAAAACAAAAAGATAATTACTTGACATATTGGAAAGAATTAACAAAAAATCTGAGCAAACTAGAATGCTATTTGGCCCTAAACCGAGAGTACACAGTGGCAGAATACCTGACCACTGTGACTGACCCAAACTTAAGGAAAGCATAGCCTTGCTATTGAGAAAGGCCATCGTAGGCAGACCTGGCTCTCAAGAGAAGACAGGCTATGCGCACACGGCCCACAAAATGAGGTGGAAACTGAGCTGCACTTCCTAACCTCCTGCCCAATGTATGACCATATTAGAGACACATATTTCCCTCAGATTACATAGATCCACAAAGAATTCAAAAACAAACCCGATTTTGATAAACTCCCATATGTACTGGGTGAAATACCACAGTGTGCCATCACAGCAGCAAGATGTGTGACCTGTTGCCACAAGAAAAGGTCAACCAGTAAAGAACAAACACCATTGTAAATACAACCCATATTTATGCTTATTTATTTTCCCTTTTGTACTTTAACCATTTGTACATCGTTACACTCTATATATACATAGTATGACATTTGTACTTTTTATTTATTTTATTTAACCTTTATTTTACTAGGCAAGTCAGTTAAGAACAAACACTTATTTATAATGACGGCCTACCAAAAGGCAAAAGGCCTCCTGCGGGGACGGGGGCCTGGGATAAAAAAATAAATAAACAAAATAAATACAATATAAATATAGGACAAAGCACACATCACAACAAGAGAGACTGAACACTACATAAAGAGAGACCTAAGACAACAACATAACAAGGCAGAAAAACATGACAACATAGCAATGGTAGCAACACAACATGACAACACAACAATGTCTTTATTCTTTTGGAACTTCTGTGAGTGTAATGTTTACTGTTAATTTTTATTGTTTATTTCGCTTTTGTATATTATCTACTTCACTTGCTTTGGCAATGTTAACATATGTTTCCCATGCCAATAAAGCCCCTTGAATTGAATTGTATTTAGGGAGATGGATAAAGGGCAGAAGTGAAAAGGTTAGGATAAGTCTGTGTTAATGATGTGGAGGGAGAGTGATAGAGAGATGGAGTAGCCTAACAGATGAGGGAGGGAGGGAGGGAGGGAGGGAGGGAGGGAGGGAGGGAGGGAGGGAGGGAGGGACGTAGTAAAAAAGGATGGATAGCACGACATGGATAGAGGAATGAATAATACGACAAGGATGGAGGAAATGAATGTGGAAGAGAAGGGGAAATGGAGAGAAGCAGGGGGAAATGGGAGAGAGTGGAAAATTGGACAGGAGGAGAGGAAGAGAAATGGAGAAATAAGAAACAGGGAGAGCAAACGAGAGGGATTAAGAGAGTGACAGAAAGATAAATATAAAAAGCAATACATGACTGGAGGGGTGGACATAGAAAACCTATAAAATGGAGTGTTGGGGGAAAATAGGGGATGAGGGAAAAAAGCGACGGAGATGTGACAGGATGATATCGAGGTGGATAGACAGAAAACAGGAGTTATAGGGAAGGAGGGGGCAAGAGAGGGACATTTTTTTCCGATGAAGGAACTGGCCTGTCATCTTGTTCCGCCAGTACAGAGCGCTCCTATAAAATACAGGGAGCAGGCAGGCCACACAGGGTGACTTATGTGTATATCTAGGCTTTGTCAATATATCTTTCTGTCTTCCTTCCTCTGTGCTCTCCTTTTGCTCCCTCGCTCCCTTGCTGTCTCTTTCCAGCTCTCTCACTCTGTTTCTCTCCAGCTCCCTCTCTCGCTCTCTCTCTCTTTCTCTCTCTCAGTCCCAGTTGAGTAATCTCCCTTTCTCTCAGACCAGCACGTCTTTATATCTCTCCTTGTCTCTCTGTGTAGTTCCCACACAGATTCACAGGCTATGTGAAGGTTTTAATCCCGTGAGGATTTATACATGAAAAATAACCAGAGGGACATTAACTTGAGCACACATTCAGTTGCCTCTGTAAATTCTCCAGGTCTGTATCCCACAATGATGACACAGTATTATTATGCGAGTCTGCAGGGGAAAGGGATAACCAAATGAACAGTGTAGTGTTCCAAGGTGTTTCTGTCCCATATAGCTCTATAGGAAGATCTAGATACAGTGCTCATCAGCCGTTCTCTATTACCTTCCATATTAGCCATTCTCACACAAGTAGTCACTGAACTTGATGCATTGATGATGAGCGGTTGCGTGTGTGTGTGTGTGTGTGTGTGTGTGTGTGTGTGTGTGTGTGTGTGTGTGTGTGTGTGTGTGTGTGTGTGTGTGTGTGTGTGTGTGTGTGTGTGTGTGTGTGTGTGTGTGTGTGTGTGTGTGTGTGTGTGTGTGTGTGAGAGAGAGAGCTCATGTATTCATTTGAACTGCAGGAGTGCTTCATCTCATCTTTAGCTTGTTCAGCTGAGACGTGGGGCTGGGCGTGGGGCTGGGCCTGGGGCTGGGCCTGGGGCTGGTCCTCGGGCTGGTCCTCGGGCTGGGCCTGGGCCTGGGCCTGGGCCTGGGGCTGGGCGTGGGGCTGGGCCTGGGGCTGGGCCTGGGGCTGGGCGTGGGGCTGGGCGTGGGGCTGGGCGTGGGGCTGGGCCTGGGGCTGGGCGTGGGGCTGGGCGTGGGGCTGGGCATGGGGAGCTATGGGGGGTTGACATCCTGCACACTATGGGGTTGGAGGGGAAGCCTACTTGGAGCACTCATGAACTATTTCTAAACACATTAGAGCTTTATTGAAGGGGTATTCTGAGTTATGACAGCTCATGCTTTCAGACAGGACAGGCCCCGTTTAGATCCATTTCTTCTGGATTCAGTCAATTCAAAATAGGTATTGAAATTCATTTAATGGATCATCAATTTTTCATTTTGTCTCTCTCTCACTTTTCAATTCATAAATTGGATTTCATTGTATCTCATTTGAACTGACTGAATTCAAATGTAATTGACCCCAGCCCTGCAATATGGGACAACTCTTGCCTCACCCTCATCCTCCACAGATGGCAGGCAGGTTTGGGGGGAGGACGGGTGAGTGCGAGACAGCGGGAGGAGTGTTCCTCTGGAACGAGCCAGAACTTATTTATTTTACTGAACAACACAGAAATAGAATCCCAAATCCATCCGTGACTTGCTCTGTCTCTGTTTCATTCTGTCTTTCATTCCCTTTCCCTGTGTGTATTTATTAATTTATTTCTCTCTCTCTCTGTCCCCCCTCTCTCTCTCTCCCTCTCTCAGTCTGTGTATTTCTCCCTCTGCTCTTTATTTACCTCTCTCTCCTGCTCTCTGCGGTGGCTCAGGGAGCGGTAACAGAAGTGTCAGTTGTCATTATTGGTCTAATTCAGTAATCCGTCATCGAGGCTCACTGTATGCAGCGTATTATACGCCGGCACAGCAGGTGTACTACGCACTGAGGTGGAGATTCCATTTGACACGCACAGAGGCGAGGGCCGACGGGGGCCAGGCTGGCGGGCACGCTGTGTGTGTGTGATGCAGGAGTAGTAAAGGTCTTTTGATTTCACTGGAAACAAAGAGTTCTGAGAGGTCTCAGTACAGAGAGGAGACACAGTCACACAGGAGTTCAGAGAGACAGGGTTAACACACACAGTTACACAAACACACACATTTACACAAACACACATTTGCACAAACACACTCAGTTACACCACACTCACAGCCAGACACAAAGCCAGTTGGTCAATGAATAGTCAGTAGTGCACTGATAGAAGGAAAGACTATCATACCTATAGCTATCAAAATGACTTCTGATAGAAGGAAAGACTATCATACATATAGCTATCAAAATGACTTCTGATAGAAGGAAAGACTATCATACATATAGCTATCAAAATGACTTCTGATAGAAGGAAAGACTATCATACATATAGCTATCAAAATGACTTCTGATAGTCTTTCCTTCTATCATACATATAGCTATCAAAATGACTTCTGATAGAAGGAAAGACTATCATACCTATAGCTATCAAAATGACTTCTGATAGAAGGAAAGACTATCATACCTATAGCTATCAAAATGACTTCTGATAGAAGGAAAGACTATCATACATATAGCTATCAAAATGACTTCTGATAGAAGGAAAGACTATCATACATATAGCTATCAAAATGACTTCTGATAGAAGGAAAGACTATCATACATATAGCTATCAAAATGACTTCTGATAGAAGGAAAGACTATCATACATATAGCTATCAAAATGACTTCTGATAGAGGTTTCATTTTTCTGCTGATATCGCTGAATGAATATGCATTGTAGAAATGAATGATTTGTCTCCCATGATAGGATTATTAATATGATGAATGGTACTAGATTCATTTTGATAGTGATGATCCGGGTATTATACATTGTGATTGTATTAGGAATTTCTGCTCTCCACAACATTGTTTGTGTTTCCATGTTTTTTTACTGTTCACGCTGTTCAGGGGCGAAAATCTGATATCCACTTTGGAGGGGACAATTACATGAAATTTTCTCAAGAGCAATTCCTGAGGGGGACACCAAAAGTAGTGCTGTAACACATAGCCTACATTGTAATATGGTAAATTTATATTGAGGAACCAAAGAAATAAGGTGTTTGCCGTACTCCTAACTTCCGGTACCCAAAACTACACAACTACTCACAACAGCAATACCATTGCCTTTAACAAATCTTAGTTCAGTCACCAGTTTAAGTTGAGAGTGGGGGTATCCATGGCATTTTCCAATTATGTTCCTATTTTACAAGTCAAAAAAATTGAGAACCTTTCATAATGTTGCCAAACAAAGACTCAACAAACTTACCTGAGACTCCCTGTCTCTGCCAGTCTGTCCCTGCATATCTGTCCCCAACTCTGCTGTCTGTGTGCCATCTGTTGCCTGCTCTGCCTAATGACATCATTGTGAAACATTTCCATTAGAATTTCATTTCTTTCTTATGAACATTTTTATCAACTAGTCTTTGAGATATTAGGCTACTAGGGTTCTTACTATGCGTTTTGGTGTATTGAAAAATACTCTGATGTCCGTCTTTTATTTTTCTGACATTTTTCTACCTGGCTGGCTGGCTGGCTGGCTACACACACACACAGTGTGTAGGTTATTTACAGTAGGAGATGGGCTTCTATCATCTTCAATCATTCTATATGGGCTTCGATCTAAAAGGTAGCTAGCAAATGTGAAACGGATTAAAATGACAAGAGTTGACAGCTGTATGAGTTCACCATTTACACAACATATGCTGCAACCTTTTGTAATTTTAATAGTTTGTTTCATATTGGCTGGCTTCCAACAATAGCTGAATTTGCAAAGCTAGCGAGCACCAATTCAGTTTCAGTGGTGTTTGCTATAATCTTTGCTACCCGGGTTAAATAAAGGTGAAATTAAATAAATAAAAGTCCCCTTGTGACAATTTAGCTTTTGCAACGAGACCATTAAATATATTTAAGACAATGGTAGATGAGAGTGTAGTTCTGTTCAGTTTGGACTTCAGTTTATCGCTAACCTTATCACAGGGACTTTGAAGCACTAACTTACATCATCTGCATGCTGATTCCATCTTTGACGACGCCACATAAATGGAATAGGTACTAGCTAGCTTAATAGTTAATATTTGCGCGCTAGCTCTGCGCGATTGACTGGATGAACCACACGGCAGTTACGTAGCAAGCTAAGGAACTGGCAGTGGATCAAACCATTGTGAGGCAAAGGGCGCAATCTTTTGAAACGTAAAAACGCGCTATTAAGTGTCTATAATCAGCACAATTGCTTTCATTGCGTATTATTAATATTATTTAAATTACATAGTTATGTTTCAGTGATATATTGGGGGGGGGACAAATCATATTTTTCCCAGGATGGGGGGGTCATGTCCCCCCGTCCCCCCCCGGGATTTCCGCCCCTGACGCTGTTTCATCATTTATTGACGTTATGAATACACATTTAGACATTTTTACATTACACGCTTTCCATGCTCATCAACGAGCTTGTCCTATTACCATCTTTTGAAGTCACACTCACCTCCAATTTGAAAGTGTCCAGGTTGAATCAAGATGACCCAAAAACTACAACTCCCATCTCATAGCACTGCAGTCCTAGTTCCCCGGGGGTCTCAAATGGAGGAAAAGAAGACTGCATAAATCTTCTTTAGTAAGTGTATTGTGAATTGTGAGGACAGCGTATCTCTCCTTTCGCTCTCTTACTTTTATCAATTTGTATGGGAGCTCCCACCTCTCGGTTCCCCACGGGTATGGTGGGTTTGATCACGTTCTCAACCCCACAAGGCTGCAAATCCAGTAACCACTGTAAGTGTTTTAAACAGTTTAAACTATCATCATGCTTCACGCTGTGTCTAGAACCCCTATACGTGTCTCAGACCACACCCTTTCCCTTCCCGTAGGCTACTTTACTTTGAGGTTGTTTATTAGGCACATGGTCACGTTCAATGGCATCACGTACAGTCTTATGTGGATATTCAGCTGGTGAATTTTTCCATCGTTTTTCAATGAAGAAAGTTTTAAGAAACAATTTCCCAAGATTAGGACTTGCGTTTCTGTAGCCTACCAATTATAATGTATCCAAATGTATCTTCCCAAGACCATTCTTCTCGTCTGCTATTTCGATAGAATTCGAATTGTACATGTCATTGTAATCCAGGCCAGTAAAATAGAACGAAGAAGCAAACACATTTATGCTTGTAATATTGTCCATAGAATAACTGAATAGCTTAACCATCACTAGGCAGACAAGGAACGAAAATAAATTAGGGTTTGGCCTATAATAATAACAGTAATAAGAATTATTATTAGTACTACTACTACTACTATTAATAATAATAGCAACAATAATAATGATAATAATAACATGAACAATAATAATAATAGTACAATTAATTCCGTGGTTGTCAAAAAGGAGAACATTTATTCATAAATTGTGAAAATGCACATGATTCGTTGACTAATTACTTTTCAGTGGGCTACTTATCAAACATCATGCCTATAAATCAAACACACACACAAAAACGAAATGTTACCAGTATTTTTGTGTCCGTTTAATGATTGATATAGCTCACTGATGTTATGAGCTTGTTGTTTCAACATTCAGACATTTAGGCTATTCAAATTGCCCTTATTTATCTGTAGAGTGCTACTTTTCGGTAAACATGAACGATCAAATCAAGGGAAGAGACAGGAGGCGATGGGAGGAGCAATGAAGAGGAAAAGCACCTGTCTACACGGTTCTGGGGGGAGTTCAACCCGCCGTTTCCGTTTTGCAAAAGCTGCGGTAGTGAGACAAGACTAAGAACTTCAAACAAACGTCTAGCCCAAACCGGCGGCGGCCAATCCGGATGAAGACAGAAAGAAATGAACAACTAACAACGGTTCATTACCGTCCGACTCTCTTTCTGAAAAACAACACTCTTTCCCCCTCTCATACTTTTTTAGATCGAAATCTTTACGAATTTAAAAAGATCTGTTAGAATCTACATCTTGTTTGCATTCCAGCAAATCTGTTTTACTATAAATGTGGATGGGCTACGAATTAAATGAACGAGTAGTAGCCCAGAATTTAGAAAAAAACGTGGAAAAGTATACAGGAAACGAAGAAGCAGCATGAAATGAAGGCGGAGATGAGTGATACAGCAGGTGAAGAAGAGAGGGGGATGTATGGAGACAGAGAGAGAGAGAGAGAAAGAGAGAGGACTTGGGCAGAAGGAGGGAGTGTGTTAGAGTTGGGAGGTGGTGGCAGAGAGATTAATGGTCTGTGTTGATGTTTGGGGCAGGGCACTCACTGCTTTGGCCCTCCTTGTAATTCTGTACTTAATCACCATCATTATGACACAAGGAGTGGACGGAGGAGAGAGGGAAGGAGCGAGATAGAGAGAGAGAAAGAGGAAAGGGGGGAAACCGAGGACAGATAGAGAACAAGGTGATCAAGGAGGTTGATGAAGGAGAGAAGGATGGAGAGGGGACACTCGGAGGAAAAGAGAGAGCAAAGGAGAGGAGACAGAGGAGCGATGAAGGAAGAGAGTGGGTACTGGATGTGTGCTTCAAATATTACTGTATGCTTGAGTGAGCAGGAGATGGAAGATAAGAAAGAAAGGGAGGGAGAGAGGGGAAGAAAGAGCTTATGACAGCAAGATGTAAAAGAAAATATGGGAGTGAGCCTGAAAGTGGAGGAGAGAGAGAGAGAGAGAGAGAGAGAGAGAGAGGTTGATGATGAATGGATAGAAAACAGGATGAGAGAGGGAGCAGCTTGAAAGAGTACGTGTTGAAGAGTAGGGTGCCGCTCTGCAGATAATAAAACGCGAATTAAAGTAAACGAGCTACCTGAGCCCTTCGACTAACCCCTTGTCACACTCTGTCAAGAGCAGAAGAGAGTGAATGAACTAGGGAGAGATGGAACGAGGTAGTGGGAAGACGAGACAGAGATTTAGGGAAGACGGAAGTTCTTGATGTTCAATAGTTGTGCCTTTAGGTCCAGGTTTAGTTTCCCATGTTGCCTTTTCATATGAACCATTATGAACCAAACAACTAAGTTTACCCAATACCTCTTGTTATGGGTATTTTCTATACTTTACATGGCATCGGCATTGTTTATGGGTAATCGGGAATAATTTATGTTCTGTATGACCTTGTACCAGTTATGGACAGTTGTCACTGTTCATTTTGGTATCCAAGGAAGTGTATTGAATGGGTATGAAAGTGCCACTGTTGAGAGCCGGTGCTCCAGTGTTGCACCGAGGTTGGGCTGTAGTGACTGGATACATATCCTCTACTTTTCCAACATGTCCACCACTATCCAAAGATGAGCTCTCATGTCAAGTAGAGGACAGTAACAGCAGTTGGCATGACTCGTGGACTAATTTGCCAAGTGCCCTTGAATCGAATTCAAATAACTTGGGGGATTTGGAAATAAATAGCTACCGTTATCATATAGTGTATGTTTGATGTCATGCTTCTTCCACTGTATGGGTTGGGATGGTTTAACTACATGTCATTGTAACCACGGTGTTCTTTTTACGGACCAGTCATTTTCAGGGTTCACATGTTTTACCATAGCTAGTTTTTTGTATGTAGATAGCCATGAAAACATATCAGTGAACCGCGTTATTAAATATACTTTGTTGTCATCCTGTCATTATTACAATTGTTTCCTTGGTTGTTACCCCTTCATGATATTTCCTTAGTCCATCAAGCATTTTGGCGAGCTATATATAAATCCACCATTCATCATTTCTTAATGCTCATATTCATTCAATTAATCCCGCGTCTAATTCGTTTATATATTTATTTAGCCCATCTCGCTATTCCTCTTTCCTTTTTTCATCTCTCTCTCCAACGATTATCCTGGCGTCTAATTAGAAATCGATGCTGTTGGGGCCGGCGGGTATTTGCGATGTGTTTGTGGACATTGAGAACAATTCCCCCGACAGAGACAGAGAGAGAAAGAGCGAGAAGAAAGAAAGTAAATACGAGGAAAAAACACACACACCTCCCCAATTTACCCTACTGACAAGCAACTTCACTCCTTCCAGCTATTCTTCTTTTTAAAAAGCAGTAAAAAGCAAGTAACGGAGAAATGAAAATAATATCATTTTAATGACTGGCGCGAGGGATTTGAGCGGGGAGTGTTTTTAGAATAAATAAACGATGAGGGGTATTTCAAAACGCTTGAAATGAATGAGCATAGCTCAACACTAAAATACAAACAAATGTTACCACCAACTATTTAGAAATAAATGGTATCGGCTGGTTCACCAAGGCAGTATGCAGGAAGACCATTGGCCTTCTCAGTTTTAGTCTTTCTGCTTAATGTAGGTAATTATAGCCCTAAAAAAACGATTTTTGGCTTACCGATATTAGCCTATATATTTACTTGTAATTGCGTTATTATTATTATATTAATAGCTTACTATTATTATAATGGTTATTATCATTATCGTTATCGTTATGATTATGGTTATTATGCCTGTATTTAGTAGTTCATATAGTTTGCTGAACGTTATTTCGTAATAGATATGTAATGCATTGCTGAATTGTTTTGTCTTTTCCTCTGCCTGACTCGGCCTGTGCCTCTGCGCCTGTCTGCTCTATTCCGATACCGATCCAAAGTCTCTTCCGGTCGGCGCATCCCGTGGAGAGGAGTCGGCAGAGGCGACGGGTTAGCACGATTACTGCCGGAGCAATCGAACCTAAACGAATTAGGAACCCCAGATGCCGGTGTGGGAGAACATTTTAAAACGAAGTGAAAAAGGAGTGAGAGTGCGTCCTTTTATTAGTTAAGCTCACACCTGTACCGTTATTTCTCTACCCATAATCAGTTTGCAACTTTTAACTCTTTTTTGTTGTTGACCCTTACAACGAAATCTCTCTCTCTATCTATCTCTCTCTCGTGCTTTATTCGGACTTTGTTGAATTCAATGTCAGGAAATGTGAAATTGGGGAATACATTGTCATCTTTTAGCAATAATGAAAAATAAAATAAGTCGTTTTTCTCGGTGTTGCCTCACATTTCGTCAGCCCCTCTGATGCTTTACTTGGCAAAGGCAATCTGCTGGTGTGTGTGTGCTTCTGTTTGTTGGTCAGTCGGTGCATACATGTCTGTCAGTCCATCTCTCCATCTCGCGCGCTCATTAAACGTCCCTCTCTCCCCTTCCCCGCGTGTTTGTGCTCCCACTCCCGCCCTCCTTCCTCCTCGCCTCGCTCTCCCCTTGCCCATGGCTATGTGATCGTGAAAAATGTGTTTACAAAACTCGCTCTCTCACAGATCAAACCGCACGCGAATCAAAGACTTGGAGAGAGAAAGAGAGAGGAGGGAAGAGAGGGGTGTGTGTAATTTAAAAATTCGGTGTTTTTTTTCCTTGTGCATGTGGATGTCTGCACATGGCTCCTTTGGCAATACAATATCTTTAAGCCCAAAACAACTGTTTGTGTTTCATAGTTAAACATGAGACATAATGTAATATTGATGGCTCCTTGACACACTAACACGGTGATACACGGCCTGCCTCAGTTCAGTTGATCATTAGTGTGTATTACACGGCCGTACAATGCTGCGCTAACAAGCACCTGAGATAAGTTGTCATCTATAGTTGAGCGTTCAGAGGGGTGACACGAATTGGTTTAATTGACAGCTGGAGAAGCATATGCTGTTTTGTTTTACTTCTCATGTTGCTTTTAGGCCAATCATTTTTGTGATGATGATGATGTGTGTGTGTGTGTGTGTGTGTGTGTGTGGTGTGTGTGTGTGTGTGGTGTGTGTGTGTGTGTGTGGCTCAGGTATATATCAGAATATGGTGGGAGATGGAGGGAGGGAGAGTAGGACTCTTTAGAGTCATCATAACAAAACAGGGGACTGAATATAGAAGTGGGTAATACAATACAGTATTGATGGAACAATGGGGAGAGGAAGAGGAGGAAGAGGAAGAAATAAAGAAGCGACTTGGCAAGACACAGAAGGGGATGAGGAAGAAAAGAGTGTCAGAGAAGAGAGTGAAAGGGTAAAGAGAGGGGGATGAGAGACGGGAGGGAGGGGCAGACAGACAAGTGGGGGAGTGATTATAGCAAGGTTTATGTATGAGCTATTGATTTAGTCGGTGGTGACTTCTTGAGTGGTTAATTCGGGAAGTGAGAGCGATAGAGAGAGTAACTCACTGACCAGGGAGGAGGAAGGATAAATAGAGAGGGGGGTAGAGAGCAGGGAAGGGAAGGATAAGGAGGAGAGAAGGGTCTGTAACAAGTGCATCTCCTCATGGGGTGAAATCATTGACAATGGCAGCTTTTCTCACCATGCATCTAAAGACAGGTGTTGAAAGCATGGAGGTACAGTGTTGGTCTTGCAGGATGGAGTTAAAGGTGTCTTTTTTCTGCTGAACTTTGACCTCTGAATCCCATAACTGTCTGTGTCCGAAATGACACCCTATTCCCTTTAAAGTGCACTATTTTGACCAGGCACTGCTGAAAGTAGTGCACACTATAGGAAATAGAATGGCATTTTGATCCCCTAATCTGACAAACAACAATGCAGAGTTTAAGTTGGCTACATTCTGGTCAACTAAGAAAATATTATGTTCAAATGTCAGATTTTTCCATAAAACTGTTGTTTTTAATGAACAAGTTTGATAGCTTTTGGTATCTTTCAAATCTCTCTCTCTCACACACACACCTTCCCTGTTTACCTTTAGGATAGGGTGAAGTTGAGCCCATAGGTCACTCATTTGCTCTATAGAAACAACAGATGGTTCTCCTGTTCTCACTGGCCTAACCTGTCTGGAGGAGTCAACATCAACCCTAACCCCAAATCCCTAAACTTAAACCTAACCCTAGCCCTAATTGTAACCATAAACATAAGCCCTAAACCTAAAATAGCCATTTCCTTGTGGGATCAGCGAAATGTCTGCACTTGTCCGAACCTCTGGTCCCCACAAGGATAGTAAAACCAAACCACTCACACAGACACGCACACACACTTTGTATCTGAAAGTCATTTGCAGTTAATCAAACTCTGTGAAATTGCCTCACCATGAATAATATTTCGTATATATGTTTGTAGACGTAATCATGTATGTGCGTGTGTCTCTTTGTGTGTACTAGACTTGAATATGCGTGTCTCCGCTTGTGTGAAGTTTAAGGTCCGCTCGCCAGAGCAGTTTCTTTTCCTCTTTCTCTTCCCCTCTCTCTTCCCTCTCTCTTCGCGCACGTTTTGATCTCTCAGCCGCGAGATCAAAGGCGCTCTCTGGCTATTAGTCAGCGCGAGCCATTGATCCCTCATCGATCCACGCGAGACACAGCCGCCCCGTGAACACCGTACTAGGCTCCCCAAAGCTCTCCCGCGCGTCGGGAGAGAGAGAGAGCAAGCAAGGAGAGAGGGAAATCGCAAAGGGGGGCAATGTGTGTGTGCGTCTGTGTGGATTTTTCACTGGCACCGGTAGAGCCAAGCTCGAGCTTTTTCTTTGCCGCGGGACATGAAACAATGAGGCTCGAGCCGGTTTTAATAAAGCGCGCTTTCCCTCCTTTCAACTCTGGCGCTCGGCGGACGAGCCGGCAGCGGAGAGCGATCGATAATTAATGACGATGAATAATTTAACCCTATCGATTGATACTTTTTCTTCCTCTTTTTTTCTTCGTATTTTCCTCCTTATATCTTAAGGCCGGTATTCTGTAAGGTGGTGATACCATATCACATGCAACCCTCTCCATTCACCATCTCCTTAACTTGAGCAAGTTTTCCAAACATTGGCTTCCTCATCCAAATGCCAATCTACTGTATATTTATTTATAATTTAGCTTCATAATTAAACACACCAGTTAGTTTTCTTAATAAAATCGTCATCATTAGGATTCACATACAAAACTTTACCCCCTTTATTTCCCCGCATGTACTGGTTGATCAACGTTGATTCCACGTAATTTCAATGAAATTAAGTTGAACTAAGGTGAAATAGGGCCTAGAATTTGAATTGAGGTCTGTTCCCAGTGGGATGGCTGTTTGGGGATGTCGATCCACATACACACATATCTCCAAAAGGCCCATAGTTTTCAAGCACCCAATGCTTATAGGCCTAAATTGTATGGTCTTCTTTTTTGTTGTTGATGAAATTACATTTTGTTTCTGAACTGGTTCAGCAGTTTGGGTTTATAGTAATTTTTACAGGCTCATTTCAAGTTCTCCATAATTTTCTCTTCTTGACCTCTTCCTCTTTTGACTTTTGTTTATTTATTTTCCCTCTCCATTTCTCCCACCATTGATCCTAGTTGTACTGTTGTCTGTTCCATAGACCTCTCCACCTTCCAGTTGAACATTTGGACAGCCAGCAGGTCCTGTCTTCCATCCTCCTGCACTTTTCCTCCCTCCCTCCCTCCCTCCCTCCCTCCCTCCCTCCCTCCCTCCCTCCCTCCCTCCCTCCCTCCCTCCCTCCCTCCCTCCCTCCCTCCCTCCCTCCCTCCCTCCCTCCCTCCTCTCCTATCCCCCTCTCCGTCTCCTCTTACAAACCCATACCACAGTCCCTCTGTTCTTCCACCCCGAGGCTGACCAGAGTGTCAGAGCTAACCAGAGAGAGGAACAGAGAAAGAGGGAGAGGGAGAGGGGGTAGAAGGATAGAGAGAGGGGGTTCAGTTGGGCATTTTCAGGGGCAACCAAAAAAGAAAGATGAGACAGATGTACAGAGTTTGTTTCATCTGTTGGAAACAGAGAGCGAGAGAGGCCAGACGCGTAGCTCTTCTCATATGTATATATATATATTTTTGAGACCCTACACTTTTTCCATCTTTAGACACCACTGGAGACAAAATGTTGCCAGAATGTCAGTCTGTCCACTTTCCATCTCTGGCTGCTACTCTTCACTCTGCTCCCTCTCTGTCCACAGTTTCTCCATTACCAGTCTTTCTTCTGTTCCAAGTCCCCATTCTACCCCAAGTCCCCACTTTACCCCTGTTCCAAGTCCCCACTCTACTGCAAGTGCCCACTTTACCCTTTTTCCAAGTCCCCATTCTACCACAAGTCCCCACTTTACCCCTGTTCCAAGTCCCCACTCTACCGCAAGTCCCCACTTTACCCCTGTTCCAAGTCCCCACTTTACCCCAAGTCCCCACTTTACCCCTGTTCCAAATCCCCACTCTACTGCAAGTCCCCACTTTACCCCTTTTCCAAGTCCCCATTCTACCACAAGTCCCCACTCTAGCCCTGTTCCAAGTCCCCACTATACCCCAAGTCCCCACTTTACCCCTGTTCCAAGTCCCCACCTCACCCCTTTTCCAAGTCCCCATTCTACCCCAAGTCCCCACTCTACCCCTGTTCCAAGTCCCCACTCTACTGCAAGTCCCCACTTTACCCCTTTTCCAAGTCCCCATTCTACCACAAGTCCCCACTTTACCCCTGTTCCATTCCCCACTATAACCCAAGTCCCCACTTTACCCCTGTTCCAAGTCCCCACTATACCCCAAGTCCCCACTCTACGCATGTTCCAAGTCTCCACTTTACCCCAAGTCCCCACTTTACCCCTGTTCCAAGTCCCCACACTACGCCTGTTCCAAGTCCCCACTCTTCGCCTGTTCCAAGTCCCCACTCTACCCCTGTTCCAAGTCCCCACTCTACGCCTGTTCCAAGTCCCCACTCTACCCCTGTTCCAAGTCCCCACTCTACCCCTGTTCCAAGTCCCCACTCTACCCCTGTTCCAAGTCCCCACTCTACCCCTGTTTCAAGTCCCCACTCTACCCCTGTTCCAAGTCCCCACTCTACCCCTGTTTCAAGTCCCCACTCATCTGTCAGCCATGATTTAGTGAACTGCAGTTCATTACCATATAGAATCTGATTCTTCATTTCCATTCACAGAAAAGCTCAATAGTGAACTCCAAGGCAGGTGCAGGTGTACTATGGGGTTCCAGGACACATATTATAGGTGTATTAGTGTAACAGTGAAACAATAGTTGCCAGTGTAAAACTGGGACAATATGTCTCACGCTCTGCCTTTTTTGGTATTGGTGATTAGAGTAATCCATCATCTATACTGTTGTATTGGGTGGCCAGCAGTTACTGTGTGAGACTGGTCTTTTCTTTGGTCCATTATAGGCTCGTCCTCAATGCTACGTGCAAACCTCTTTGTGAGTATCTTTTAGCCTTTGTCTCCATCTTTGGTAAACAATGAAAATTGTATCTTTCAGCCCTGCGATAAATATGTATGTGTTTGTGTGTGTGTGTGTGTGTGTGTGTGTGTGTGTGTGTGTGTGTGTGTGTGTGTGTGTGTGTGTGTGTGTGTGTGTGTGTGTGTGAGTGTGTGTGTGTGTGTGTGTGTGTGTGTGTGTGTGTGTGTGTGTATTGATTCAGTTAGTATCCACGGTTTCAACAACGCCTCATTGTGTGTGCTATTATTATCACTATCAGTCTCTACCTGTACACTGGTGTTGGTATGTGTGAGTAGAGTATATACTTGTGACTCGGTGTGTCTGTGTGTGTATACACTCCATTAGTCTATCTGTGTGCCTCTGTATCTGCCAGTGTGTGTGCATGAGGAGCAGTATTCCCTGAGCTGCTAGTTATAATGTTTCTGGGGGTGATAGGGGGAACTTGAAAGCCCTGTGCTGCCCAAATCAAAACTAACAAGGAAATGATGGGGGCTCCTTTATCTCCTCTCTGGCCTGGGGGGCTGAGGGGTGCGAGAGAGGGAGATCGGGGGTGGGGGAATGGGGGGGTGGGGGCCTGGCTTCCTCTTTGATTTGTAAAAAATGCATTACCTCCGAAATCAAACGGAAAATTACTGTGCCGAAGCATAACACACAGAGCAGGAGAGGGAGGGAGGGAGAGAAGACAGTGGACAGGTGGGAAAGGGAAGGGAGGAGTCAACTGTGGAGATAGGCTGGCAGATAGATAGCAGATGGGTGCGTATAGATTTTGAGGAGGTGCGTAGGAGGAAAGAGAGGTAGACCTTGTCTGGTACTAAAGCACTCATATTGTGTATCCTCTGAGAGTACAGACTGGGGTTTAGGAGTCTATGGTAAATGATAGGATGATGTGCTATTGATGGCCCAATGCTCAAGGGAATAGGGAGAGGCATAGATTGTTGCAAACATAGAATTACATATGGAATCATAGACATATAGGAGCTCTATGGCTGTAAAGATCAAATAAATAGACAAGTTGAAATTCAGTGCAGTGCCTGTCAGGTCTCAAATATGCTTAAATACTGCTTAAATACTGTACATGTAGCCTCTAAAGGTGTTGAAATAATTCCACAACAATCTCTGGAAAATTGTTTTGAATGTACAGCTTCCCAGAACACATAGTTGTCTAACTAAATTATTGAACAGGGAGTATAGGGTTGCTAGTTACAGGTGAAGAGAATTACTTGCGACAGACAGAGTTTGCACTCAAGGATGAACAGTAAAGGATGGACAGTAAAGGAGGGAGAATAAAGGAGGGACAGTAAAGGAGGAACAGTAAAGGAGGGACAGTAAAGGAGGGACAGTAAAGGAGGGACAGTAAAGGAGGGAGAGTAAAGGATGGACAGTAAAGGATGGAGAGTAAAGGAGGGACAGTAAAGGAGGAACAGTAAAGGAGGGACAGTAAAGGAGGAACAGTAAAGGAGGGACAGTAAAGGATGGACAGCAAAGGAGGGACAGTAAAGGAGGGACAGTAAAGGATGGACAGTAAAGGAGGGACAGTAAAGGAGGAACAGTAAAGGAGGAACAGTAAAGGAGGAACAGTAAAGGAGGGACAGTAAAGGAGGAACAGTAAAGGAGGGAGAGTAAAGGAGGGAGAGTAAAGGAGGGACAGTAAAGGAGGAACACTAAAGGAGGGACAGTAAAGGAGGGACAGTAAAGGAGGGACAGTAAAGGAGGAACAGTAAAGGAGGGAGAGTAAAGGAGGGAGAGTAAAGGAGGGAGAGTAAAGGAGGGAGAGTAAAGGAGGGAGAGTAAAGGAGGGACAGTAAAGGAGGAACAGTAAAGGAGGGACAGTAAAGGAGGGACAGTAAAGGAGGGAGAGTAAAGGAGGGACAGTAAAGGAGGAAGAGTAAAGGAGGAAGAGTAAAGGAGGGACAGTAAAGGAGGGACAGTAAAGGAGGGACAGTAAAGGAGGAACAGTAAAGGAGGGAGAGTAAAGGAGGGACAGTAAAGGAGGGACAGTAAAGGAGGGAGAGTAAAGGAGGGAGAGTAAAGGAGGGACAGTAAAGGAGGGACAGTAAAGGAGGGACAGTAAAGGAGGGACAGTAAAGGAGGGACAGTAAAGGAGGGACAGTAAAGGAGGGACAGTAAAGGAGGAACAGTAAAGGAGGGAGAGTAAAGGAGGGACAGTAAAGGAGGGACAGTAAAGGAGGGACAGTAAAGGAGGGAGAGTAAAGGAGGGACAGTAAAGGAGGGACAGTAAAGGAGGGACAGTAAAGGAGGAACAGTAAAGGAGGAACAGTAAAGGAGGGAGAGTAAAGGAGGGAGAGTAAAGGAGGAACAGTAAAGGAGGGACAGTAAAGGAGGGACAGTAAAGGAGGGAGAGTAAAGGAGGAACAGTAAAGGAGGGAGAGTAAAGGAGGGACAGTAAAGGAGGGACAGTAAAGGAGGGACAGTAAAGGAGGGACAGTAAAGGAGGGACAGTAAAGGAGGGAGAGTAAAGGAGGGACAGTAAAGGAGGGAGAGTAAAGGAGGGACAGTAAAGGAGGGACAGTAAAGGAGGAACAGTAAAGGAGGGAGAGTAAAGGAGGGAGAGTAAAGGAGGGACAGTAAAGGAGGGACAGTAAAGGAGGGACAGTAAAGGAGGGAGAGTAAAGGAGGGACAGTAAAGGAGGGAGAGTAAAGGAGGGACAGTAAAGGAGGGACAGTAAAGGAGGAACAGTAAAGGAGGGAGAGTAAAGGAGGGACAGTAAAGGAGGGACAGTAAAGGAGGGACAGTAAAGGAGGGACAGTAAAGGAGGGAGAGTAAAGGAGGGACAGTAAAGGAGGGAGAGTAAAGGAGGGAGAGTAAAGGAGGGACAGTAAAGGAGGGACAGTAAAGGAGGGACAGTAAAGGAGGGACAGTAAAGGAGGAGCAGGGAGAACAAGAAAATGAGGAAGAAAGGAAAAAGAAGAACGGATATATGCAGTCAGACGGTGGATTCTGAGAAAGAAGGAGGTCTGAAAACACAAAGATGAAGAGAGCGGGATGAGCCACAGTCCAAAGACTAAAAAGAGTGAGAGGGTGAGAGTGAGTGAGAGGGTGAGAGTATGTGAGAGGGTGAGAGTGAGTGAGAGAGAAATGCCTGGAGTTAGTAATAATAATTTATACTAACACACCTCAATAATTCACGTACCATTTCAATGCTGGAGGGAAAATCCACATTTCACAGAGCATAATTAAATAGAGACAGAGAGTGGAAAGAGAGAGAGAGATGGAGAGAGAGATGGAAAGACCAGCATTAAAGATACTTTTGCAGTGGCAGGGTTTCTTTTCCATTTGAGGTTTGTAAAACAACCAAAATGAAATTGTAATATCCAAACTGTATCCAATCTCTTGAACTCGTCTCACTTCACTTCATCCTAACATTGACAGGTGCTCATCCTTAGTATTTCACCATTCACCTCCACAGTTGTCTAATGTGCACAGTAGAATTACAACTCTGTCTTTAGTCATATTCACTCATATTACAGGGTCAGCCATAGTAGGAGCAAATGAGGGTTAAGTGCCTTGCTCAAGGGCACATCGACAGATTTTTCATCTTGTCAGCTCGGGTATTTAGAGCCCACCGCTCCAACCACTAGGCTACCTGCCGCCCTAATTCACAGTTTAATTTCTATATTCAGAGATTATTTTCTCAGAAATAAAATGATGTGAATGTTCAGACAGAAAGACTGCTGATCAACAGTTTGCTGGGCAATAAACATGTCTAGATGTATTTATTGTGTACATTTACCTGTTGTGCTTTTCACTAGCCAACCCAATTCCAATTTATGGGCATTTATTTGGCATATTCGATACAGATCTTAACTTAGGTATTAGCAATGTGAAAATATGAAAATACAGCTTTATTTGTTTTTACACACCTGGCCTTGGTTCTCATTTTAGTTTCTATTTTTGTAATTTTCTACTCATTGTATTACAAATATGAATTATTTTAAAGGATTGTAAATTGAATATATCAGTCTTTCATGTTACGTCTTTGTCAATATAGCCGTTATAACCACTAAACCACTAACCATTTTGGAATGAATCACTACTCCCTACTCCCACTTTTTGATCAAAACAGCTTTTATCTATCACCTCATTATTCTGCGCCTTCTTCAAGTCTAAAGGAGATGTTTTAATTTCTCATATTCTATTCTGTAGGGGTGTCCACATTGCATCAGTTAGTGCTCTCTAACCCTGCTAGATCGCTCCATCAAACACATAATCTACAAAAGCTCTTGATATATACTGTATGGAACGTTGATATGAGGGACTCAAAACCACGGTGTAAAACCATCCCCTGCCCTTTGCTCTGCAGGTCATCTCTCACCTCGGACTTGGTTAACTCATCCCTCTCTCCCACCTTTCTTTTTTGTTTTCTCCCAAGAAATAAAAGTAATTTGAATTAAATTGGACATTTTCCCTCTCTCCCCTTCTCTCCCTTTGTCTCCCCATCTCTCAGGTGTAGTGGAGGCATGGACTGTAACTGCGTCAGTGATCTGTTGCTCACCCCCCCTGTCCCTGCCCTCTGGACTCCAGGTGAGGCAAGCAGGATTGGGGCACTTTTTTGCGGAAGCCGGGGTACGTGGTTTGGGGAGTTGGGGATTTTATTAGGGTTGTGGAGGAACATTTGATTAACTTTTGGGGGAGGGCAGATACCAGTTATACACTAAGGGGAGATGTACAAAGTGCTTGTACCTGTGCAATGTTTGGTGTTAGATGTTATTTTCAGCAGGAATAAAACAGACGACAAAAAACCTTGATGCTAATTTACCAAACTGTCTTTATTTACACTTCAACTAAATGCTTTATTCCTACCGCTTAACCTTTATGTACCTATTTGTATTCCCTTGCATACTTTTCCCCTGTGTTACTGCTTAGTACATCAGGCCTTGATAGCTAGTGTTTACTAATGGTCAATATGTATACTCCAACAAGTCCAACAAAAAACTTACCACACACATCAGTGAACAAATAGCGTTTCTAATTTGTTAGGATTCATGTTTCTTTACTTATTCTGCAAGGCAATTAGCCAGAATTTTTGTTCAATTGATGAGCTATTTTATTATATTAGAAGTGTACAGCAGCAGGCAGTTAGAATTCAAGTATTATCAAAATGTAAGTAGCATCCATCAACTCTGAAAGAGAGCAGAAATCTAACTGACCAGCCAGTGGGTCCAAGCTAGTGGGCATTAGTATTACCACAGAGCAACATTGCTGTAGGCATGCTCTATGATATTAAACACATCATCCCTTAACTGCATCACTCCATCAGTCATCCAGACAGCTAGCCCCTTTGGCCAGCACTCACCATTCACAAACCAATAGGCCTCAGTCTCATCCTCCCACTCTCCTGCTCCTCCTCCTCAGGCATCGCCTTCCCAGACTGGGCCTACAAGCCTGAGTCGAGCCCCGGCTCGCGACAGATTCAGCTTTGGCACTTCATCCTGGAGCTGCTGCAGAAGGAGGAGTACCAGAGTGTGATTTCCTGGCAGGGGGAATATGGAGAGTTTGTCATCAAGGACCCTGACGAGGTGGCCAAACTGTGGGGCCTCAGGAAATGCAAACCCCACATGAACTACGATAAGTTGAGCAGGGCGCTAAGGTAGGAACTGTGTGTGTGTGTGCCTGTGCGTGTGTGTGTTTGTGTGTATGTGTGTGCTTTATTAGATCTTTTTCAGTATAAGAAGCCAGAAAAAGTAGCAGTATTCATTTTTAGTGGATATAAATCCTACGTGTCTCATTCATCTTCTCCCTCCATGTCAGTAAAAATGGAAAGAAAAACATGATGTTTTTTCCTTAAAAATGTAAATACCCTCGATTCCACCTTATTTTCCAATGTCCAATGTCACTATTAAACCTCTATATAAAAAATTCAATAAGAATTTCGGAATTAATCCCCCATGTGAAATAGCTTGGAAATTCTCAGAAATACTTGGCTCAAAACTCTACGCATTGCTATGTGATTTAAACTATAGCCCTGCTACCTATTCTGCTATAGATCATTCTATTGAATTTACCCCACATCCCACCGCTACTCATCGCTTGCTTATGCAAATCAAATGACAATCACACACACACACACACACACACACACACACACACACACACACACACACACACACACACACACACACACACACACACACACACACACACACACACACACACACACACTGTTACCCCCCTCCCTGGTTTCCCCTGCCCTCTCGTTAATGGGGGCTGTCGTAGGGGTCTAATTGTTATGAATTGGCTGGGGCCATAATTAGCCTTCTTGATTAGCCTAGCTTAATTGCTCAATTAAAGGCCGCGACACAATTGCCACGCAAAGCAAAAGTGTACAAATCATTGCGAGGGCCCCAACTGTTTGTTGTGTATACATACTGATATGCATTGTATTTGGAAAGTATTCTAAAATGGATTAAAAAAAAAATCCTCATCAATCTACACACAATAACCCATAATGACAAAGCAAAAATAGTTTTGGGGAAATTGTTGCTAACTTATAAAAATAAATAACAGAAATACCTTATTTACATAAGTATTCAGACCCTTTGCAATGAGACAGGAAATTGAGCTCAGGTGCATCCTGTTTCCATTGATCATCCTTGAGATGTTTCTACAACTTGATTGGAGTCCACCTGTGGTACATTCAATTGATTGGACATGAATTGTAAAGGCACACACCTCTCTATATAAGGTCCCACAGTTGATAGTGCATGTCAGAGCAAAAACCAAGCCATGAGTCCAAAAGAATTGTCCGTAAAGCTCCAAGACAGGATGGTGTCGAGGCACAGATCTAGGGAAGGGTGCCAAAACATTTCTGCAGCATTGAAGATCCCCAAGAACACAATGGCCTCCATCATTCTTAAATGGAAGAAGTTTGGAACCACCAAGACTCTTCCTAGAGCTGGCCGCCTGGCCAAACTGAGCAATCATGGGAGAAGGGCCTTGGTCAGGGAGGTGACCAAGAACCCAATGGTCACTCTGACAGAGCTCCCGAGTTCCTCTGTGGAGATGGGAGAACCTTCCAGAAGGACAACCATCTCTGCAGCACTCCAACAAAAAGGCTTTTATGGTAGAGTGGCCAGACGGAAGCCACTCCTCAATAAAAAGCACATGACAGCCCATTTGGAGTTTGTCAAAAGGCTCCTAAAGGACTCTCAGACCATGAGAAACAAGATTCTCTGGTCTGATGAAACCAAGATGGAACACTTTGGCCTAAATGCCAAGCGTCACGTCTGGAGGAAACCTGGCACCATCCCTACGGTGAAACATGGTGGTGGCAGCATCATGCTGTGGGGATGTTTTTCAGCGGCAGGGACTGGGAGGCTATTCAGGTACGAGGGAAAGATGAACGGAGTAAAGTACAGAGAGATCCTTGATGAAAACCTGCTCCAGAGTGCTCAGGCCCTCAGACTGGGATGAAGGTTCACCTTCCAACAGGACAATGACCCTAAGCACATAGCCAAGACAACGCAGGAGGGGCTTCGGGACAAGTCTCTGAATGTCCTTGAGTGGCCCAGCCAGAGCCCGGACATGAACCGATCGAACATCTCTGGAGAGACCTGAAAATAGCTGTGCAGCGACGCTCCCCATTCAACCTGACAGAGCTTGAGAGGATCTGCAGAGAGAAATGGGAGAAACTCCCCAAATACAGTTATGCCAAGCTTGTAGTGTCATACCCGAGAAGACTCGAGGCTGTAATCTCTGCCAAAGGTGCTTCAACAAAGTACTGAGTAAAGGGTCTGTGATATTTAAGTAAATGTGATATTTCAGTTTTCGATTTTTTATACATTTGAAAAAATCTAAAAGACAGTTTTTGCTTTGTCATTATAGGGTATTGTGTGTAGGTTGATGAGGAAATAAGGCTGTAACGTAACAAAATGTGGAAAAAGTGAAGGGTTTTGAATACTTTCCGAATGCACTGTATACAGGTCTGTATGCCTGTGAAGTTGTTACCTTATATCTGCAGCGTAGGTATACAGGAGTTTGACTTTGTCACAGGCCTATTTTAAATGACTTACATGCTTAAAATAGTCATTTAAAGTCTAAGAATGTATCAGGACAGTCACCAGCTTAATATAATATGTTATTTCTTTATTCAGTTTTGAGAACACCCCCCACCCCACGTGACCTCTGTACCTGAAGTACCAATCCTCTCATCTGAACCATATGGCAGTATGTAGTATCTGACAGTGTAGGATTCTGACAGGTACTGTAGCCTGTGACACCTCAGTAGGTGGCACAGGAAACAAGCACTGTAAGGTTGGAGTGACTGGCACCTGAGGTTGTTTTCATAGAGACACCACTCACATTGTAGTCCCGCCCTCAAAGAGGCACTTCAGTTGTGAATGATGCCAGAAGCACTGACAGCAAGAGTTGATGTATATCTATTATGCATATTTCTGTACATATACTGTACCTGTAATAAATCAAATGTATTCATCACATGCTTCGTAAACAACAGGTGTGGATAAACAGTGACATGCTTACTTAGGGCTCTTACCAAATATTTTTACATGATAATTGCTGTATGTCAACAGTGCACAGCAGGTCAGATCAGGCTCTGGAGGGATGTTGTTTATTTATGTGCTTGTTTTTGGTTTTACTCAGGGACTTATTTAGTCCTGCCTAACGAGGTGTGTGGAGAGTCAAGTCAAAACTTGAATTGATCAGTGAGATGCCAGGGAGAAACAAACCCAGCAGGAGTTCAGCCCTGGAGGACCTGTGTTGTTCCCCCTGCTGTTAAGAGAACACATTACTGTTGACCAGGGCTCTCCAGCACTTCCTGGAGAGCTATCATCCTGTAGGTTTTCCCTCCAACCTGCTTCCTGGAGAGCTATCATCCTGTAGGTTTTCACTCCAACCTGCTTCCTGGAGAGCTACCCTCCTGCAGGTTTTCGCTCCAACACCAGGTGTAACTAACCTGATTCATTTTACCAACCAGGTTGGAGGGAAAACCTACAGGATGATAGCTCTCCAGGAAGCAGGTTGGAGGGAAAACCTACAGGATGATAGCTCTCCAGGAAGCAGGTTGGAGGGAAAACCTACAGGATGATAGCTCTCCAGGAAGCAGGTTGGAGTGAAAACCTACAGGATGATAGCTCTCCAGGAAGCAGGTTGGAGGGAAAACCTACAGGATGATAGCTCTCCAGGAAGCAGGTTGGAGGGAAAACCTACAGGATGATAGCTCTCCAGGAAGCAGATTGAAGGGAAAACCTACAGGATGATAGCTCTCCAGGAAGCAGATTGAAGGGAAAACCTACAGGATGATAGCTCTCCAGGAAGCAGATTGAAGGGAAAACCTACAGGATGATAGCTCTCCAGGAAGCAGGTTGGAGGGAAAACCTACAGGATGATAGCTCTCCAGGAAGCAGGTTGGAGGGAAAACCTACAGGATGATAGCTCTCCAGGAAGCAGGTTGGAGGGAAAACCTACAGGATGATAGCTCTGCTGTGAACCATCGATGACAACATGGATATTTGTTTCTAACTCTTCCTATTTTTTTTCTCTCCTTTCTCCATTCCCTCTTTCCTAATCTCTTCCTGTTCACCTTTCTCTTCATCCTCCCCCACCCAGGTACTACTATAATAAGCGCATTTTGCACAAAACCAAGGGGAAGCGTTTCACCTACAAGTTTAACTTTAGTAAGGTGGTGCTGGTGAACTATCCTCTGCTGGACATGGCCAGCTCCCCTTTCCTGCTCCAGAACCACTTCAATGGGGGCTCCGCCGCGCCCGACTGCAGCCCTGTCACACCCGAGGTACGGAAGGAGGAACGGAGGAAGTGAGGGAGGGAGGAACGAATGGAGTTTAGGACAGAGGGAGGGACGGAGAGAAGGGTAATGGATGGAGGAGGGTATGAAGGGAGAAGAGAAAGAGAGGATTGGAAGGACAGGAATTACAGGTTTTCCAGAATAGACAGCGACTCCAAGTTATTTCCCGCTGTTAACACAATGCATCACATTGTCTAAAGTGAGCTGTCATTTGAACAGTACATGTTTGAATTCACCAAAATGAAGTGACAAGTTGGATAGAAGACCAGCAGATTCCGAGTACCTGAGAACCATCAACATTGGAAAAAGAAGAGAGAAATAAAGGGAGGAAACTGAGAGGGAGAGATGGAAATATGGTTGCCACAACTCCATACTTGATTGTTTATTAATGTTGATTTGATTCAGCGGGTCTAGCTAAAGGGAACTGCAGATTGTACTGTACAGACTCCTGCTGTGTATTCATTCTTCAGTTACGGGAGGATCAATTGTATTCCGCGTGTCTTATCATACATCTTTTATTCACTGTCTCTAATAGCAGCAGTCCTGATCATGATAAAATGGTCTTCACTTATTATTTGCCCAGAGTCATCTTGAAATTTTTACAGAGATAAATGTTCTTGGACCACCAGAGGGGTTGTATGAATAAAACTGTCCTGTTACAGTTTGTAATGAAACAATAGATACACGTACTGAAGTAATGGTCTGTGCTCAGGATGCATATTTCTGACGAATCCATTTAGGTGATGATATATGCAAATGAAACACTAACTGATTCATACTTTCTCATTTGCTTTGATATAGAAAATGCTATGCCAATTATTTTTTACCGATTTTTTACAAATACAAAAAAAATGGACATTGTGATACTAGTGCAAATAGTATTTTATCTTTATTAATTTAATTCATGAAATGTATTTAAAAGGGAATAGAGTTAACTTTAAATGACTAGAAGAGTCTTTGCTTGTCCTGAAAGATAGAAAAAGAGTCACAAAGAAAGTGAAGAAAAAACTTGAGAGATGGTTTTAACTTGTCCTTAAAACAAAAGAAGATGTTATCCACCCTTCTCACATCCCCGTCTCGGATGGCCTATCCCTCTGTCATCGATTGGAAAATGAAAGAAATAAAAGACAAGTAGATACGTTAGATCAGATCAATGTTCGGTCATTAATGCAGGTTTGGTTAAGCAATCCAGATCATGTAGCTTGGAAGTACAGTCTCGCTTTTCAAACTTGGAGCTGAGGGGTGACAGAAATTATTGATCCCAGCTCTACTAAAAAAAGAGAAATCCTCTCTCTCTCTCTGTCTCTCTCTCTGTCTCCCTCGACTCTGTGTGACTTAACTGTTTCGTTTGTTTGGCCTCCTTTCTCTTTCCTGTTTTAAAGCACCTCTATACACACACACACACGCACGCACGCACGCACGCACGCACGCACGCACGCACGCACGCACGCACGCACGCACGCACGCACACACACACACACACACACACACACACACACACACACACACACACCTCATGCACCCCCCCCCCCCCACACACACACACCTCATGCACACACCCCCCCCACACACACACACACACACACCTCATGAGCAGACACACACATACATTCTCCCCTCTCTCTCTCTCTCTCTCTCTCTCTCTCTCTTACCCCACAGCTATTATGTTGTTTAGTCTCTCTCACCCTTCCATCAATCCTTGCATCATTCCTTTCCCTCCTTTGTCCCCTCACACTCTTCCCTCCACGAAGGGCGCCCAATCCCTCTATCTCTCGTCGTTTATCCTTTGTGCCCACTTAATCGTTGGCCTCCATTTGACTCTGTACTTCTCCTGGCTTTGAGTCTTTGAGCCTCTGTGTCCTCCTACCTCCTCTCCTCATCTTCTCCTCTGTTCTCCCTCAGTCCCCTGGCACTTCCTTTTATCCTGTCCTTGCTGTGACTGTTGGTGTGTTTGCACCACACACAACAGGGTGCCATCTCCATCAAATGACTTACCCTAAATACATGCTGATTTAAAGAGGAGGTTGAGGATCCTAAAGACAAGTCTAGTTTTTCTTTGCTGATGAAATGAATATCTATTAAATGCTTAACTGACATGAGCAGATTCTAATGTTTTTTTTCTGTCTCCCTGTCTTCCCTCTTTCTCCCAGGCCCTGCAGTCTCTGTTCCCTCGTTTGCCAGAGTCAGGGAGAGGAACCTCCCTGTTTGATCGAGTGGCC
This sequence comes from Salmo salar, assembly GCF_965601325.2. Taxonomy (NCBI): domain Eukaryota; kingdom Metazoa; phylum Chordata; class Actinopteri; order Salmoniformes; family Salmonidae; genus Salmo; species Salmo salar. The sequence goes on from NC_138292.1 coordinate 24,646,890, forward strand.
ACAGTCCCGGGACCAGAGGGAGATAAACTGAGACTGGACACATTCCCCTTCCTCAGCTCAGGTGAGAGAGAGGAGAGGAGAGAGGCGAGAGGGAGAGGGGTGACAGAGGTAAAAAATAAGGTAGAAGATGATTGAGAAAAAAGAGAGGGAAGGTAAAGAACAGAGGAGAGAAGGAAGGAAGGAAGGAAGGTGGAGAACTGATGGAAAGTGGAGCTTGAGAATGATAGAGGAAATGAGGAGAGCATAAGGAGAGAGAGAACAAGATCAAATCCATGTTCACTGCAGTACTTTACACAGCAGAGATATGTCCCTTTACTGCCTCCAATTCATACTCTCCTTCAGGTGAGAGGAAGGGTTAGATGGGAGTGATCTACAGTATAAATTATCAGATTATTACAGTGATATGAGGCTGATGCTCAATTAAGGTTTTTGGAGTTAATGTCAGTGTAATAATTAGCATTTTCCCTTTATATACGCCTTCAGTTTGGATGTGTGTGTTTTATTTGTGTGCATTTGTGTGTGGGTGAGCGTGCGGGCATATGTGTGTGTGTTTGTGCGTGTGTGTGTGTGTGTGTACAAATGCCTTTGTCTGTCTGGATACTCCATGTGCGCGTTTCAGCCCTGCTACTGCATCAGAATGTGTGCGTTTACAGTACAGTGAGTGTGTGTGAGTTAGTGTGTGTTCACTGTGAACACACTCCCCTTCACATCACAACTTGGCCCCCCTGTTTTGTTTGTCCTCAGGTCCTATTCCCCCCTCCTTCCCTCCTCCCCCACCTCTCCCTCCCATGTGTCCCCCCTGTCCTAATCCCATCCCAGGCAGGAAGGCCCTAATTGAGGGTGCAGGCTTCAGTTTGTGGCCTGTGGGCTCCCATTACTGTGTTTTCATAAGCAAGTGAGGCCTGCCTGACTGATTCAATATTAATTTGTCTGCCAGCTACTTCTGGCCCAGCACACAGAGACTCAAGCACTGTCAAATTAGCCCTCCATAGCAAATAACAGAGAGAGAGAGAGCGGGAGGAAGAGAGAGAGCAGGAGGACGAGAGAGATAGAGCGGGAGGAAGAGAGAGAGAGCGGGAGGAAGAGAGAGAGAGCGGGAGGAAGAGAGAGAGGGGTAGAGAGAGAGGGGTAGAGAGAGAGGGGTAGAGAGAGAGCGAGAGAGAGAGAGAGAGAGAGAGAGAGAGAGAGAGAGAGAGAGAGAAATGGGGTAAATCTTTGAGTTTGCTGTCTGTTGTTGGAAGGAAATACAGTCGAGGTCATAGAGAGTTCTTTTGTTTGCGCACTAAAATTGAATTCCAGTATCACCTCAGATTTACCTCCTTTGTTTCAGTTGTTATTAAATGATGCATATAGGGAAGCTGATGTAATACACATGCACATTATATCAGCTGTTATGTTAATTAGGTTTCTGAAAGTTTGATGGAGCAAACTAGGCTATGTTTTTCTATTATTAAGTTGACTTCACCAACACCTGGACTATGCACACGGCCAACAACAGCCAGATTTTCTAAATAACTGGGTTTCTCTTACCACAGTCCATTTTCCTTTTTTCATAGACAGTATTATTTTATTACAGTGGCATAACTATTCTGTTATTAACGGGATACTTTAATTTGCCAGAGAGCATATCTCTCATCATGTTCATATTTGTGGTGAACCAGTTGAATGTGTGAATACGTCTGGCAGGCATATAGTCTAAGATCAGGGTTCTATTCAAATCAACAGCGCTCTCATTTTGCTTCAGCACATAGCTGTGGATTTGCGTTGCTAATTATTGCAGAGCATAATTAGTGAACATGCTTGGATGTGGTATGTCAGGAGATCTTTACCCCTTCGGAGAGCTAACCTCTGTCTCTGTGTCTCTGTTCTCTTCCAGCCGCTCCCTGTTACTCCAAGCCCCCGTCCCTGTTGGGTCCTTACCCCCGCAACCCTCCCTTCGACTACCCCTGGGGCTTCAACCCCTACCTCTCAGGGGCCTTCTCCCTCAACAACTGCCCCAAGCTGCCCCCCGGCTCCCTCTATCCCTCCCACTTCTACCCCAACCCGCTGCAGACCAGCCTGGGCCAGCTGCCTCACCCCTTCTCCTCCCTACTCCCCCCGGGGGAGGTGGCAGGAGGGGGACAGAGGGGAGCAGCGGGCCAGACCGGGGTTACTAACGGCACGGCAGGTGGGCAGCCCAGACTCTGCCTGCCTCCTTACCCTGGTGCTCTGTCGCTGGGCCGGACGGACATTGTCAACGGGGGCTCTGTTGGTGAGAGGGAGAGAAGGGAATCCAACACCCCAGGCACGGAGCCTGGGTTGGGGCTAGGGTTAGGGCTGGGTCTGGGAGGGATGGGTCTTGGTGGTGTTGCTGGGGGGCGACAGAGCCCATTAGAGCGGCGAGGCGGGGTGAAGCAGGACCCAGAGTCAGACTCAGACCTGGAGATCACAGATCTGAGCGACTGCAGCTCAGACAACGACAACGAGCCTGACTTCAGCATCACCAAGGAGACCAGGCTGAGTGATCGATCACAGACCCTGGTGGAGGGGAAGAAAGGGGGAGCACTGCCACCTCTCTCCTCCCTCCCTCCCCCCGTGTCCTCCCATCCTCTCAAGAGCCTGGTGCCCCTCACCCCTCCCCCTCCGTCCCTCCCTCTATCCCTCTCTCCCTCCATGGCTCTGGTTGAACGGCACAGGGAGACAGAGACTCTAAAATTGATCCACAGCTAATAGATTCTATTAGATAACTCTCTATCTCTTTCTCTCTCCTCTCTTTCGCTCCCTTCATCTGTTATGTTGTCCTTTATTTGAGCCATCTTGCCCCGTCTCTCTATTTTTATTTCTTCCTCTCTCTCTCCACCCTTCTTCTCTCTCTCCACCCTTCTGTTCTCTCTTTACATGTTGACTTGTCCAACATAGCTGAGATAGTGAGCTTGCTGATTTTGACATTACTGAGAGTCTACCATGTTTCAGATGTATGTGTACTACTTATTCATCATGTGCTCCCACAGATTTTATTGTCTCAAGGTTTCAGTGATGTTTTGAGCTTTAACAGCATTGTACGTTGTTCTGTGCTATTCGTATGTTACCGTGTTACTGCAATGGGCCCATAAAACTGCATAAATATAACTCAATGTATAATGAATTACATTAAAATATAATACTAGAACAATAATAAACAACACTACAATATACACACATAAGATGAATTGCAATAATGGCCGCAAGAAATTATATCTGACAGAGACATTGCTTTAGTTTTTTGGGGATTCCTTTTCTTGGGTACCGGTATGTATTTTTCTATTCAAAACATAGTCAAACATTGCCAGCTGGTGGTCTTTATAGGAGGCTGCTACAGTTCATTGTTTGTTGGGAAACATGATCATCCCCCAAATCCAAACAATTAGTCATTTTGCTCTGCTAATGTAATGCTCTGGTATTGTAATGCACATTTCTAACTCCATACTTGTTTGTTTGTTATTGTTTAATGCTCATTTAAATTGCTTAACTTTTTTCAGTGAGAGGGAGAGAAAGAGAGAGAGAGAGAAAGACAGAGCAAAAGAGAGAGCTGGACAAATTTAGAATTTGTATCAATATTTAATTGTATATATTTTATTATGGTGTACATTACATTTAATTATTATCAATATTATAAAAGTTAGCTGTGTTGGTGTGATTTAATTACGTATTTAAATAATGTTGGGAAATTGACAAGTATAGGTGTATTAAAGTTTTAAATACTTAACAGCAGTCAGAGTATCTGCACTGGGAAGGTGTTTTTTCTATGAGGAGGACTCATATATGGGGAATTGTCTCATATTTTCTCAACTCCAGCTAATTGTACCCTTTGGTCATTTTCCAAGAAGCCCTTTGGGTTTAAATATTCTGGTAGTCTTATTTTTATAGTTAGCATTCACCCAGTGTAACTGTTCTGTAATTTCTCAAATGTGAGAAATTTTGGTTTCAGCACATTCTTTCAACTACAACAACAACAAAATATGTAGATTATTTTTGAGTCTAAGCTTTTTATCCATGGCAACAGTTAGGCAGTTGGTCCCCCTGTAGAAATTAAAACAAGAGGTACAAAGTATCTCAATACCAACTAGGGACATTCCATGTTGCTCACTTTGAAGCACAGAGTGCATACTAACTACCCCACATTGTACAGATTCATATGGTATGGTTTGTAACAGGTGGAGGTATAACATTAGGTGTGAAAGCCCTATTGTAAAGGTCATGTAATTCTATATTTGTTGGATTCTACCAGAAATCTCTGTTTTATGATCTCTGTGTGGCATTCACCAACACCGCTGTAAATACTCTTTCCTTTGTGAATGTATGTGTACACATCCAAAATGATCATGCCGTGAAATAATAAGTCACATCTCTTTGTTTTATTGTAAAGAGGAAAAATGGAAAGATCAAAAATAAGAAAAAAATATGAATAACTTCTAAAGCAATAAACATTATTCTGGAGATTGGACTGTTGTTGGCACTGAACTCACTGTGTGAATGTGTGCTTTACACAGGAAGAGGCTCCTATAGGCCTGCTTGAGACCCCTGGTGTAGAGCATCCTTTCTCCACAGGGTGGCGAACCTGGACCTATATTACAATGTAATGACCTTATCTAGTCTACACGAATAGTTTGCATTATATCATGGAAGGGTTTGATTTCATGAGCATGAGTAAAAAATTGGCCATGGTTTCCCTTAGTCTTATTTTCCTTGCATGTGTAATTGACTGATTGAGTTCAATGAGTTGTAATAGTCAGGGTAATGGGACAGCATATGCCATATGGCCTCCTCTCTCAAGGATATGTCATGAAAATCTGCCGCCTACCTTTATTAAACGTGTTGATTAAAATGTCAGAAAATGTCATAGTTTTCTCTACATAGTGTGCACTACATTTGACCAGTGCACTATAAAGTGAATAGGGTGCAATTTCGGATGTACTTAGAAGCAGAGAGTAGTAAAGGCCGGATAAGAAGGGAAATGAAGATGACAAACCAAGATAGGTGCAAGCCCTAAACTTTCACAAACAGCCAACCCTACCTAAATCGGAATTACTTTGTGTGATAGCCTATTTGTGAATTGTGAAACATATGAGATCATATTGCTAAGTGAAACAGAAGTTTACGGAAACAAAAGCATTGCCTCTACTGGATATTCCTAAATGTATTCAGGGTTTCAATACTGTTCAATAATTGACATAATGCTTTCAATTCCATAATTAATATTTCAACACGGATTACCTTATGTGTGAAAAGATTGGCAGTGAACTAAAATGTTGCTACATAAACACATTGAAGATGCATTGAATAACTGTTGATACGCTTGACTCCCATGGGTAGACGAGGGGACCGAATACCGTGTAACACAATCTAGTATGGAAGCCCATCAGGAAACAACTGGGGATGGAAAAAAGTTACATGAAAACCAGATTTTATATAGCTAGATCATATTGAAAACTGTATTATTACATCAAACCAATATATTTTGACATCGTCATGCATGACTTTGCCAGTGGTTTATGCAGATAAAAAAAAATCAGGCAAGGGGAAATTGTGCACTTGAATTTGTACTTCCGCGTATAATGTTTTTTTCCAGCGACATACGACAACTTTCGAACAGCAAACCATAATAGACGTTTGTCAGTCTTTTTTTTGTTGCTGTTGCTGTATTTTGAGGTGAGTACCTCGTTGAAACATTTTGATAATATATTTAACATGTACATACGTTCGATGCTTAGTTACTTATTAAAAAAACTTGGGATTTAATTCGATTATTCCGCGAGTGAAGTCTTGTCTCTCGCTAGCCAGCTCACCAGACAGCCTTTAGTTAACGTCTAGCTAAAGGAATGTTGTGTTTGGCTACAATCTAGCGGAACATCTCGTTCTCTCGAGTCCCAAAATCAGGTGTTTTAGAGTTAATTAAACACTAATTTATTACAAAGTAGGACTTGCTGAAGCATACTGGTATTTGAGGGGTACGTGTCAGGTCGCTAGCTAATTTGTTGTTCAATCAAGTGATATTTTTTAACAGGCTACAAAGTATCGCTAACCGTCATGTTACAAAAATGTTGCAAAGAACATAGTTTGTAAAAGGACTCGCAACATTGTAGCCTATTATTTAATGTAACTCTGTAACTATAGCAGTTATTGCCAGCAATGTGGCCAGGCCGACGTGCAATGATTTGCATGCCTATGTATTCTTTTTACGAGTATTTCAATGTGACATTTAAAATCTAAAAAGTATATTTTATCAAATAACATTAATAGCCATGTTTGATTTAGCTGTTAAACCAGCCTAAAGTCGGAGTGTTATTTAGACATAATTACACACATTATACTGATAAGATAGTTCGTCATTATCAAAGGTAGAAAGCCTACTGATAGCAAGTTGTGAGATTGTACCAGTAGATGTATCATACACTGTAGCATATTTCTCCTGCTTACAGTTGATCACACTAGTTTCTCTTTCTATATGAAAAGTACAGCAGCTATACAAACACACATCTGTCACTGGACTCCATCCCACTTTTGGCCTTTTTTGCCTCTCCCCTCCCCCATCATTCCGTTTAATCCTCGACAAATCAAAATCAAATAAATGTACTGATTGCATATGCAGGTCAGCGAAATGCTTGTGTTTCTAGAATCCAACAATGCGGTAATAGTACCTAGCATTACACAACAATATGCACATAATCCAATAAGTACAAATAAATAAATAAAGCATTTCAGAACGAGCAATGTCAAAGTCTGGAATATATATAAACTGGTATAGACAGTATATTAATAGAAAAGGTGTGTACAGCAGTAGTTGTATAGGATGAGCCATGACTAGAATACAGTATATACATATGAAGTGGGTAAAGTAGTATGTAACCATGATTAAAGTGACCAGTGTTCAGTCACTATGTACATAGGGCAAAGCAGTCTGTAAGGTGCAGGGTAGAGTACCGGGTGTTAGCCAGCTCCTGTAATAACAGTGACTTAGAAATTCTGGGATCAAAGATCAAGCGAATAATATACAGTTGATGTTTACATACATCTTAGCCAAATACATTTAAACTCGGTTTTTCACAATTCCTGACATTTAATCCTAGTAAAAAATCCCTGTCTTAGGTCAGGTAGGATCACCACTTTATTTTAAGAATGTGAAATGTCAGAATAATAGAATGATTTATTTCAGCTTTTATTTCTTTCATCACATTCCCAGTGGATCAGAAGTTTATATACACTCAGTTAGTATTTGGTAGCATTGCCTTTAAATTGTTTAACTTGGGCAAACATTTTGAGTAGCCTTCCACAAGCTTCACACAATAAGTTGGGTGAATTTTGGCCCATTCCTCCTGACAGAGCTGGTGTAACTGAGTCAGGTTTGTAGGCCTCCTTGCTCGCACACGCTTTTTCAGTTCTGGCCACACATTTTCTATAGGATTGAGGTCAGGGCTTTGTGATGGCCACTCCAATACCTTGACTTTGTTGTCCTTAAGCCATTTTGCCACAACTTTGGAAGTATGCTTGGGGTCATTGTCCATTTGGAAGACCAATTTGCGACTAAGCTTTAACTTCCTGACTGATGTTTTGAGATGTTGCTTCAATATATCCACATAATTTTCCTTCCTCACGATGCCATCTATTTTGTGAAGTGCACCAGTCCCTCCTGCAGCAAAGCACCCCCACAACATGATGCTGCCACCCCCGTTCTTCACGGTTGGGATGGTGTTCTTCAGCTTGCAAGCCTCCCCCTTTTTCCTCCAAACATAACAATGGTCATTATGGCCAAACATTTTTGTTTCATCAGACCAGAGGACATTTCACCAAAAAGTACAATCTTTGTCCCCATGTGTAGTTGCAAACCATAGTCTGTTTTTTTATGGCGGTTTTGGAGCAGTGGCTTCTTCCTTGCTGAGCGGCCTTTCAGGTTATGTCGATATAGGACTTGTTTTACTGTGGATATAGATACTTTTGTACCCGTTTCCTCCAGCATTTTCACAAGGTCCTTTGCTGTTGTTCTTGGATTGATTTGCACTTTTACCAAATCTCTCTTGTGGAGGTCTACACATTTTTCTGAGGTCTTGGCTGATTTCTCTTGATTTTCCCATGATGTCAAGCAAAGAGGCACAGAGTTTGAAAGTAGGCCTTGAAATACATCCACAGGTACACCTCCAATTGACTCAAATGATGTCAATTAGCCTATCAGAAGCTTCTAAAGCCATGACATAGTTTTCTGGAATTTTCCAAGCTGTTTAAAGGCACAGTCAACTTAGTGTATGTAAACCTCTGACCCACTGGAATTGTGATACAGTGAATTATAAGTGAAATAATCTGTCTGTAAACAATTGTTGGAAAAATTACTTGTCATGCACAAAGTAGATGTCCTAACCGACTTGCCAAAACTATAGCTTGTTAACAAGAAAATTGTGGAGGGGTTGGAAAACAAGTTTTAATGACTCCAACCTAAGTGTATGTTAACTTCTGACTTCAATTGTACTTGATCAGACCTAGAGGGTTGGACCATTATCCATGGTTTGAGTTGATCACCACTTATTTAGCTGTTTAGTTTCGCAGGCTCAATTGAACTCCAAAAATAACCTTGTCTATGTGTTACTAAGGGACTGAATTGGGCCTACAACACATCCACATCGTGAATGCTGAATCACAAAAAATATAGGTTTTGGTGCTATGTATGACCTTTGCTCAGAATCTGAACACCACACTGTCTCAAGTTCAGCCATGGTCTGTTGTTATGGGCCTGTGGGTTGACCCGTAGTTGTTTTGGAGTAGTTCTGTAGCTGAACTGATCAGATGAGACGTGATGCTGAAACGGCGGTTGGGCTTGGAGCGTTGTGATGTGTCAGCGGCAACCACTGAACTACAGAGGCTTCCTGTCTCTGTTAGAGGAACAACAACACAACGCTGTCATCCCTCCCTCTATTTCTTTCTTTCTCTACCTCTGCAAGTGCAGTCTTGCCTGAAGCTCAATGGGTACCGTCTCTTCCTTTTAAAGGAATGTGGGCTATTTAATTGAAGTTTCTTTCTTTTCTCTCACTCACACACACACACATACTAGGGCTGGGTTATATATTGAATTTGATCATTTGAATTTATGTTTTGGCGTGATATCTAAATGCCCGTATCGCAAGAATCAAGGTATTGTTTATTTAAAAAAAAAAAAATTGCGTTTATGTCTGCTTGTTTTCAACATGTTGTCTTTTTGGCCTCATCTCCTTTGCTTCTTCTGCTGAGACTGTGCACCTTTCCATTTACACATGAACACCAAGCCCCTCCCCCCACACACCCAGCTCCCCCCCCTCACATCAAGCCCCTCCCCCTGCTACTCACAACAACAAAGATGAGAGATCACTTCTTCCTCTGACAAGCGGTTTCAACTCGCTATTTGAGCTTTGGTCCAACAGAATGGGTCATATGGAGACTGAAACACATTGAGACATTGTTTTACTGTAATAGTTAGAAAGGTTAACTCCTCTATGTCATTTTTATGTCTCAACTCCTCAAATTGGGGGCAGAGCAGACACTACTGAAACAGGAGTATCAATGAATGTTGATTCTGGAAAATGAATGCTCAGTTTGTCGCTCACGGTGGCGTTGCAGTAACACATACTGCTAGCAGCATTTTAGCCAAAGACTGTTATAGCATAAAACACAATTATATAAAGAATTCGTTCTCATTCTCAGTGGCAACTCGTTCTCATTCTGAGAAATAAGAGCCATTCGATTTTAACATCTGAACAAAGTGGACAGGCTAGCATGCTGTTCAAACTGTTGGAGACGGACAGAAGGATGTGTTCATAACAATTCAACAGTTAGACCTTGTTAGCAAGCAAATAAATTCAAGTTGTCTGAAGTTGAAATATAAAGATTAGCTGGCTTCTCGCTAGCACTTGTGCTTGAGAGGTTGTTGATGAGACCGGTGTTAATTTTCTATAGTCCTTGCTACAAGAAGTGAGTCATTATTAGTGAATGTGCATGTTTCTGGTTACATTTGTAATAAAAAGGGCATTTTCATAGACAGACTTGAAAGCCAGATCAGTGATTATTGTAAAAAAGCAGGTTAAACTATTTTGATTAGTGCGTCTTATGGTTGTGGAAGGCTTATATTTAACCTAGGTATAATTTTACAAGTCCTGAATTCATTAGATTATTGCTGACTGTTTGAAATGCAGTGCATTTGACCTTTAATTGTACAACAAAGCCTATTTAGAGAAACTGTATACATCGTGAATCGCCCATAAGTTAGAAAAAATGGAGATATGATTTGTAGGCCATTTCGCCCAGCCCTAACGAATGCACGCACGCACGCCACACACACACACACACACACACACACACACACACACACACTCCCCACCCTCCGCCAATCCCTCTCTCAGGTACACAATCCTGTTCTCTCAGGTACACAATCCTATTCTCTCAGGTACACAATCCTATTCTCTCAGGTACACAATCCTGTTCTCTCAGGTACACAATCCTGTTCTCTCAGGTACACAATCCTATTCTCTCAGGTACACAATCCTATTCTCTCAGGTACACAATCCTATTCTCTCAGGTACACAATCCTATTCTCTCAGGTACACAATCCTATTCTCTCAGGTACACAATCCTATTCTCTCAGGTACACAATCCTATTCTCTCAGGTACACAATCCTGTTCTCTCAGGTACACAATCCTATTCTCTCAGGTACACAATCCTATTCTCTCAGGTACACAATCCTATTCTCTCAGGTACACAATCCTATTCTCTCAGGTACACAATCCTATTCTCTCAGGTACACAATCCTATTCTCTCAGGTACACAATCCTATTCTCTCAGGTACACAATCCTATTCTCTCAGGTACACAATCCTGTTCTCTCAGGTACACAATCCTATTCTCTCAGGTACACAATCCTATTCTCTCAGGTACACAATCCTATTCTCTCAGGTACACAATCCTATTCTCTCAGGTACACAATCCTATTCTCTCAGGTACACAATCCTATTCTCTCAGGTACACAATCCTATTCTCTCAGGTACACAATCCTATTCTCTCAGGTACACAATCCTATTCTCTCAGGTACACAATCCTATTCTCTCAGGTACACAATCCTATTCTCTCAGGTACACAATCCTATTCTCTCAGGTACACAATCCTATTCTCTCAGGTACACAATCCTATTCTCTCAGGTACACAATCCTATTCTCTCAGGTACACAATCCTATTCTCTCAGGTACACAATCCTGTTCTCTCAGGTACACAATCCTGTTCTCTCAGGTACACAATCCTATTCTCTCAGGTACACAATCCTATTCTCTCAGGTACACAATCCTATTCTCTCAGGTACACAATCCTATTCTCTCAGGTACACAATCCTATTCTCTCAGGTACACAATCCTATTCTCTCAGGTACACAATCCTATTCTCTCAGGTACACAATCCTGTTCTCTCAGGTACACAATCCTGTTCTCTCAGGTACACAATCCTGTTCTCTCAGGTACACAATCCTGTTCTCTCAGGTACACAATCCTATTCTCTCAGGTACACAATCCTATTCTCTCAGGTACACAATCCTATTCTCTCAGGTACACAATCCTATTCTCTCAGGTACACAATCCTATTCTCTCAGGTACACAATCCTGTTCTCTCAGGTACACAATCCTGTTCTCTCAGGTACACAATCCTATTCTCTCAGGTACACAATCCTATTCTCTCAGGTACACAATCCTATTCTCTCAGGTACACAATCCTATTCTCTCAGGTACACAATCCTATTCTCTCAGGTACACAATCCTATTCTCTCAGGTACACAATCCTATTCTCTCAGGTACACAATCCTATTCTCTCAGGTACACAATCCTATTCTCTCAGGTACACAATCCTGTTCTCTCAGGTACACAATCCTGTTCTCTCAGGTACACAATCCTATTCTCTCAGGTACACAATCCTATTCTCTCAGGTACACAATCCTATTCTCTCAGGTACACAATCCTGTTCTCTCAGGTACACAATCCTGTTCTCTCAGGTACACAATCCTATTCTCTCAGGTACACAATCCTATTCTCTCAAGTACACAATCCTATTCTCTCAGGTACACAATCCTGTTCTCTCAGGTACACAATCCTATTCTCTCAGGTACACAATCCTATTCTCTCAGGTACACAATCCTATTCTCTCAGGTACACAATCCTATTCTCTCAGGTACACAATCCTATTCTCTCAGGTACACAATCCTATTCTCTCAGGTACACAATCCTATTCTCTCAGGTACACAATCCTATTCTCTCAGGTACACAATCCTATTCTCTCAGGTACACAATCCTATTCTCTCAGGTACACAATCCTATTCTCTCAGGTACACAATCCTATTCTCTCAGGTACACAATCCTATTCTCTCAGGTACACAATCCTATTCTCTCAGGTACACAATCCTATTCTCTCAGGTACACAATCCTATTCTCTCAGGTACACAATCCTGTTCTCTCAGGTACACAATCCTGTTCTCTCAGGTACACAATCCTGTTCTCTCAGGTACACAATCCTGTTCTCTCAGGTACACAATCCTATTCTCTCAGGTACACAATCCTATTCTCTCAGGTACACAATCCTATTCTCTCAGGTACACAATCCTATTCTCTCAGGTACACAATCCTAGTTCTCTCAGGTACACAATCCTGTTCTCTCAGGTACACAATCCTGTTCTCTCAGGTACACAATCCTGTTCTCTCAGGTACACAATCCTGTTCTCTCAGGTACACAATCCTGTTCTCTCAGGTACACAATCCTATTCTCTCAGGTACACAATCCTATTCTCTCAGGTACACAATCCTATTCTCTCAGGGCATTAATAGAGGAATCCCAGTGCTTGTTTAGGCCTAGTGTAGTTACAGCTGAGGTACACTGAGCTCAGTAACTAGGCCAGAGCGTTACGACCAGACAACCAGCAGATGGTAGAATATAGCCGCTTACCCACAATGCAACAGCCAGGGGGCTGTCCCTCTGGACAAAGGGGCAACTACTAGGGATTCCCTATAGGACTACTATGTCTGGTTTAGAAAAGAAACATCTCAACATGTCAGCTGTTCAGTTTAGCTATAAAGGCATGTTGAGTAGAGTAATCTGCAGTGCAGATTCTTATGTTAATCAAGTGTAATGAAGAGTGCCACTCTCTCGTGTGTGTGTGCGCGCTATGCCGTCCTGGGTCTCCCTGGCATGACGGAAGGATCTGAAAGCAGCAGCACTAATCCTGGCCTTGAGCAAGATGAAGCTGAGCATCTTCTAACCAAGAACCGTGTGTGTTCATCAGTGTGTGCGTACTGTATGTCCGTTTGCCATTAGCCTAGTGTGCATTCCAGACGACAGTTAAATGAGCCGTGTATTTGTAATAAGTGGAGATCGTAACGGCAGGGTGGGGGATGGTTCTCAGTTAGCCTAGCTCAGGGTATTCTCAGGTGAAAACAGGTAGCTCTGGTTTACTGTCAGCTTGTACAGTAGAAGTGCTTATCTCTCTCTCCTGTCTCAGTGTGCTGTGTCTGCCCTGTAGCACAGCCATGTAGTTCAGAACAGTCCAGGACAAACCCACTGTCCTCTGATACACTATGTAGAGGCGGGGGAATGGAACTGAACATGTGTGAAGGAGATGTGTGCAAAGTGGTGACATCCCCAAGCCCTGATTGAGTCTTTTAGTAGGGAGGAGAAGAGGTGTGTGTAGTAGGGAGGAGAAGAGGTGTGTGTGTGTGTGTGTGTGTGTGTGTGTGTGTGTGTGTGTGTGTGTGTGTGTGCACAGTCTATTTGTACATACTGTATGTGGTATACAGTTGTCTGTGTGTATTATGTCTTTGTATTAGGCCTTGTGTTTGTGTCTCTCTTGTGTTGGCTGGCAGACATACAGACAGGTGTGACATGGAAACAGCTCTGCCCCTCAGTCAGAATGTGAGTCAGACTGGTCGAGAACCGGAGGGAGAGAAGGAGCTCTTTCATTCCCTGGGTCAGGGTGGAAAAGACTGGGCTTCATGGACTGTGTTTACTCTTGGGGATGGATGGCTGGAGAGAGAGGGATAGGGGTGGGTGGGATAACTTGCAAGAAGTGGGACTTGAACAAGAGTGGAGGTTTAGACACACACCACCATCACGAGAACAAGCAGCCTCAAATTACCCCTCCATGTTGACAGTGCAGCAGGGCTGATGAGGTTACTAATGTAAACAACGAGAGGGGTTAGGACACGACACTATCTTAACATTTACAGCTCTGAATGAGTTGTATACACATTATTTTCTAAAAGTCTGGTTAGAAAAGGGGGAGACAGAGCTGTATGACTAAATCTGAAGATATTAATTATTAGGCCATTTTCACTGGGAAATTTAACAGAAATGCCCAATAATGATGCTATCTGCAGTATGTGGTTTATGGTGCCTCGGTAATAGAGCTAAGTTAAGATGGAGGATATGAATGCAGCAGGACTGTGTTGCATGGTTGGTGCGTTATGTGGGCCGTACCGTCATGGAGGGGCGTGTCTGTTGGGCGGCGGTATTGCTACCTCCATGTTCAGAGCCAGCCCAGATTGGGGTTCTGGGAAAGCTCTTCCAACACTCTGGCCGGACATAGCTGCTTTATGTGCTGCAGTCCTCAAGTCATCATCAGCCACCGCTGGACATAGGGGTGGTAAAACGTGTCCTGCCAACACATGCATATACACACACACACACACACACACACACACACACACACACACACACACCCCTTACACATACATCCCTTCTGAATGAATGAAAACATTTCTCCACGACCCAAATGGTAATCAAAGGCCTCTGTGTTTGGCCTGCGCAATTACCCTACTATCCAGACACACCAACACACACACACACACACACACATTTGGAACCAGTTAAAGAGGCAGGAGGCTCACTGCGAACCCAATCCGTGCCAGTCAATTGGCCCTCGTCTATCCAATGTTTCCATGAAGCATGAAACAGTGACCACTTACATGGAGAGCAAGAGAAAAATAGGGGGTAGGGAAAGTAATGCCAAGGAGTTGTCAGGGGTATGGAAGTATATTTTGGCTCTAATGGATAGGAAATCGGGACAGAAAGAGATGCAGGGGATTTAACACACCACTGGTGTTCTAGGGGTGAGGACGTTTTGAGTTGCTAGTCTTATGTTAGCCAGTGCGTAATGGCTGTTAAATGACGTAATTGGCTCTACTGTTCTGGTCATGAGTGGCTTGGCTGTATTGGAGTGGCCATAACAACCAAGATTTATTTTTTTATTTTAGTTCACCTTTATTTAACCAGGTAGTGCAGTTGAGAACGAGTTCTCATTTACAACTGCAACTTGGCGATTGAGATTGATTTGAAGGTGGAGAGAGAGGGGAGAAGAGAGTACGGGGAGGGAAGGAAGAGAGCGAGAGAAGCAGACTGTAAGAGGGATGGATAGAGAGGATGTGGTATGAGGGCATATTCACACCACTTTCAGCGTAGCTGTTCCCCTCCCTCCATCACACATCCTCCTGACACTTCTCTCTCTCTTCTCTCCTTTTACTCTTTCATTCTCATCTCTTTGCCTCTCTTGGTTCTTTCTTCTGTCTTAGATCTCTCTCTTTTGGAACATCCATTTAGGTCCAGAGTCTGCTATTACAGTATGTTGAATTGTGAATGACAATCTTTGTTTACCCAATACTACTTTCTGCTATGTAAACAAATGTACTGTTGTATATATGTATGACTAATTTGGGGTAATTTTTGTACCTACAGTTGAAGTCAGAAGTTTACATACACTTAGATTGGAGTCATTAAAACTTGTTTTTCAACCACTCCACAAATTTCTTGTTAACAAACTATAGTTTTGGCAAGTCGGTTAAGACATCTACTTTGTGCATGACACAATTCATTTTTCCAACAATTGTTTACAGACAGATAATTTCACTTATAATTCACTGTATCACAATTCCAGTGGGTCAGAAGTGTACATACACTAAGTTGACTGTGCCTTTAAACAGCTTGGAAAATTCCAGAAAACTATGTCATGGCTTTAGAAGCTTCTGATAGGCTAAGTGACATCATTTGAGTCAATTGGAGGTGTACCTGTGGATGTATTTCAAGGCCTACTTTCAAACTCAGTGCCTCTTTGCTTGACATCATAGGAAAATCAAAAGAAATCAGCCAAGACCTCAGAAAAAAAATTGTAGACCATCACAAGTTTGGTTCATCCTTGGGAGCAATTTCCAAATGCCTGTACCACGTTCATCTGTACAAACAGTAGTACGCAAGTATAAACACCATGGGACCACGCAGCCATCATATTGCACAGGAAGGAGACGTGTTCTGTCTCCTAGAGATGAACGTACTTTGTGTGAAAAATGCAAATCAATCCCAGAACAACAGCAAAGGACCTTGTGAAGATGCTGGAGGAAACAGGTACAAATGTATCTATTACCACAGTAAAACGAGTCCTATATCAACATAACCTGAAAGGCCGCTCAGCAAGGAAGAAGCCACTGCTCCAAACCCGCCATAAAAAAGCCAGACTACAGTTTGCAACTGGACATGGGGACAAAGATTGTACTTTTTGGAGAAATGTCCTCTGGTCTGATGAAACAAAAATAGAACTGTTTGGCCATAATGACCATTGTTATATTTGGAGGGAAAAGGGGGATGCTTGCAAGCTGAAGAACACCATCCCAACCGTGAAGCACGGGGGTGGCAGCATCATGTTGTGGGGGTGCTTTGCTGCAGGAGGGACTGGTGCACTTCACAAAATAGATGGCATCATGAGGACGGAACAGTATGTGGATATATTGAAGCAACATCTCAAGACATCAGTCAGGAAGTTAAAGCTTGGTCGCAAATGGGTCTTCCAAATGGACAATGACCCCAAGCATGCTTCCAAAGTTGTGGCAAAATGGCTTAAGGACAACAAAGTCAAGGTATTGGAGTGGCCATCACAAAGCCCTGACCTCAATCCTATAGAAAATGTGTGGCCAGAACTGAAAAAGTGTGTGCGAGCAAGGAGGCCTACAAACCTGACTCAGTTACACCAGCTCTGTCGGGAGGAATGGGCCAAAATTCACCCAACTTATTTTGGGAAGCTTGTGGAAGGCTACCTGAAACGTTTGACCCAAGTTAAACAATTTAAAGGCAATGCTACCAAATACTAATTGATTGTATGTTAACTTCTGACCCACTGGGAATGTGATGAAATAAATAAATCTCTCTGCTGTTATTCTGACTTTCCACATTCTTGAAATAAAGTGGTGATCCTAACTGACCTAAAACAGGGAATTTTTACTAGGATTAAATGTCAGGAATTGTGAAAAATGAAGTAAATGTGTTTGGCTAAGGTGTATGTAAACTTCTGACTTCAACTGTATTTAATCCCTAATCTCACTTGCAGTTGGAACATCAATGTATCTACTCTGGACTGTGGTGTGTAATCTGCAGTGTTGATGTAAATGGGTTGACCACAGTGGTGTTGCAACAGTTGTCAGCTATGAATGATTATCCTTCATTAACCTGAGTTAGCCCAGGAATTTCACACTTCAGTCCCTGCATTGCCCAACACACCACACACATTGTATTTTTGTTGGGTTAATTAATGGCCTGTAAGTAAGCAATGTCGGGAAGGGCCCCTAAGTAAGCATTTCACTGTTAGTCTACACCTGTTGTTTATGAAGCATGTGACAAATAACATTTGATTTGATCCGCACACCCCCGCACACATGATGGCAGTGAGCAGTACTAGGGCCTCACTGTGCTTCTCACACCATATCTCAGTTTTACCCACGTGTCCTCGACTCTCTCTGTTTCTCAATCATCTTTCCTTGGTTGATTTCGTTCATGAAGTATTTGCCAACTTCCTTTTCTGAGCGACAGAGGTGATGAGCACAGTTCAAGTAAAGAGAAGGGTGTCATTTCTTAATTTTACCCCTGACCTTGTTCCCCTCTGCCATGCTCCATCCTTCCTCTTTCTAGCTTGCTTTCTCTCTTTCTCATTTTGTACACCATCACTCCTCTATCCTCTCCTCATCCCTCCTCCCCTCTTTCTCATCCTCTCTCTCTCGTCTTCTCTTTCGCTCTCTCGATCTCTCGACATGACTCTTGCGGACAGGTCGAACAGGAAATGGCTCTGATCGTTTCCTGAGGAAATTACACCCACTTCCTGTCTGTGTGCCTCCCGCTCCCTTTCTACTCAGGCGCCTCTGGGGACACCCCCTCGGAGCCCGGCCAGGGCCATAGGACCCCAGAGAAGCCAGGACTCATTCAGTGCAATGAAGCCTTGTCTGATGAGAAGGCCAGATAAAAAGAGCACAGACACAGCTAGCTTCCATTAGGGCTCTGTTCTATTTCAGGGCCATGCTGTCTTAGTGGCACAGGAGACCGGAAACAGGCTATTGTGCGGGACCGGGTGTTTGGGGTGAAGAGTGACCTTAGCTGACACAATGAATGAATGTTTGGTACTTAGAAATGCACCTACTTTATGTTTTCAGATGGGATGAAAGACTGGCTTCTATGATTGATAGATACTGTAGAACCCTCCTTCTCTTTGTTGCTTTTATTTTTACTGTACTATATGACTCTCACCAGTCACATAAGGGCAGTGGTGTAAAGTAGATAAGTAAAAATACTTCAAAGTGCTACTTAAGTCGTGTTTTGGGGTATCTACTTTACTATTTATATTTTTGTCAACTTTTACTTTTATTCCACTACATTCCTAAAGAAAATAATGTACTTTTTACTCCATACTTTTCCCCTGACACCCAAAAGTACTCGTTACATTTTGACAGGAAAATGGTTCGATTCACACACTAAACAGAGAAGGTCTCTGCTCATCCCAACTGCCTCTGCCCTGGCGGACTCACTCAACACAAATGCTTCGTTTGTAAATTATGTCGGCGTGTTGTAGTGTGCCCTTGGCTACGCGTAAATAAAAAAAACAAGAAAATTAATATAAGGAATTTGAAATTATTTATAGTTTTACTTTTGATTCTTAAGTATATTTAAAATGAAATACTTTTAGACTTTTACTCAAGTAGTATTTTACTGGGTGACTTGTACTTGAGTCGTTTTCTATTAAGGTATCTTTACTTTTACTCAAGTATGACAATTGAGTCCTTTTTCCACCACTGCATAAGGGTCTGTCTAAGGCTTCATCCCTCTAAAGTGTTGTACCAGTTGGCTCTGTTGACATTATCTAAACTCCAGCGGTCTGTGATGCTCTACTCTTACTGGGATTGGCAGGCACCATATAACTAGAATTTCTATGATGCTTCCTATTCTGATTCTGACTGGCTGACACAAACTGCTCTGACTGACAGTCACTGTAATGTGACTGTCATTGAAGAAACTTGATTGACAGGTATCATGGACAGTGAAGGTATCATGGACAGTGAAGAAGCTCACAGTGGGGTGAGGTCATCGTTTGGCCCCTCAGTGTCCTGCGTTCTTATTGGTTGTGTAAATGGTGACACGGTGGGTGTTTGTTTGCTCAAACGGTTACACAATGGGGATTGTGGTCTTGGTGCTAGAGCTGGTGTAACAGTGACTCAGTGATTATTAATACAACTCTCTCACACTGACCTACCTGCCTGGTGGAACTAAGAAATGCTGTAAAACAAAACATGTTGAATAACCATATAATATGAATGTGTTTCAAGTGAAAATGGAGATAAACTCAGCAAAAAAATAAAAGTCCTCTCACTGTCAACTGCGTTTATTTTCAGCAAACTTAACGTGTAAATATTTGTATGAACATAAGATCAAACAACTGAGACATAAACTGAACAAGTTCCACAGACATGTGACTAACAGAAATTGAATAATGTGTCCCTGAACAAAGGGGGGGTCAAAATCAAAAGTAACAGTCAGTATCTGGTGTGGCCACCAGCTGCATTAAGTACTGCAGTGCATCTCCTCCTCATGGACTGCACCAGATTTGACAGTTCTTGCTGTGAGATGTTACCCCACTCTTCCACCAAGGCACCTGCAAGTTCCCAGACATTTCTGGGGGGAATGACCCTCACCCTCCGATCCAACAGGTCCCAGACGTGCTCAATGGAATTGAGATCCGGGCTCTTCGCTGGCCATGGCAGAACACTGACATTCCTGTCTTGCAGGAAATCACGTACAGAACGAGCAGTATGGCTGGTGGCATTGTCATGCTGGAGGGTCATGTCAGGATGAGCCTGCAGGAAGGGTACCACATAAGGGAGGAGGATGTCTTCCCTGTAACGCACAGCGTTGAGATTGTTTGCAATGACAACAAGCTCAGTCTGATGATGCTGTGACACACCGCCCCAGACCATGACGCACCCTCCACCTCCAAAGCGATCCCGCTCCAGTGTTCAGGCCTCGGTGTAACGCTCATTCCTTCGACGATTAACGCGAATCTGACCATCACCCCGGTGAGAGAAAACCGTGACTCGTCAGTGAAGAGCACTTTTTGCCAGTCCAGTCTGGTCCAGTAACGGTGGGGTTGTGCCCATAGGTGACGTTGTTGCCGGTGATGTCTAGTGAGGCCCTGTCCTACAACAGGCCTACAAGCCCCCAGTCCAGCCTCTCTCAGCCTATTGTGGACAGTCTGAGCACTGATGGAGGGATTGTGCGTTCCTGGTGTAACTGGGGCAGTTGTTGTTCCCATCCTGTACCTGTCCTGCAGGTGTGATGTTCGGATGTACCGATCCTGTACCAGTGTTGTTACACGTGGTCTGCCACTGCGCTGTCTTAGGCGTCTCGCAGTACGGACATTGCAATTTATTGCCCTGGCCACATCTGCAGTCCTCATGCCTAAGGCACGTTCACGCAGATGAGCAGGGACCCTGGGCATCTTTATTTTGGTGTTTTTCAGAGTCAATAGAAAGGCCTCTTTAGTGTCCTAAGTTTTCATAACTGTGACCTTAATTGCCTACGGTCTGTAAGCTATTAGTGTCTTAACGACTGTTCCACAGATGCATGTTCATTAATTGTTTATGGTTCATTGAACAAGCATGGGGAAACAGTGTTTAAACCCTTTACAGTGAAGATCTGTGAAGTTATTTGGATTTTTACGAATCATCTTTGAAAGACAGGGTCTTGAAAAAGTGACGTTTCTTTTTTTGCTAAGTTTAGGAGTTGTAACAGGTGCTTTATAATAGATGCACACACAAGCCCTCCCCTGCACATTAACACACAGAAACACCCAAGTACAGAGGCATGTATGCCTGATAGCTATCAATAGATTGATGCCAGCTGACACCTAACTAATTATCCTTGGAATGTGACGAAAGGGGAGGGGGAGAGGAGCGTGGGAGGAGTAGCACAGCTGCCTCAGGAGCTCCAGGGCTCTCCTGCTCTTCTGGGCCACGTCCCAATAATGGCCTGAATAAACTTCCTCTCCTTGTCTCCTTTCCTCACCAAGTCACGTCCCAATAGTCTGTAATTAGTTTCTCTCCTTTCCTCACTGTCAGAACAGCCCCATCCAGCCCTTTTCATGTATCGGGATGAGAAGGGAAGGGGACGAGAAGTCAAGGAGATGAGAAGGGGAAGAGACTGGTGTAGTCTGGTGCCATGCTGTGGAATGTTCAGTATGTCAGGAGAGGAGAGTAGAAGGGACCCTCTCAGATTGAAGCTATAGTATCCCAACACTGTCTGCACTGGAGTGGATACTACTTCATGTGACAGTATGTCATAGTTCCACCAGGCAGCAGTACGTTCAGCCTCTGTGGTAGCCATGGTGATGTAACTGTACGGTCGGGTAAATGATGGGCTGCTGCAGCGGTGTTACTTTACATGTCACCTCGTCCCCAGGCTAATTGGACAGAAGTGTGTGGTGAACAAGATTACTGTAATTGCAGCCCAGGCATTGGTTGATTCAGGCTACTAACAACAGCGGTCGGTATGTGTGGTGCTGAGGGGAAGGTTTACCAACTGGTGTGTGGGATTATTTCACCCTACTTTGTGCATGTGTTTGTGCATTCCACTCAGTTCCCTGGTTTACTTACCTCTACACATGACCGTGAATGACCACATGTTCTCTACTCCTCCAACTCTATTTTTCCATCTCTCCTTGACCTCTATAGCCTCTGAACTCATACCAGCAACACCACTTCTCCTTACAAGACAATGTGCTATTTTAGTCTCTGTCACTTACCTAACCTCACTCTCAAACCCAACACATTTGCTGCTATCGCGCCTCAGTCATGTAGATACGCTGAACTCTTTCTACAAAATGTGTTTTACACTTTCACAGGCCCACACCCACCCGCTCACATCCTCATTCACACACAGGCGCCTAAAGAAGTTATTGCATAAGTTATTGCTGGTGTAGCGTATTCCATTCCTACAGTCTACAGATCTGCAAATACTGAAGGTGTAACCTAGGGTCTAGCGGTAGAGTTCAAGGTTTGGGGGTTGTTTCTGGACAGGCCTAGCCGTCGCTGACTGTTGTGAGTTCTCACGGGGACCCATCTCCCTCAGGGCGTTATTGGCTCAGGCTTAGTTAAACTTTGTTGAATGCTCAGCTGTAAACTGGGTTTTGGCAAGGCATGTCCAACTGTTTGTATATTTATCCCCCTTTCTAACTCCCTCCAAGCTACGATCCCAAATCTAAATGTTTCAGAGGAGCCTGGAGGAAGAAGAATTTGTGATTTGCAGAAAGCACCTTGATTCTACTTAATTAGTCAAACACTCCAGGATTTTAATGGCGCTAGATATTTAGCCATTCTCCAAACATTGATTGGAGAATTTAAATTGGCCCCTTTTTTATTTTCTTGCAGTCAATTGCGTCAGTAATGACCTGTCGTGATAAGCAAGCAAAGGCCCTAACCAGAGTTTACCCCCCTCCAGAGCGACTTACAGTAGTGAATGCATACATTTCATACATTTTTTTCTCCATACTGGTCCCACGTGGGAATCGAACCCACAACCCTGGCGTTGCAAACACCATGCTCTACCAACTGAGCCACACGGGACCCCCCCCTCCCTAACCAGAGTTTAGCCCCTCCCTAAATAAAATAATGTTTAATTGTCATATACACAGGATAGGTGCAGTGAAATTAACCCCTCCCCCAACTCCTTATGCCAAAAATGTGGATTTCAGTCACATCTAATTCGAATCTGTTATTTTTCTTGCAATTTCAACAGCCAAAAGGCAGATGGAATCAGATGTTTCAAGCCACATTTCAAACCACCTTCGTAGGTGCTATGCGACTTGTCTGAACAGTCAAATCTGATTTATTTGCCCTCAAGTTATTTGACATATCTTGACAGTTTGACAAGCAAATTAGTGAATGTGCTAGAAAGCTAACAGCTACCTAGCTAGTTAGTTGACTGCTGTGGCTAGCCAAAAAGGACTCCTTTTGAAAGCTGGACCGTCTTATCCTTTGAGGCTTTAAGTGTTCTTACACTATGATTTTGGAACATTCAAAGCAACTGGGAAACGTCCATGGCAGGCATTGTCACTTTAACTTGATACATAACTTCTGAGTGAGAGGAAACACAAGCACCACCACCAGTCAGCGTACACCCACAGATAGAACAATGAGGAAGATATTTCACCGGATGTATAAATGTGAAGCATCCACTTGGCGTTCCCACTCACTACCAATAATGGCGGTGAGAGGAAGCCCAGTGGCCGGCAGTGGGAGAAGGTGGAACGAGATGGATTTTGGCCGACATTCTGCACATTTTCTCATTGATTAAACCTTTGATCTCAATACAGTTTCCTGTTCCCAAAACTATAATCTCTTGTGGACAAAGTTGTCTAGACTTTACCCTTTGCTAAAGTAAAAAAAAATGGCATTGCTTAGAACAAGTGAAAAGGTGAATTGAGTTATTGCACACTTCAGAGTAGGCATTCCATAATGGAAATGTGCAAATGTATGCTAGAACGGGCCAATAGGATCTCGCTAGCTTGTGCTTGGCTCTGCCCTGCCCACCTCCTTGCTTGTTCTGCCCACCCTGACTCATTTGTTTCCATTTGAAACGACAGGCTGTGGTCTATCTTGGTTTAGTTATAAAAATCTTTGCTACACCACTGCCACACACCAGTGGTTACTATGACAACTAGCTTGGCCGTGTCAGCTAATGACTGCTGTCTGAACACACATCTGATTTGGTCACTTTTAACTAGAGGTCGACCGATTCTGATTTTTCAACGCCGATACCGAATATTGGAGGACCCCCCAAAAAAAACGGCTACCGATTAATCGGACGATTTTTTTTTTTACATATTTTTTTTATTTTTTTATTATTATTATTATAATTATTTTATTTTTTTACATGTATTTATTTGTAATAATGACAATTACAACAATACTGAATGAACACTTATTTTAACTTAATATAATACATCAATAAAATCAATTTAGCCTCAAATAAATAATGAAACATGTTCAATTTGGTTTAAATAATGCAAAAACAAAGTGTTGGAGAAGAAAGTAAAAGTGCAATATGTGCCATGTAAAAAAACTAACGTTTAAGTTCCTTGCTCAGAACATGAGAACATATGAAAGCTGGTGGTTCCTTTTAACATGAGTTTTCTATATTCCCAGGTAAGAAGTTTTAGGTTGTAGTTATTATAGGACTATTTATCTCTATACGATTTGTATTTCATATACCTTTGACTATTGGATGTTCTTATAGGCACTTTAGTATTGCCAGTGTAACAGTATAGCTTCCGTCCCTCTCCTCGCTCCTACCTGGGCTCGAACCAGGAACACATCGACAACAGCCACCCTCGAAGCAGCGTTACCCATGTAGAGCAAGGGGAAAAACTACTCCAAGTCTCAGAGCGAGTGACGTTT
The DNA here is from genome assembly GCF_965601325.2 of Salmo salar. Taxonomy (NCBI): domain Eukaryota; kingdom Metazoa; phylum Chordata; class Actinopteri; order Salmoniformes; family Salmonidae; genus Salmo; species Salmo salar. The sequence goes on from NC_138292.1 coordinate 24,671,642, forward strand.
GAAACGCTATTAGCATGCACCCGGCTAACTAGCTAGCCATTTCACATCGGTTACACCAGCCTAATCTTGGGAGTTGATGAGCTTGAAGTCATTAACAGCGCAATGCATTGCGAAGGGCTGCTGGCAAACGCACGAAAGTGCTGTTTGAATGAACGCTTACGAGCCTGCTGCTGCCTACCATCGCTCAGTCAGACTGCTCTATCAAATCATAGACTTAATTATAACATAATAACACACAGAAATACGAGCCTTAAGTCATTAATATGGTCGAATCCGGAAACTATCATCTCGAAATCAAAACGTTTTTCTTGTCAGTGAAATACGGAACCGTTCCGTATTTTATCTAACGGGTGGCATCCCTAAGTCTAAATATTCCAGTTACATTGCACAACCTTCAATGTTATGTCATAATTACGTAAAATTCTGGCAAATTAGTTCGCAACGAGCCAGGCGGCCCAAACTGTTGCAAATACCCTGACTCTGTGTGCAATGAACGCAAAATGACACAATTTCACCTGGTTAATATTGCCTGCTAACCTGGATTTCTTTTAGCTAAATATGCAGGTGCCTGCAGTGTGAACAAGGCTTTAGTAGTATAATTATGGGGTCCTATAGGCTAGGCCAGGGGTCGGCAACCCTGTTCCTGGAGTGCCGCAGGTGCTGCAGGATTTTGTCCCAACTAGGCACCACACCTGACCAACTGACCTAATTGATCAGTTCAGTGATTGGCTAAAATCAACACACCTGGTCGACCAGGTCAGTTAAACCAAAACCATGAAGTGCCTGCGGCACTCCAGGACCAGGGTCGCCTACCCATGGGTTAGCATATATATATATATATATATATATATCCTTCTTGAATGTAAGTGTGTGTGTGGTGGGTGAGGCCGAGGTCGGTGTGGGTTGACTTTCGTAGTGTCACTCAGCAGGTTGTGGTGGTGTCAGATGATGTAATGTCCTCTCTCTCTTTTCTGTCTCCTCATGGTGCCAAAACTCCACATCGCAATTAGTTGCCTGAATTGGTGCGATAATAATAAATAGAACTATAAGTTTATAACATTAATGTGCACCACAGTTTAAAAATTGTCCCATTATCACCCACATTAGCAAACTTATTTCATTTCAAACTTCATTTCTCTAGTATAGGCTACTTATTGTAATGACCGATATCAGCAAAATGCCGGCAATAAGTGATCGGTATGGTCGGTGTCGATAATTTTCTGTTTATTGTCCCAGATCTACTCTGTCTGTAGTGGGGAGCGTTTGGGGCTCAGTGGTCTAACTGCGTCTCTGTCTGTAGTGGGGAGCGTTTGGGGCTCAGTGGTCTAACTGTGTCTCTGTCTGTAGTGGGGAGCGTTTGGGGCTCAGTGGTCTAACTGTGTCTCTGTCTGTAGTGGGGAGCGTTTGGGGCTCAGTGGTCTAACTGTGTCTCTGTCTGTAGGGGGGAGCGTTTGGGGCACAGTGGTCTAACTGTGTCTCTGTCTGTAGTGGGGAGCGTTTGGGGCTCAGTGGTCTAACTGTGTCTCTGTCTGTAGTGGGGAGCGTTTGGGGCTCAGTGGTCTACAGTGAGGGGAAAAAAGTATTTGATCCCCTGCTGATTTTGTACGTTTGCCCAATGACAAAGAAATGATCAGTCTATAATTTTAATGATAGGTTTATTTGAACAGTGAGAGACAGAATAACAACAAAAAATCCAGAAAAACGCATGTCAAAAATGTTATAAATTGATTTGCATTGTAATGAGGGAAATAAGTATTTGACCCCTCTGCAAAACATGACTTAGTACTTGGTGGCAAAACCTTTGTTGGCAATCACAGAGGTCAGATGTTTCTTGTAGTTGGCCACCAGGTTTGCACACATCTCAGGAGGGATTTTGTCCCACTCCTCTTTGCAGATCTTCTCCAAGTCATTAAGGTTTCGAGGCTGACGTTTGGCAACTCGAACCTTCAGCTCCCTCCACAGATTTTCTATGGGATTAAGGTCTGGAGACTGGCTAGGCCACTCCAGGACCTTATTGTGCTTCTTCTTGAGCCACTCCTTTGTTGCCTTGGCCGTGTGTTTTGGGTCATTGTCATGCTGGAATACCCATCCACGACCCATTTTCAATGCCCTGGCTGAGGGAAGGAGGTTCTCACCCAAGATTTGATGGTACCTGGCCCCGTCCATCGTCCCTTTGATGCGGTTAAGTTGTCCTGTCCCCTTAGCAGAAAAACACCCCCAAAGCATAATGTTTCCACCTCCATGTTTGACGGTGGGGATGGTGTTCTTGGGGTCATAGGCAGCATTCCTCCTCCTCCAAACACGGCGAGTTGAGTTGATGCCAAAGAGCTCCATTTTGGTCTCATCTGACCACAACACTTTCACCCAGTTGTCCTCTGAATCATTCAGATGTTCATTGGCAAACTTCAGACGGGCATGTATATGTGCTTTCTTGAGCAGAGGGACCTTGCGGGTGCTGCAGGATTTCAGTCCTTCACGGCGTAGTGTGTTACCAGTTGTTTTCTTGGTACTATGGTCCCAGCTGCCTTGAGATCATTGACAAGATCCTCCCGTGTAGTTCTGGGCTGATTCCTCATCGTTCTCATGATCATTGCAACTCCACGAGGTGAGATCTTGTATGGAGCCCCAGGCCGAGGGAGATTGACAGTTCTTTTGTGTTTCTTCCATTTGCGAATAATCGTACCAACTGTTGTCACCTTCTCCCCAAGCTGCTTGGCGATGGTCTTGTAGCCCATTCCAGCCTTGTGTAGGTCTACAATCTTGTACCTGACATTCTTGGAGAGCTCTTTTGTCTTGGCCGTGGTGGAGAGTTTGGAATCTGATTGATTGATTGCTTCTGTGGACAGGTGTCTTTTATACAGGTAACAAACTGAGATTAGGAGCACTCCCTTTAAGAGTATGCTCCTAATCTCAGCTCGTTACCTGTATAAAAGACACCTGGGAGCCAGAAATCTTTCTGATTTAGAGGGGGTCAAATACTTATTTCCCTCATTAAAATGCAAATCAATTTTTGACATGTGTTTTTCTGGATTTTTTTGTTGTTATTCTGTCTCTCACTGTTCAAATAAACCTACCATTAAAATTATAGACTGATCATTTCTTTGTCAGTGGGCAAACGTACAAAATCAGCAGGGGATCAAATACTTTTTTCCCTCACTGTAACTGTGTCTGTCTGTAGTGGGGAGCGTTTGGGGCTCAGTGGTCTAACTGTGTCTCTGTCTGTAGTGGGGAGCGTTTGGGGCTCAGTGGTCTAACTGTGTCTCTGTCTGTAGGGGGGAGCGTTTGGGGCTCAGTGGTCTAACTGTGTCTCTGTCTGTAGTGGGGAGCGTTTGGGGCTCAGTGGTCTAACTGTGTCTCTGTCTGTAGTGGGGAGCGTTTGGGGCTCAGTGGTCTGTGTCTCTGACTGTAGTGGGGAGCGTTTGGGGCTCAGTGGTCTAACTGTGTCTCTGTCTGTAGTGGGGAGCGTTTGGGGCTCAGTGGTCTAACTGTGTCTCTGTCTGTAGTGGGGAGCGTTTGGGGCTCAGTGGTCTAACCCAGCCATGAGCATCATCGGGGCCGAGGATGAGGACTTTGAGAATGATCTGGACCCCGTGAGTAACTCCCTGATGACAATGAACTGTAGCGAACAATAGACTGATGAATGATCATATCTGTTCTGACCTTTCTCTCTGTCCCTCTCACATACTCCATTCTCTACCCTTCTCCTCATTCCCTGTCCACCAATGTCCTCTATCTAATCTGTCCTTCACTCTGTATTGTCTCCTTCTTCCCTCCTCTTTTCCTTACCTCTCCCTCAATATATCTACTGTTTCTAATCCCCCCCCCTCTCTCTGTCCATCCCAGACGGTGGATGACCACAGCAGTCACTTCACCAGTATAGAGCTAGTGAAGAGTCGGCCAACCCACCTGCTGGTCTTCCTTCAGCACGTCATCCTGCAGTTCGACTGCTCCTCCCTGGTGAGAACTACAGTGTGTGTGTGTATGGTGATGTATTGTCTGGTGTGTGTGTGGGTGTTTATGTCCATGTTAGTGTGTGATGAGTGTCTGTCTGCTCCATGTGTAGCTATGTTTCTGTGTATCTCCAGTGATATTAAGCATGCCTGTCTCTCCCTTTTATTCTGCATGCAGACACCGTGATCCACCCAGGTACTGTTACCCCTCCACAGCCCAGACAGCCTCCCTCTCCCCTGCCTGTCCCTGTAGCTAGCGATGCACCTTTTAATATACACCAGACTGTCCTCCGCCGACCATACCGATCACTTATCTGTCCTCCATAGTGTCACAATATGCTGTAGAAAGTCTGCATACGGCTGCGTAAATGACCTCCTAATAGTGTTATAGAAAATGGTTTGTGTGTGGTACTCGCATCTTCTAGCTCCCTTCCTAATTTCTCTCTTTCTCGCTCTCTCTTTCTCCCTTCCTCCCCCACTCAGTTGTGTTACCTCCATGCTGACCTCTTCAAGAACCTCAATACCAAAGAGACCAAGAAGCAGTTTGTGGAGTTCTACAACAGCTTCCTGGACAAGGGCGCTGTAAGTGCAAGAAACACAGGGAGCTAAGAAGCGACTGTAGAGCCCAGAGCCAGAATGGCACCTCACTGTTCTGTTCCGTACTTAGTACCTATTCTGTACCGTACTTCCTCTGGTTTCTTGCTACTGGCCGTTTGTCCGGCTGTACCCTCTATACCCCTCTTCCTCTCGCCCTGTGTGTCTCTCCCTCTACTCAGTGTTTCACACTTTCTCACGCTGACAAACTACTTCCTGTTTGGGTCGTGGGAATGACCTTTGGGAAAAATGGCTATTTCTATTGCTCTTTTTCTGTTTTACACTCCCTCTCTATTCTAAAAGGATAAGTTTAGTGAAAGTTAATTGGAACATTCAGAGGTAGAGAGAGACTCATGGAGTAGAAATGACTTCTGTTTTCTAATTTTCCTCTTGCCTGCATAAATAAAATGGTATTCAAGTGACATCTGGTGGTGACTGTGGTGTACTGCATTGTTTGAGATTTCTATACAAATGTTGTTGTAGAAGTCAGTGTGATGCTTATTATCATTATGTCAAATGAAATGTTCTCTCCCTCCTTCTCTTCAACCCACACAGATTCTCAGAGTGCAAATCCCTCACAATGTGTCGTTTGAGTTGGGTAAGCCCTCCTACGATCGTTCTCTTGTCATTGTAGATAATGCAGCCGTCACACTGCTATTCCACCACTGGTCTACTCAGCATTATCTGGATAATGGTGTGTATGTAATCTCTCTGTCTCAGACCGTACCAGACCAGACCTGCTCAGTGAGGAGCAGCAGAGGAAGTTTGTCCAGGATGTCCAGTTGGCTCAGGCCCCAGAGGTGCTGCGACAGCTGGAAGACTTTAGGTGACACGCCCACATCCATAGAACCAGCAGTGACCTGGTCAAAATCAGCCATATCTATGGAACCAGTGAAACAGCACCTATTGACTCACCAGTGATAACATTGGGTTAAAATAGTATCTGCCCTAAACACAAACTGTCTTGTTGCTCCCCATACACACATGTGTACCAACTAGCCCTCAGCGATAATGTCAGACTGATCACAGTTATACAGTGTGAGATGTACATACTTAAAGGGATACTTCCTGCTGTGCCCCCCTCAGGCAGAAGAGGATGATGGGTATGACCCCTAACGCGGCAGAGCTGCTGGAGGTGGAGTCTCACTACCCCACCGATCGTATCCCCATGGAGATGAAGGAGAAGGCCGTGGCAGAGACCCTGCTGGACAAAATGTCTGAGATCCAGTGAGTGGACGGCTGGGGTGGATTATTGACTGTCATAATGCAGTACTACATGGCGTGTAGCTTTTATGTAGCTTCATAGATAAAGGTACAGTCTAATTAGCCAAGTTAAACCTCCCATGGCTTCGTTTGGGGGCAAGTTTCATTTGAATTAAATTAAATGCTGTGTAGTATCATGATGACATCACGGGCCTCTAGACATCACAGTTCCAGTCCCTCAGCGGACATTTCTAGAATATGGTGCAGAAATACACTCAGTGACACAACCAGTTCAACACACAGGGACCACTAGGAGGATAGATGGATGATTAAAGACATGGAGGAGAGAGACTGATTTGGGGTGAAAAGAAAGAGGGACAACAGTGATTGGAACAGAGGGGGTGAAAGGGAGGAGGAGGAGAGGAAGCGGAGGGAGAAGGATAGTCAGCAGTGCCACGTTGGCAGGGAGGCTCTCCCCTGGCATGCTGCCAACAGGAGGGAGGGGGAGGAAGGGATAGGGGGAGGAAGGGAGAGGGGGAGGATGGGGAGGAAGGGAGGAAGGGAGAGTAGGGGCAGTGCAGTGTTATTGATGCAGTCCGGCCGCCGGACACAGAGAGAATGTAGGGGGAAGTTCATCTATCTCTGACCCAGTGGCCAGACACAATGAATTAACACTGGAACAAGTGAGGAGGAGAGCAGGAGACAAGCTCTTTAACCTGCAGTGTGAAGAGAGAGGATGAAAGACTGACTGTAAGAGAGAGACCAACAAAAGGAAAAGGGATATGCCCAATGCATAAGTCCCTTTCCTCTGGTTACTACTGTATTGTCTGTGGAGGAAGTATGAAAAGCTTGTCAGCAGGCAGTGCCAAACACATCATAAACGTACTGACTCACAATCAACTCTCTCTGTTACTGACTCTCAATCAACTCTCTCTGTTACTGACTCTCAATCAACTCTCTCTGTTACTGACTCTCAATCAACTCTTTCTGTTACTGACTCTCAATCAACTCTCTCTGTTACCGACTCTCAATCAACTCTCTCTGTTTTACTGACTCTCAATCAACTCTCTCTATTACCAACTCTCAATCAACTCTCTCTGTTACCGACTCTCAATCAACTCTCTCTGTTTTACTGACTCTCAATCAACTCTCTCTGTTACCGACTCTCAATCAACTCTCTCTGTTTTACTGACTCTCAATCAACTCTCTCTATTACCAACTCTCAATCAACTCTCTCTGTTACCGACTCTCAATCAACTCTCTCTGTTTTACTGACTCTCAATCAACTCTCTCTGTTACCGACTCTCAATCAACTCTCTCTGTTACCGACTCTCAATCAACTCTCTCTGTTACTGACTCTCAATCAACTCTCTCTGTTACTGACTCTCAATCAACTCTCTCTGTTACTGACTCTCAATCAACTCTCTGTTACTGACTCTCAATCAACTCTCTGTTACTGACTCTCAATCAACTCTCTCTGTTACTGACTCTCAATCAACTCTTTCTGTTACTGACTCTCAATCAACTCTCTCTGTTACTGACTCTCAATCAACTCTCTCTGTTACTGACTCTCAATCAACTCTCTCTGTTACTGACTCTCAATCAACTCTCTGTTACTGACTCTCAATCAACTCTCTGTTACTGACTCTCAATCAACTCTCTCTGTTACTGACTCTCAATCAACTCTCTCTGTTACTCTCTGTCAACTCTCTATCTCCTAACTACAAAAGAGTTATTCATTTTTTCTGCCCATTTAGATTCACTTACACCATCCTCTGCTCTCCTCCACAATCCCACACTCCCCCTCGTTCAGCTGCTCCCCGTCTCTCCGCCACAATATGGTGATCTCACCTCCTCTGTTTCCCATTGGTCAGTCAGTGGAATGGAGGGATGGGCTTGGTGTCCTGATTGACTTGGGGAATCCCGAGGAAACCCCTCCCCTCTCTTTATGTTAATAGAAAAGAAAAACAGTAGGATCTAATTTCCATATTCTTGCCTGCTTGTTGCATCAGACTAAAACACAGTTAAATAGTCATTTCCGCTGTCCTGAAGCATTGTTAGATTTTCCCGCCCCCCCTGCAGACAACTCCCAGAGAGCAGCTGTGCCTTGACTTCACACTTATCTTTTGCAGATAGTTAGACAGCTAGTACCTTGCCTTGTGCAGAAAAGCAGATTGGATAGATTTGTACAGATTACATTTATGCGATTTTTGTGTTTAGTTTTAAAACAATTGTCAATAGTTTCTTGTGCATTGTTTTGGGTGCAGCTATTAATGCATCTCTCATTTGTTTTATTTTTTCCCTTTTTTTGTTGGAAAGATCAGAGTATGTTCAGTAGCCTCTGCTCTGAACACAATATCACTGCAGTCAGATTTGAGTTGGATCAGGAGAAGCTTAGTCGCTTCAGATTCCACCGTCCCAAAACAGAGTTAAGAATCGGTCGAGAAAGAGCGAGGGAAAATGCCACTTAATCGACTCCGCCGGTAAGTCTACAGACTTGGCAATGTCGGCACTTATCTTTCTCTCTCTATCTCTTTAATATCTATTCATCTCCTCTCTTTCAGTCCCTCCATCGTCGCAGACGAGGAGAAATGGTGAGTTCTGTGTTTCACGGTACTGTGTGTGTCTGAACCACTTCCGTCAATGCATGCTAGACATGTTTTGTCCAGCTCCCTGCTTAGATTCATTGATGTTTTAAAGTCCATACATACATGCCTTATACTTATTTGACCTCCTCCTCAATGAGTTTGTTTTGCTCTATAGTTGAATGTTTTGCAGACTTCAGTACTGTAGGTGAACGTTGTGCAGGCTTCAGTACTGTAGGTGAACGTTGTGCAGACTTCAGTACTGTAGGTGAACGTTGTGTAGACTTCAGTACTGTAGGTGAACGTTGTGCAGGCTTCAGTACTGTAGGTGAACGTTGTGCAGGCTTCAGTACTGTAGGTGAACGTTGTGCAGACTTCAGTACTGTAGGTGAACGTTGTGCAGACTTCAGTACTGTAGGTGAACGTTGTGCAGGCTTCAGTACTGTAGGTGAACGTTGTGCAGGCTTCAGTACTGTAGGTGAACGTTGTGCAGGCTTCAGTACTGTAGGTGAACGTTGTGCAGGCTTCAGTACTGTAGGTGAACGTTGTGCAGGCTTCAGTACTGTAGGTGAACGTTGTGCAGGCTTCAGTACTGTAGGTGAACGTTGTGCAGGCTTCAGTACTGTAGGTGAACGTTGTGCAGGCTTCAGTACTGTAGGTGAACGTTGTGCAGACTTCAGTACTGTAGGTGAACGTTGTGCAGACTTCAGTACTGTAGGTGAACGTTGTGCAGACTTCAGTACTGTAGTTGTACGTTGTGCAGACTTCAGTACTGTAGGTGAAAGTTGTGCAGGCTTCAGTACTGTAGGTGAACGTTGTGCAGGCTTCAGTACTGTAGGTGAACGTTGTGCAGGCTTCAGTACTGTAGGTGAACGTTGTGCAGACTTCAGTACTGTAGGTGAACGTTGTGCAGACTTCAGTACTGTAGGTGAACGTTGTGCAGACTTCAGTACTGTAGGTGAACGTTGTGCAGACTTCAGTACTGTAGGTGAACGTTGTGCAGGCTTCAGTACTGTAGGTGAACGTTGTGCAGGCTTCAGTACTGTAGGTGAACGTTGTGCAGACTTCAGTACTGTAGTTGTACGTTGTGCAGACTTCAGTACTGTAGGTGAACGTTGTGCAGACTTCAGTACTGTAGGTGAACGTTGTGCAGACTTCAGTACTGTAGGTGAACGTTGTGCAGACTTCAGTACTGTAGGTGAACGTTGTGCAGACTTCAGTACTGTAGGTGAACGTTGTGCAGACTTCAGTACTGTAGGTGAACGTTGTGCAGACTTCAGTACTGTAGTTGTACGTTGTGCAGACTTCAGTACTGTAGGTGAACGTTGTGCAGACTTCAGTACTGTAGGTGAACGTTGTGCAGACTTCAGTACTGTAGGTGAACGTTGTGCAGACTTCAGTACTGTAGGTGAACGTTGTGCAGACTTCAGTACTGTAGGTGAACGTTTTGCAGACTTCAGTACTGTAGTTGAGCGTTGTGCAGACTTCAGTACTGTAGTTGTGCGTTGTGCAGACTTCAGTACTGTAGGTGAACGTTGTGCAGACTGCAGTACTGTTATTGTACGTTGTGCAGACTTCAGTACTGTAGGTGAACGTTGTGCAGACTTCAGTACTGTTATTGTATGTTGTGCAGACTTCAGTACTGTAGGTGAACGTTGTGCAGACTTCAGTACTGTTATTGTACGTTGTGCAGACTTCAGTACTGTTATTGTACGTTGTGCAGACTTAAGTACTGTAGGTGAACGTTGTGTAGACTTCAGTACTGTAGTTGTACGTTGTGCAGACTTCAGTACTGTTATTGTACGTTGTGCAGACTTCAGTACTGTAGGTGAACGTTGTGCAGACTTCAGTACTGTTATTGTATGTTGTGCAGACTTCAGTACTGTAGGTGAACGTTGTGCAGACTTCAGTACTGTTATTGTACGTTGTGCAGACTTCAGTACTGTTATTGTACGTTGTGCAGACTTCAGTACTGTAGGTGAACGTTGTGTAGACTTCAGTACTGTAGTTGTACGTTGTGCAGACTTCAGTACTGTAGGTGAACGTTGTGCAGACTTCAGTACTGTAGGTGAACGTTGTGCAGACTTCAGTACTGTAGGTGAACGTTGTGCAGGCTTCAGTACTGTAGGTGAACGTTGTGCAGGCTTCAGTACTGTAGGTGAACGCTGTGCAGACTTCAGTACTGTAGGTGAACGCTGTGCAGACTTCAGTACTGTAGGTGAACGTTGTGCAGGCTTCAGTACTGTAGGTGAACGTTGTGCAGACTTTAGTACTGTAGGTGAACGTTGTGCAGGCTTCAGTACTGTAGGTGAACGTTGTGCAGGCTTCAGTACTGTAGGTCAACGTTGTGCAGGCTTCAGTACTGTAGGTGAACGTTGTGCAGGCTTCAGTACTGTAGGTGAACGTTGTGCAGACTTCAGTACTGTAGGTGAACGTTGTGCAGACTTCAGTACTGTAGGTGAACGTTGTGCAGACTTCAGTCCTGTAGTTGCATTACTTTGCCGTAAATGGCATTCTGTAGCTAATGTAGACTGACTTGGTTTATGGTCTTATGGCCTCAGTTTGAAAAGCTCTTGCATTTTCCCTCTCAAGCTCCTCTCTCTACTCCTCCTTTCCTCTCTGGTAAATTTCCAACTCTCCACCCAGCATCACCCCACCCCTTTTCTCATCTCAACCCCACCCCTTTCTCATCTCAACCCCACCCCTTTTCTCATCTCAACCCCACCCCTTTTCTCATCTCAACCCCACCCCTTTTCTCATCTCAACCCCACCCCTTTTCTCATCTCAACCCCACCCCTTTTCTCATCTCAACCCCACCCCTTTTCTCATCTCAACCCCACCCCTTTTCTCTTCTCAACCCCACCCCTTTTCTCTTCTCATCTCAACCCCACCCCTTTTCTCTTCTCATCTCAACCCCACCCCTTTTCTCTTCTCAACCCCACCGCTTTTCTCATCTCAAACCCCACCGCTTTTCTCATCTCAACCCCAACCCTTTTCTCATCTCAATCCCACCCCTTTTCTCATCTCATCTCAATCCCACCCCTTTTCTCATCTCAACCCCACCCCTTTTCTCATCTCAACCCCACCCCTTTTCTCATCTCATCTCAATCCCACCCCTTTTCTCATCTCATCTCAACCCCACCCCTTTTCTCATCTCATCTCAACCCCACCCCTTTTCTCCCTCTCTTTCACGTCTATACTTTTTATTTACAGCTCATGCTTTAGCATCCTCTATAATAGTGTATCATTACTGTTTCTGTTGCATTGTCAATATATATGCAGTTATACAGTATGTACTTTCATCACCATGAACTTTACAGAGATCTCGCTCTCCCTCCCTCTCTCTCATCCTCCAGTTCGTCGATCTTTGCAGCAGTGGCCTTCTACATGAAGCACCTAGGAGTGAAGTCCAGAGTAGCTGACAGTAAGAAGTCCAGAGGGTTCTTCAGGAGACCCCTTGGGAAGGTCTGTCTGTCTGTCTGTCTGTCTGTCTGTCTGTCTGTCTGTCTGTCTGTCTGTCTGTCTGTCTGTCTGTCTGTCTGTCTGGCAGCTAGCTAGCTAGCTAGCTGGACTCCACGGTCCATACCACACACCAACCTATCCAGTATTATTAGACTGTTCTTGTCATAATGTGCTCTCTCTTTGTCTCTCTTTGTCTCTCTTCCTCCCTCTCAGAATAAGAAGAGTGAGGAGTCCACTAAATCTAAACCAAAGGGGGGTTTTCCCAACATCCTCAGCGCCGCCGGTGGCTGGATTGCTGGCAGCAGTACGTACCAGCAGTGTCATGATATGAGATTGTACTTTATCAATACCCAAGGGGAAATTAGTTTCTTTCTTACATAGTTAAAAAACAATAAATACATACTGTATGCACTACTAAATACATACTGCATACTGAAGGTACAGAGAAACAGAATGGATGACATATTGTATAAGCTATGTCAGGTGTTTGATTATCGATCGCTATCTAAAAGTGGGTCTACCAGAATGACCATAGTGCCTGTATAAGCCAAAGTCTTTGTAGAATTAAAAAGAACCCGTTGTCTTGCCCTGTGTTCTTCTTTCAGCTGAGGTCAAACTTCCTAAAGTGGAGGCTGAAGGTACCACCGTCTGGCTCTTTCATCTCCTCTTCCCCACCCCTTTATCTCTAGAATGGTTTAGTCCTTACTAATCAACCCCAATGCATGTTTGCATGTACCAAATCAACCCGGAAGGGGATCCGAGGGGAATGCCAAGTTTATGATTTGTTGACTTGCTGTTTTGCGTCTAGGTGTAGATTATATGATCTGTAATCACTGGTGTTTTGATAGATGGACTGACCACATACACTACATCTTGGGCGAAAAAACAAACATCTGTGATTTTTCTATACAATGTTCCTGTAGATTGTTCTGAAACCGTTATTTGGTCAACGGTAATAGCCTATGCGTTATGATGATTCCTGCAGAAATGTGACGTTTGTGCAACTTTGAAATTTGATGTTTGGAGAAACGCGGATAACCATCAGAATCGGATGTCAAATTGGTAAAACCGTGAGCTCTTGTTGTACATCAAGTAGCCTAGGCCTAGCGCTGGAAGGTTGTTGTAGGATGTTAGCCTACATTTACTGATAGATGAATCGATTAGCCTACATTTACTGATAGATGAATCAATTAGCCTACATGTCTATATAGCAACAATATCACTAGCTAAGTGTTTTGAGTTCCCACTGCTATCTCAGTTGACTTGCTTGGCACTGGAAATCAATAGTCTAAAGCCCTCCCGCTAATGTAAAGTAGCCTAACTGTCCCTTTTAAAACGTTTAGTTTTATTGTTGTAGGCTATTTATTGTTATCGAGCAAAATAGTTACTATCATCACATTATCACTTTTTGTCCATCTCGCCCAGCTCTAGCACCTCCCCCAAACATGATTTATTGCTGATTTATCATTATCGAAACAATTGGTCAATTTATCACGACATGGATCTCCATCTCACCCAGCTCTCTCTCTCTCTCTCTCTCTCTCACACACACACGCACACGCACACGCACACTCACACGGTCAGTCTGTCGTAGGGTTGTGAACATAGGCACTAAACTGTCCCCACCCTGAGAATGATTAACCCTCCTCTCTCACCACAGATCGGCTGATTGCCCTATACTCATCCTGTCTGTCTCCGTCTGTCTCTCTCTCTCATGGTCTCTCATGGAAATGACTGACTGTTTTGACTCTTTTTTTTCTCAATGTCATCCCTTTTACCATCTTTCTCTACCTCTCTTTACCTCTCTCTCAGTGGATAAAGAGAAGGTGAATCATGAGCGTAAAGTTTCCAGCGGCCCCTTCCCCTCTCGAGGCTCCTCTGCCCCTGATGCCGCCCCTCCAGCAATAAACAGGAAGTCTGTTTCCACAGGATCCTCCCCCCATCAGGGTTTGGAGGTCAGCGAGGGCTCAGGGGTTCACATCAGTGTGACCTCCAGCCCAGACTTCTCCCACAGCGAGATAGGTAAGGCTGATTGGACGGATACATGGTAGCATAGCAGCACCCAACCTAACTTAGTGAGGTGAATCTGATGTGTGCTTTCTTCCCTCCTTTCCCAGGTCTGTTCAGCAGTCGTTCGGACCCCCAGTTGGTGGCGGAGGGGGGTGAGGTGTCCCCCGCGGGGATGGCAGGGGGGCTGGCTATATGGGAGCCCCCCTCACCCAATGAACCCCCCCTGGAGGAAAACCTGGACAAAGACAGGTGAGAGAGAGGTAGTAAGGGAAAGGGATAAATAGAGGAAGAGAGAGGTAAAGAGACGGGGGGGGGGGGGGGGGGATATGGTGGAGTAGATGAGATGTATAAAACCAAATACCAACATAGACCCAACACCATTAGGTAAAGTTGAACATACAGTCAAACATTTTAAAAAGGTTAGGGGTCAGTGGCTATGCTAAGGCTGAGGGAGCGTGGTAAAACTCCCTCAGTGTCTCCGTCTGTCCCTGCTGTGTACTGTGCTGCCTAGCCTACCTACCACACCTTAGCCCTGCCCTGCCAGAGCAGCTCCATGTAGCGAACATCACCAAGACCCACCCAGCATTTGGAGATGGACCCTTCCTGGGGCTACAGGGACCTGGTCTTCCCCTCCAGCCCCCAACCCCTCCTCCCTTCTCCTCTACCACAAATCTCTTGTTTTGTTTACCTGTTCTCCACTTTCTTTCACTCTGTGTGTCCATTTTTCATGTTTGTTTGCTCTTCTTCCAAAGCACCACTGCTGTCTCCTTGTTTGTGCGATGCTGACTCTGCTCAGTTGTTCAGAGCAAGTTAAGTGTATAATAGTTAACATTGTACTGTAGCGTGTCATCTTGTCTGTGTGTCTGCAGGCTAGACTCAAGTACCAGAGCTGGGGAAAGCTGGTATAACGTTATGTTGTCTGGGGTTGTGCGTCTGTCTGAGTTGGGCATTCATTGTGCTATATTTGATTTGTACAGCATTGTATCTCTACAGGCTTAAGTTCATTAAGTTGGCTTTTACTGTGCTTCAGCCGTGCGGTCCAGCTTCAGATTTGTCTGTTGTCGGCTTTATCCCAGTCCTACTGTAAGTCAAGCAGTGAGGTCTGGTTCGCTTTCATGTCTGTTGCTTGCAGAAGGCATCGGTGTGTGTGGTTCTATAGGGTTCCGCTATGTTCTGTTGTCCAGTCTTCACAGGGCTTCATGTGGTACCATGTTCAGGACAGCAGACGTGTTGTGTTTGTGGGCGAGCTTTGCTTTCTGTGGTTTTACAGTGCGTTCAGTGCTGTTAGCCTCTGTCCGTGTGCTGCAGCGGTTGATGGGGGAGTTGGAGGTTTCTAGAAAGGAGGTGTGTTACTGTTTAATGGTTGTGGTGGTTATGTAACTGTGCTGTCCCGTGTTTTTACAGACGCAAGACAAGGTGGGTTTCTACTTCTCTGCGACAGGGATACGGACACGCACTGGGCCTCATATTGATAACACACAGTCCATCCTGCGTTACTGTACACACACACACACACACACACACACACACACCACACACACACACACACACACACACACACACACACTGCATGGCTAAGTATTGTTTATCCTGTACCTTGAAGTGACGTGAGTGGGCTGTGATGTTAGAGAATAGTAGTCTTCTTGTCAGTGTGTGTGTGTGAGATTGGAGGGTTGATAAGCCCAATTGATTGCCATTTAACATTGCGTAATTGAAAGGCCTTGGTACACAGACACACAGATGTTACTAAGGACCGCTTTCTTAACTAATAGTCTTGAGGAAGATGGGCTTCCAATGTGTTTCTGATAGGGCCAGTCATTAAGCAGTAACCCAGGACTGTGTGGAGTGTGTCTATGCTTCCAATGTGTTTCTGATAGGGCCAGTCATTAAGCAGTAACCCAGGACTGTGTGGAGTGTGTCTATGCTTCCAATGTGTTTCTGATAGGGCCAGTCATTAAGCAGTAACCCAGGACTGTGTGTAGTGTCTCTATGCTTCCAATGTGTTTCTGATAGGGCCAGTCATTAAGCAGTAACCCAGGACTGTGTGGAGTGTGTCTATGCTTCCAATGTGTTTCTGATAGGGCCAGTCATTAAGCAGTAACCCAGGACTGTGTGTAGTGTCTCTATGCTTCCAATGTGTTTCTGATAGGGCCAGTCATTAAGCAGTAACCCAGGACTGTGTGGAGTGTGTCTATGCTATGAGTCTAACCATCCATTCTCTGTCACATCTCTTGTGTGTTTTTCTTTTAATCCTCTACATTCCTTTGACATCACATTGACTTCCTCTGTAATGGTTCTCCTGCTTGGATCCACTTTATCCTAATATCTCCCCTGTCTTTGTTGTTCCACTCTGTACTCTTTGGTTTGGTCTTTTGCACCATTTCCTTGTGGTTCCTGTATCCTGTCTCTCTACTTCCTCTCCTCCCCTGCCTTCCTCCTTATACTACCATCCTCCTTGTATTTTTCCCACCCACTGGTTTTCCTCTCACTCTCCTCTCTCCCTTCCCTCGATGTACTCTCCTGCTCCCTCCCTCCCTCCCTTCCTCCCTCCCTTCCTCCCCAGGCGTGTGGGGCGCAGTGAGAGTGCTCGTGTGGACAGACATTCCTCCCGTCGCCGTGGCTCCTCCCGGGCCAAACAGTCGCGTTCCCGTAGCGATGTGGACCTGCAAGCCGCCGCCACGGCAGCACACTCCTCCCCGACCTCTCCCCACCCCTCGTAAGGCAGACTCCCTACCCTGCCTTCTCTCACAGGGGGAGAGAGAGGAGCGCAGCCACAGATGGACAGAGTCACTGATGGACAGACTGACTGACTGACTATACTAACTGATGGACAGGCTGACTGACTGACTGACTATATTAACTGATGGACAGGCTGACTGACTGACTGACTGACTGACTGACTGACTGACTGACTGACTGACTGACTATATTAACTGATGGTCAGGCAGACTGACTGACTATATTAACTGATGGACAGGCAGGCAGACTGACTATACTAACTGATGGTCAGGCAGACTGGCTGACTATACTAACTGATGGACAGGCAGGCAGACTGACTATATTAACTGATGGTCAGGCAGACTGACTAACTATATTAACTGATGGTCAGGCAGACTGGCTGACTATACTAACTGATGGTCAGGCAGACTGACTAACTATACTAACTGATGGATAGGCAGACTGACTGACTATACTAACTGATGGTCAGGCAGACTGACTGACTATACTAACTGATGGTCAGGCAGACTGACTGACTATACTAACTGATGGATAGGCAGACTGGCTAACTATACTAACTGATGGTCAGGCAGGCAGACTGACTATAATAACTGATGGTCAGGCAGACTGACTGACTATACTAACTGATGGTCAGGCAGACTGACTGACTATAGTAACTGATGGACAGGCTGACTGACTATAGTAACTGATGGACAGACTGACTGACTGACTGACTGACTATACTAACTGATGGTCAGGCAGACTGACTGACTGACTATAGTAACTGATGGACAGGCAGACTGACTGACTATAGTAACTGATGGACAGGCAGACTGACTGACTATAGTAACTGATGGACAGGCAGACTGACTGACTGACTATAGTAACTGATGGACAGGCAGACTGACTGACTATAGTAACTGATGGACAGGCAGACTGACTGACTGACTATAGTAACTGATGGACGGACAGACTGACTGACTATAGTAACTGATGGTCAGGCAGACTGACTGACTATAGTAACTGATGGACAGGCAGACTGACTGACTGACTATAGTAACTGATGGACAGGCAGACTGACTGACTGACTATAGTAACTGATGGACAGGCAGACTGACTGACTGACTATAGTAACTGATGGACAGGCAGACTGACTGACTGACTATAGTAACTGTTGGACAGGCAGACTGACTGACTGACTATACTATCTGATGGTTAGGCAGGCAGACTGACTATACTAACTGATGGACAGGCAGGCAGACTGACTGATTGACTTTACTAACTGATGGATGGACGGACAGACTAACTGACTATGGTAACTGATGGACGGACAGCCAGACTGACTGACTATGGTAACTGATGGGCAGACAGCCAGACTGACTGACTATAGTAACTGATGGACAGCCAGACTGACTGACTATGGTAACTGATGGACGGACAGGCAGACTAACTGACTATAGTAACTGATGGACGGACAGCCAGACTGACTGACTATAGTAACTGATGGGCAGACAGCCAGACTGACTGACTATAGTAACTGATGGACGGACAGCCAGACTGACTGACTATGGTAACTGATGGGCAGACAGCCAGACTGACTGACTATAGTAACTGATGGACGGACAGCCAGACTGACTGACTATAGTAACTGATGGACGGACAGCCAGACTGACTGACTATGGTAACTGATGGGCAGACAGCCAGACTGACTGACTATAGTAACTGATGGACAGGCAGACTGACTGACTATAGTAACTGATGGACAGGCAGACTGACTATAGTAACTGATGGACAGCCAGACTGACTGACTATAGTAACTGATGGACAGCCAGACTGACTGACTATAGCAACTGATGGACGGACAGCCAGACTGACTGACTATAGTAACTGATGGACGGACAGCCAGACTGACTGACTATAGTAACTGATGGACGGACAGGCAGACTGACTGACTATAGTAACTGATGGACGGACAGGCAGACTGACTGACTATAGTAACTGATGGACAGGCAGACTGACTGACTATAGTAACTGATGGACAGGCTGACTGACTGACTATAGTAACTGATGGACGGACAGCCAGACTGACTGACTATAGTAACTGATGGACGGACAGCCAGACTGACTGACTATAGTAACTGATGGACGGACAGCCAGACTGACTGACTATAGTAACTGATGGACGGACAGCCAGACTGACTGACTATAGTAACTGATGGACGGACAGGCAGACTGACTGACTATAGTAACTGATGGACGGGCAGACAGACTGACTGACTATAGTAACTGATGGACAGGCAGACAGACTGACTGACTATAGTAACTGATGGACGGACAGGCAGGCAGACTGACTATAGTAACTGATGGACGGACAGGCAGACTGACTGATATTACTGACCAACTAACTTTGCTTTATTGACTGTCTAATGTCTGACTATAATACAGAAAGACTGAGTGAGTGTGAATGGAAGCTTCTTCCACTGTGTTCTCAGAAGCTTCATTAAGACAGGAAGAGATTCATGCTGAGTGACACAGCTTGACTGGAGGAGGAGGGCCAGAGCCAGACTTAGTTTCCTAGAGTCAGGGCTACAGTACTAACTGTAACTAAGTGTAATGTTAGTGCTGTGTGTGGATTATGTAGACTTTGAACCAGCCAATAGCTTACTGTCCCAATCCAAATGCTTCTCAACCCAAGCAGGTTTTCTAGCGTCGCGTTAGATTCTTTTCATATTATCGCCCATACCCTTTATCCCCATACCCTTATACCTGCCCCTCTCCTCCTCCTCTGTCCTCCTCCTCTCTTCCATCAGTGTTGATGAAGGGGTGTTACCCCCCGAGGGTGTGCTCCCAGGTCTTTCCCTCTCTGGCCCCACCCCCCAGCAGGAGGAACAGGACCCTCGCCTCCTGGAGCTGGAGCAGGACCCGCCCAACTGGAGAGAACACACCCCCCCAGACACCCTCAAAGACCTCAGCAAGAAGGAGACCAAGCGGCAGGAGGTCATCAACGGTGAGGAGGGGCGGGGGGAGGGGTGGGGGATGGAGGCATCCAGCCTACGGAGGAGGAAAGAAACTAAGGTTTAGAAATAATTGCAGTGCAACATTGAGCTGCTACTCATCTGATGCAAAATATTGAGAATGAATTGGCACTAGAGTCATCTCTCTCTCTCTCAGAGTTGTTTGCGACGGAGCACGCCCACGTGCGCATGCTGAGTGTTCTGCAGACCGTGTTCTGGAAGCCTCTGGAGAGAGAGGAACTCATGACCGCCACAGAGCTGGCCACCATCTTCCCCAGCCTGGACGAGATCATAGACATGCACTGTGAGTACAGTCCCACCGCTGCATGACCGTAGAATCACCATAACCCCCGCTACAGTACAACCACATGACCAATGTTCTGCCACTGGACGACCGTAACCCCAACTACAGTACGACCGCAAAACCCCTGACATACAACCACACTTACACAGTATGACTACATGACTGCAACTGCATGGCTGTGACCGTTACCCGACAACAGCACTTCTACAGTTCTGATCCTGGCTGATGTCAGTCTGACCACTGTAAATTGTAGGGCTGGGAATTGCCAAAGACCTCACGATACCATGTTACCACAATGCTTAGGTGCCGAGACGATATGTATTGCGATTCGATGCTGTAATTTTATTACGATTCCATGTTCCAAACATACTGCTCACCAAATGTCTGCTGCAGGAGGACAAGAGAGAGTCATGAGAAAACAAGTTTTGATCAGTCATGGAAATAAAAGTGCTGAAAACAAATTGGTTCCTTATTTAAAAAGAAGATGGAGAACAAGCTCTGAAGGGAAAATACTGGAACTTTGGTGCAACTAGCGCACAAATAATATTGCGATACTGTCAAAATAATACGGCATACCTTCCAAAATGATATCCTGATATATAACTGTATCAATATTTTCCCCTCATCACTAGTAAATGAACCCTAGTGTAACTGGAATCCAACTGTAAATTGACCTCAGTCTGACCATAATAACCCAACCATAAGTCTGCCCCAGTCCAACCTCTGTGCTCCCTGTGTGTTTCTGTGCAGATGCTTTCTATGAGCACCTGAAGAAGCTGCGTCAGCACAATTTCATCGTCAAGGCCATCGGAACCACGTTACTCAATAGGGTAAGGAACAGGTCACCTTCCATCACCCCCCTGTCTCTCTGCCCCTCACTGCCCTCTCTCTGTGCCCCTCACCCCATCTCAGCCTAACCCCCTCATCCCTTATATGAAGTGGATACTTGGGGAAATGGATCCCTAAAGAAAGCTTTTAATCACTCCCTCTTTCTCTCTCTCACTTTCTCTCTCCCCATCTCTCTCTGTCTAGTTTGGAGGGACGGAGGGTGAGTGGTTTCAGAAGCTGACGTCTAGGTTCTGCAGTCACCAGACGTGGGCCCTGGAACAGCTGAAGATGAGACAGAAGAAAGACCCTCGTTTCAACTCCTTCATACTGGAGGCAGAGAGTAGGCCTCAGTGTCGTAGGCTGCAGCTGAAGGACATCATCCCCACTGAGATGCAGAGGCTCACCAAATACCCCCTGCTGCTGGAAAACATCGCCAAGTGCACAGGTCTGTGTGTGTCCTTCCGTGCTCTCATTCAGATAAACAGACTGTGTGTGTGTGTGTGTGTGTGTGTGTGTGTGTGTGTGTGTGTGTGTGTGTGTGTGTGTGTGTGTGTGTGTGTGTGTGTGTGTGTGTGTGTGTGGTGACATGTGTTGTGTGTATTCCTGTAGAGGACACCTTGGAGAAGGAGAGTATTCAGCAGAGTGCAGAGTGCTGTAGGAAGATCCTCAACCACGTCAACGAGGAGGTCAAACAGATGGAGAACCTGCTGGTGCGACACACACACACACACACACACACACACACACACACACACACACACACACACACACACACACACACACTACTGCTGTTCTTATAAGTGTCTGAGGGAAAGTAGAAATGATTTCTCTCTCTCCCTCCAGACCCTGAAAGACTACCAGCGCAGGCTGGACACCTCAGGACTCAAACCCAGTAACGAGCTGTACCTGGAGTACAAGGTGACTGACCATAGTGAGGGCTTCTTGTAGTGTGGTCCAGTGCTCTTCATGCTATCCTTTCTACAGTTGTCCTGTTCTCTCATTCTTTATCAGTCTCTGTTGTTCTCTTCTCTCTCAGTACCTTGACCTGGCCCAGAGAAGGATGATCTATGAGGGGCCTCTGACCTGGAGAGTGACCAAGGAGAAAACTTTAGGTGCACTATCAACTCTACAAACATTAGTTTGTTTTGATGTATCAACCAATCGTCTGTCTGATTTCATTTTACACAAACCCAAGCTGTTGTTCTTCTGCTGTTCACTTCCTGCCCCACTCTCTTCCTCCTCCTCTCCTCTCCACCCTGTTCCTGCCCCACTCTCCTCCTCTCCTCTCCACCCTGTTCCTGTCCCACTCTCCTCCTCTCCTCTCTACCCTGTTCCTGCCCCACTCTCCTCCTCCTCTTCTCTCCACCCTGTTCCTGTCCCACTCTCCTCCTCTCCTCTCCACCCTGTTCCTGTCCCACTCTCCTCCTCTCCTCCTCCTCTCCTCTCCACCCTGTTCCTGCCCCACTCTCCTCCTCTCCTCTCCACCCTGTTCCTGTCCCCCTCTCCTCCTCTCCTCTCCACCCTGTTCCTGCCCCACTCTCCTCCTCCTCTTCTCTCCACCCTGTTCCTGTCCCACTCTCCTCCTCTCCTCCTCCTCTCCTCTCCACCCTGTTCCTTCCCCACTCTCCTCCTCTCCTCCTCCTCTCCTCTCCACCCTGTTCCTGCCCCACTCTCCTCCTCTCCTCTCCACCCTGTTCCTGTCCCCCTCTCAGAAGTGCAGTGTGTGTTGCTGGGGGACCTGTTGGTGCTGTTACAGAAGCAGGATGATAAGATGGTGTTGAAGTGTCAGAGTAAGAGTAACATCGCTGTTCAGGAGGGCAAGCAGATGCTCAGCCCTATCATCAAACTAGACTCTGCCTTCCTCCGAGAGGTGGCCACAGGTGAGACGCGCACATCTTTAAATACTTCATTTGAATGCACAAATCACATTACAGTCCCGAAGGATTCAAACATTTCAAAGGTTCACAGATACATGGACACACGTAGTGTCAAAAATAGTGTCAAAGCACCTTCTCTATACAGGCTGTCCATGATCGCCGACAAAGAGCAGTACCTTGCTAGCTGCTTTGCCTTTTTCCTATGCAGTCCTGCAATCTGATGGCCATGCACTGTCAGCCTACGTACACGGCCAAAGGCTGTTCAGGCATGACTCAAGAGGCTGGTATTTCAGAAACTTGACAGCACAGGGTCTGATCCATGTAAGAGTCAAAAGAGCAACCCACTTCCAAAAAGAGTATCTGTCTCCGGCCTCCCCCCACAACAACAACACCTGCCATATTTGGTATTCAACAAAACACAACATCATTAACATGGAGCTGCACGCACACACAAACACCTTGCAGGAATATGTCAGCTCAATCCCCCTCTCTTCTGTCCCTCTGTCAGACCGTAAGGCCTTCTACGTGATCTTCACCTGGGACAGCGGGGCTCAGATCTACGAACTGGTGGCTCAATCTGTCGGGGAGAGGAGGAAGTGAGTGTGGGAGAGAGAAGAGAAGAGAAGGGGATTAGGAGGGGAGAGGGATAAGTGAGTGTGGGAGAGGGAGAGAGAAGGGTTTGGGAAGGGGAGAGGAGAGGAGAGAAGGGGATTGGGAGATAGAGAAGTGAGTGGGGGAGAGAAGGGTTTGGGAGGGGGAGAGGGAGAAGTGAGTGGGGGAGAGGGGGAGAGAAGGTTTTGGGAAGGGGAGAGGAGGAGAGAAGGGAATTGGGAGAGGGAGAAGTGAGAGGGGGAGAGAAGGGTTTGGGAAGGGGAGAGGAGGAGAGAAGGGGATTGGGAGAGGGAGAAGTGAGTGGGGGAGAGGAGAGAGGTTTATGGGGAGGGAGGAGGAGAGGTGGAAGATATGAAGATAAAGACGAAGCACCAAGTGTAGTGGTGATGTGGCTTTGTTGTGTGAAGCTGGACAGATGTGATCAAGATGGCGGTAGATGAGCTGAAGAAGACAGGACCTCCATCTGACCTGAAGAGAGGAAACAGCATCTTAACTGGAGGAGGAGGAAACCCATACAGCCCCACCACGTGAGTCAACACAGCTCTGAGTGTGCACTGTTATAAGCCAGTCCTCTGACCACTGATCACATTTGAGTCATTTAGCAGACGCTCTTATCCAGAGTGACTTAAAGGAGCAATTGGGGTTAAGCGTCTTTCTCAGGGTACATCCACAGATTTTTCACGTAGTCGGCATGAGGATTCGAACCAGCGACCTTTAGGTTACTGGCCCAGCACTCTTAACTGCTAGCCTACCTGCCGCCGATCACATTTCTTTCTCTCCTTCTCTTTCTTTCAGGTTTCCTCAACCCCCTCTCAGCCCCACTGAAAATGGAGGAGTCTTGTTGAAAAACAGCATTGGTGAGAACAGACAACAAAGCACCTCTTTCAAGCCATTGAACTTCTAGATGTTGATAATGTCGTTGTTAATGGTGTTATTACTGATGTTTTAGTTTTTACTGTTACTGCGTTACTACCAAGACTGTTCCTGTGTTTTTACTGTTACTGCGTTACTACCAAGACTGTTCCTGTGTTTTTACTGTTACTGCGTTACTACCAAGACTGTTCCTGTGTTTTTACTGTTGCTGCGTTACTACCAAGACTGTTCCTGTGTTTTTACTGTTACTGCGTTACTACCAAGACTGTTCCCGTGTTTTTACTGTTACTGCGTTACTGTTACTGCGTTACTACCAAGACTGTTCCTGTGTTTTTACTGTTACTGCGTTACTGTTACTGCGTTACTACCAAGACTGTTCCTGTGTTTTTACTGTTGCTGCGTTACTACCAAGACTGTTCCTGTGTTTTTACTGTTACTGCGTTACTACCAAGACTGTTCCCGTGTTTTTACTGTTGCTGCGTTACTACCAAGACTGTTCCTGTGTTTTTACTGTTACTGCGTTACTACCAAGACTGTTCCTGTGTTTTTACTGTTACTGCATTACTACCAAGACTGTTCCTGTGTTTTTACTGTTACTGCGTTACTACCAAGACTGTTCCTGTGTTTTTACTGTTACTGCGTTACTACCAAGACTGTTCCTGTGTTTTTACTGTTACTGCGTTACTACAAAGACTGTTCCTGTGTTTTTACTGTTACTGCGTTACTACAAAGACTGTTCCTGTGTTTTTACTGTTACTGCGTTACTACCAAGACTGTTCCTGTGTTTTTACTGTTACTGCGTTACTACCAAGACTGTTCCTGTGTTTTTACTGTTACTGCGTTACTACCAAGACTGTTCCTGTGTTTTTACTGTTGCTGCGTTACTACCAAGACTGTTCCTGTGTTTTTACTGTTACTGCATTACTACCAAGACTGTTCCTGTGTTTTTACTGTTACTGCGTTACTACCAAGACTGTTCCTGTGTTTTTATCTGTTAGCTGCGTTACTACCAAGACTGTTCCCGTGTTTTTACTGTTACTGCGTTACTACCAAGACTGTTCCCGTGTTTTTACTGTTACTGCGTTACTGTTACTGCGTTACTACCAAGACTGTTCCTGTGTTTTTACTGTTACTGCGTTACTACCAAGACTGTTCCTGTGTTTTTACTGTTACTGCGTTACTACCAAGACTGTTCCTGTGTTTCTACTGTTACTGCGTTACTACCAAGACTGTTCCTGTGTTTTTACTGTTACTGCATTACTACCAAGACTGTTCCTGTGTTTTCTACTGTTGACTGCGTTACTACCAAGACTGTTCCTGTGTTTTTACTGTTACTGCATTACTACCAAGACTGTTCCTGTGTTTTTACTGTTACTGCGTTACTACCAAGACTGTTCCTGTGTTTTTACTGTTACTGCATTACTACCAAGACTGTTCCTGTGTTTTTACTGTTACTGCGTTACTACCAAGACTGTTCCTGTGTTTTTACTGTTACTGCGTTACTACCAAGACTGTTCCTGTGTTTTTACTGTTACTGCGTTACTACCAAGACTGTTCCGTGTTTTTACTGTTCTGCGTTACTGTTACTGCTGTTACTACCAAGACTGTTCCTGTGTTTTTACTGTTACTGCGTTACTACCAAGACTGTTCCTGTGTTTTTACTGTTACTGCATTACTACCAAGACTGTTCCTGTGTTTTTACTGTTACTGCGTTACTACCAAGACTGTTCCTGTGTTTCTACTGTTGCTGCGTTACTACCAAGACTGTTCCTGTGTTTTTACTGTTGCTGCGTTACTACCAAGACTGTTCCTGTGTTTTTACTGTTACTGCGTTACTACCAAGACTGTTCCTGTGTTTTTACTGTTACTGCATTACTACCAAGACTGTTCCTGTGTGTTTACTGTTACTGCGTTACTACCAAGACTGTTCCTGTGTTTTTACTGTTACTGCGTTACTACCAAGACTGTTCCTGTGTTTTTACTGTTACTGCGTTACTACCAAGACTGTTCCTGTGTTTCTACTGTTGCTGCGTTACTACCAAGACTGTTCCTGTGTTTTTACTGTTACTGCGTTACTACCAAGACTGTTCCTGTGTTTTTACTGTTACTGCGTTACTACCAAGACTGTTCCTGTGTTTTTACTGTTGCTGCGTTACTACCAAGACTGTTCCTGTGTTTTTACTGTTACTGCGTTACTACCAAGACTGTTCCCGTGTTTTTACTGTTACTGCGTTACTACCAAGACTGTTCCCGTGTTTTTACTGTTGCTGCGTTACTACCAAGACTGTTCCTGTGTTTTTACTGTTGCTGCGTTACTACCAAGACTGTTCCCGTGTTTTTACTGTTACTGCGTTACTACCAAGACTGTTCCTGTGTTTCTACTGTTGCTGCGTTACTACCAAGACTTCCTGTGTTTTTACTGTTACTGCGTTACTACCAAGACTGTTCCTGTGTTTTTACTGTTACTGCGTTACTACCAAGACTGTTCCTGTGTTTTTACTGTTGCTGCGTTACTACCAAGACTGTTCCTGTGTTTCTACTGTTGCTGCGTTACTACCAAGACTTCCTGTGTTTTTACTGTTACTGCGTTACTACCAAGACTGTTCCTGTGTTTTTACTGTTACTGCATTACTACCAAGACTGTTCCTGTGTTTTTACTGTTACTGCGTTACTACCAAGACTGTTCCTGTGTCTATAGAACGAGATAAGGACATCCTGACTGATCAGATGAAGTCTGTGGACTCTCGTCATTCGCTGATTGATTACCTCTCGGACAAAGGCTTCGACTTGATTGGCCACAGCAACAGTGATCAGGTGAAAGTGGCCAATAGCGCGTTAAACGAAGGTGAGTGGGTACATTTGATTGGTCCAAACGGTTACCATTTTCACTGATGTTCCTCTTACTGTTATGTTCCTGTCTCCTGCCACAGTCATGTCCCTCAAGAGGCTATTGGTTGGCAGCATCAGCCTATCAGACAACTCACAGCTTGATGAGGAGAATGGAAGGGAGGGGCCAGAGAGCCAGGACCAAGGACTGCAAGGGGAGGAGGGTGGAGGGATGAAGATGGAGGAGGAGGGAGGGATCAGTGCTCCTCTGGTTCTGTCCCAGGAGAGGATGGAGGAGGTGCGCCAGAAACTGCAGAGTCTGGAGGTACAGCTGAAGAGACTGCAGGTGAGAGAGCAAGGAAGGAAGGAAGGAAGGAAGGAAGTTGTAGAGGATTGAGTAATGGGGTTGCAAAGGATGACTGAAGCATAAAAGGAGTGAGCGAAGGAGGATAGATGGGGACAAACAGCAGCATAGAAGAGAAAGACAGAGAAAATCACTGCACCAGGGCTTGTGCTGCTCTGTTGCTATTGTCACTGAAATGTCTATGTGAAATTGGAGTTCTGGGACAATGGCCTTTGTCTGCAGCTAGCTGTGTGATGTCACAAGAGCACCCACAAAAGGGAAAGAAGATTATGAAAGGAAGGGATGGCAGAGACGGAGGGGTGGTGTGGGTGTGGGTGTGGGTGTGTGTGTGTGTGATTCAGCATTTAACTGTGTATTGATCTTGCTCCATCAGAGTGTTGAGGAGGAGCACCACAGGCTGCAGCAGGCCCTGTCTAAGTTCTCCCTGGAGGGGGGCAACTTCTAGTGAGACACACAGCGCCACCTTCAGGACACCAGGTGAACCTTCATATACAACCCTTTATACTGATGTCATAGGAGGAGTTTTTCTTTACCGCTGATACAGGGTCAGACCTTGTATTATCTCTCTAGTTAAGATAAGGGTTGGGGTTAGAGTAGTCTGATTTTAGGTCTGTGGTTAAGGTCAACTACCTCCGGCTCTGCAATGCCATGGGTATTAATACTAGAATTGTGTAAAGGATATGTTGTCTAATCTCACCAACTCTTTTCTTTAACCTTGTCATCTCTTGGTCTTCCTCAGATCACTGTAAGTGCTGGATTGGAGTGCTCGAGTTGCTTTTGGAGGATTGATGAATGCATCCTGGAATTTCCTATTTACTAAACACTCTTTGTGCTCCACTGCCATGCCTGAGCCCTTGTTAAAAATGTACAGGGGGTCACAGCCAACCGTGAGGCCCTTGCAAGGCGGAGGAGAACGGCTTTACGCAAAGTAGTTGAGTAATAAAATGTGGGAGGTGTGTGTTTGAGGTGTGTGTGTTTGTGCATGTTTGTGAACATGCTAGTATGTGCAAGTGAGTGAGCGTGTGAGAGATGGGAGTTTTG
Source organism: Salmo salar (assembly GCF_965601325.2). Classification (NCBI taxonomy): domain Eukaryota; kingdom Metazoa; phylum Chordata; class Actinopteri; order Salmoniformes; family Salmonidae; genus Salmo; species Salmo salar. Next base: position 24,699,903 of record NC_138292.1, read on the forward strand.
CAAACAGGTGCCAAAGATTGGAGCAGTAGTATGATGTGAGAGAGATGCTGCCTGGGCTTATTGATTGTGAGCTTCTGCAACGCACACACACACACACACACACACAACAGATACTTCCCCCAGTGCATGTTCAATAAATATATCTATCATTGCCAACTGTAGGGGTTTGGACTGTATAATAAACCCCCATGTATGCATGTAGAGAGAGATACTAGTGTCAGCCCTATAGAGGGCGATGTAGAGCTGTAGAACCAGACAGGAACATGCTCAGAGTTGTGAAATTCTGGTAACTTTTCCAAAATTCACAGGTTTTCCCCAAATCCTGGTTGGAAGATTCCTGGATTCAGGAGGGAATAAGGAGGAATTCTGGGAGTCCTTCAACCAGAGATTTCTGAAAAACCTGAGATTTTTGGGAAACTTTCCAAACCTAGACATTTTACTGAACATTTAGTAGGCCCCTATATCCAGTACATACCAAAGTACAGCAGAGATGGACTTTTAATTTAGTATAATCCAATTCAAGTGACCACCCACATTGAATTTGCAAATATTTATTACTATTATTATTATAATATATGCCATTTAGCAGACGCTTTTATCCAAAGCAACTTAGTCATGCATGCATCCATTTTTACATTTTACCCCAGTTGTTGAGAAGATCTGTGTGTGTGTGTTGGTGTGTTAGTGTTGTAGAAGCAGAATGGCCTTCTGGAGTTACTGTAATAGAGTTCTGTTAGAACTGTAATTATGGCCCAAACATTCATCCAGTAGTATTGGAATTGATCATGTTGTTAGGGATATAGACGGTGTGTGTACTGCTTTTGACTTCAGCTGCCTCTCCTTTGGACCCTGCTACTGTGCTGGGCCGGGCGATAGAGGGATGGACAGATGCACAGAGATGGGATGTAGATTAGAGATGGAGGGATACAGCAAGGAAGGAAGGAGAGAAGGGGAGGCAGAAGGGTTTTTCCTTGGAAGACCAACTTGATTAGCAGCGTATTAGATGGTGAGGGAGGTATATGTAGAGAGAAGACTTGAAGTTCAGTGTTCAATGTGCTGTGGAATCGGTTATTGGGGCCTCCCTAGTGGTGCAGTGGTCTAAGGTACTGCATCGCAGTGCTAGCTGTGCCAGTAGAGATTCTGTGTTCGAGTCCAGGTTCTGTCGCAGCCGGCAGCGACAGGGAGACCCATGGGGCGGCGCACAATTGGCTCAGCGTCGTTCGGGTTAGGGGAGGGTTTGGCTGGCATCGATGTCCTTGTCCCATCGTGCACTAGCGACTCCTGTGGCGGGCCGGGCGCAATGCACGCTGACACGGTCGTCAGGTGTACGGTGTTTCCTCTGACACATTGGTGCGGCTGGCTTCCGGGTTAAATGGGCATTGTGTCAAGAAGCAGTGTGGCTTGGTTGGGTTGTGTTTCGGAGGACGCACGGCTCTCGACCTTCACCTCTCCCGAGTCCATACGGGAGTCGCAGTGATGAGACAAGACTGTAACTACCAATTGGATACCACGAAATTGGGGAGAAAAAAGAGGTAAAAAAAAATCTATATTATAAAATAATCGGCTATAGACAAAGTCAGTCAGACCCATACGTGCTCTGATACTCACATTGCTTGGGAGCCCAGTGCAGTAACAATGGTCACACAGGAGCACGGTCATCACCTGTGTGATGTGACTGGAGTCGACTTCCTGACTAGGGCTAGTAGCTGATCCATAAAGAAAGGAGACATATAGTATTATATGCTGTATGATACGTTTTTTTGTCCGATTAAAAGGTTATATTCTTTAATGGTAGCAATACCATTTTTGTGCATATTTTTCTTCAGGAGTTGATTGTAATTATTGTTATTATTTTGATGATTTAGAGTAGTGGCATTGAACTGTGGACTGGGAAACAGGACCAAAGAGACACCCATGTACCTGTAGATCCTCATATGAGCTGTTTATATTGTCCCACTGCTTATTACTATAGGAGAAAGTCACTTTAAGCTGAATGGAGAGTGATGCCTACAGTAAGCAGCCTTGGCTCTCTGCTTCTCCTCCATCCAAACTCCAGCGTCACATGTAGAGAAAACAACACAGTGGGTAGAAACGTAGAGGGAGATAATGATATCTAAACTTGTATGACGACTGTATTGTGATACATCATCCATGCTGCTGCCCCAGACTAATGAACAAAATTTAACTGGACACTTCACAATCACACTGCCGTTCAAATCCTCTCTTCACTACTACCATGCGTGAGCAGGGCTGCACTGTATTGTTATAGACATGACTCACCTAGCATCACTTTGATATTAACTGGACCACGTTTAGGGACAGCATGGGATGACGGTACAGTACAGTAAGATACCCATCATTACTGGATTAAGCTACTGTTTCTATAGACCACTTCTGGAATGAAGAGTGGGTCTGGGGAGTTTGGATGCTGGAATTGCAGGCGCGAAAAGTCGTCACTCGCCAGTGCTGTAATGACGGTTATCTTTCACGATCACTTTTGAATTATGCATTCTCGTCGTGGCCATAGCAACCGCTCCCTTACCCCGTCCCCCAAATATGTAATTATGCAAATGTTATTGATAGTTACTCTAAGAAGCAGAGGGCGTAGTTACAAGTTGTGTTGAAACTTCATTGCCTTTTTTTCTTTCACCCCCCACCCCTTTATTTTCTCGTCTTCCCCTCTCCATCACCAAGTCCACAATAATAGTCTCCATCTCTCCTTCATCCTGTCTTCCTTCTAGAAGTCGTAGAAATGTAGTCCTTACTTCCTTACTACTCTCATCACCTTTTCTTATCGCACAATTTCACTGTACGTTGCGGTGTATTTTATTTCATTTGCTTAAACGGGTCGGGAGGTTTTGTTTTTGTGATGTTTTGTTGAGAGGAACATATGTAATTATGTACTATGCATTTGGCAAAAATGGTAGAAAGAGGAAGAGACTTGGATAGCTTTTGTTTGCTCAGAGACCCCATATGTGAGACAACTCACTTGTATTATACAATACTAGATGGCAACAAGATGAGGTTAAAGAGATTATCTCTAACTTGGGCTTTTTCACCATTGAAGCACAGTAATGAGCAGGTTAAATCCTGTTATACCAGCTTAGGTTAATACCTCCACCGCCACTGTAGTCTCAAGACTACTTGGCAAACGTGTGCTTACAATTCTCTCCCCCCCCTTTGCTTCCCCTCATGTATCCTATTTACAAATACATAGTGGTCTAGTTTTATATGTTTTTATAGAGAAGGGTGCCTTGTTCTGACGATCAAGCTTTTTCCCAAAGGGCTCTCTAGTAAACAAACACTGTTGGTTGGGGAGATGTTTGGCTGTTAAGGTAGAAGAACCATGAAATGAACGTAGAAAGAGTTGGGTGACCAACATCAAGTCTCCAGTTTAATGTACAATTACAGTGAAATGCCTTTCTTGCAATCTCTAAAGCAACATGCATTCTAGGTTGGGCCAGGAGGTTTTCCTAGTTAGGTCACATGGTCTGGAAACCCCCCTGGCCTTAATTCTAGGTAATCCAAGGTTTCAGATAGGTGGTTTGTGGGGGATTGACTGTGGGGTGGCTGTATAAGTCCTGCAGTGTCCCCTGTAACTATGCTATCTCAGCGGTATGTATGTTACAAAGTGTATTGTGTGTGTTCACCTCAGTGACTACAAGGTTTGACCAGCGCCATGTTTGCTCCAGCTAGCCAGCGCTTTGTATAGAATAGGGTCTGGTCTGTCGCACATTCATCCGCCACATGTATATCTATAAACAAATGAATATGCAAGATCTATACTGTGTATTTTGGCTTTGATTTCATTGTGTAAGAGTTTTTAATTGTATACTTAAGAAGAAATGAGGTACGTTTTTTAATTGTAATTTTCCTTTTTTTTTTTTTTTTTAATAAATGGGGGCAGAAAAAACAACATTTTTGGGGTCTTTTACTGTTTTGAGTTCTAGAACACTGCAGTCACTCAAGCATATATCCTGACACAGAGAGACCAACAAAAGAGGAAGGAAGGTTTATTCACAAGACAACTGGGTAGACGTGTATAGCTGTGTTGAAAGGCACAACACTCAAAATAACATAAAGGCTTATTTTCTGCAACGACTGGCAACCAATATAAAACACAGTGAAGAAGATGGTGGCCATGACATTCTTGTTCCTTTGCTTCTGGGCTGGTGAGTAAGGGGCTGCTAGGATATGCTGATAAACAATGCAGGGTAGTTAGTCTTTCAGTGCATATTCACCTTTATTTGAGAAGTTACTTTACAGGTGGAGGATGAAGATGAGACCGAAGTATAATTCTATGGCATTTGAGTGAATTAATATGAATATTCTCAACATCCTTTTAACAGATTTCAACCCTTTAAACCATGCATTGCAACATTAAAACAATTTTCCCCCATTTTATCCCTTGGAACATGATTATTTGACTGTGAGTAATGTATCTGTTCTGCTCTAATGAACCGTATCTCCTACCAGAGCAGATGGTTATGCAATCAAATCACATTTTATTTGTCACATGCACGGACTACAACAATGAAATGCTTACTTACAAGCCCTTAGCCAACAATGCAGTTGAGAAAAATACCTATAGAAAAATAAGAAATAAAAGTAACATAATTAAAGAGCAGCAGTAAAATAACAATAGCGAGGGTATTTACAGGTGGTACCGGTACAGAGTCAATGTGCGGGGGCACCGGTTAGTCAAGGTAATTGAGGTAATATATACATGTAGGTAGAGTTATTAAAGTGACTTATGCATAGATAACAGAGTAGCAGTAGTGTAGGGGGGGGGCAATGCAATAGTCTGGGTAGCCATTTGATTAGATGTTCAGTAGTCTTATGGTTTGGGGGTAGAAGCTGTTTAGAAGCCTCTTGGACCTAGACTTGCTCCAATACTGCTTGCCGTGCGGTAGCAGAGAGAACAGTCTATGACTTGGGTGGCTGGAGTCTTTGACAATCTTTAGGGCCTTCCTCTGACACCGCCTGGTATATAGGCCCTGGATGGCAGGAAGCTTGGCCCCAGTGATGTACTGGGCCGTACACACTACACTCTGTAGTGCCTTGCAGTCGGAGGCCGAGCAGTTACCATACCAGGTAGTGATGGAACCAGTCAGGATGCTCTTGATGGTACAGCTGTAGAACCTTTTTGAGGATCTGAGGACCCATGCCAAATCTTTTTAGTCTCCTGAGGGGGAATAGGTTTTGTCGTGCCCTCTTCACAACTGTCTTGGTATGCTTGGACCATGTTAGTTTGTTGGTGATGTGGACACCAAGGAACTTGAAGCTCTCAACCTGCTCCAATACAGCCCCGTCGATGAGAATGGGGGCGTGCTCGGTCCTCCTTTTCCTGTAGTCCACAATCATCACACAATAGAATCTATACCCTACACTTATAACTCTAAATAACCTGATGTTAAGAGACATAATATTACAGCACTCTGGATTGTGTGGAGTTCTTATACTTTTTAGGCTCCAGTTTATTTTTATCATCCGTGTCTGGGGCCAATAGTTGGACAGATATGCTGTCAATAACTGACCTTTACTCAGTGTCTTATGGGTCAACCTCATCCTACTCCTGCTGCTCTGCCTTCTAGCAGGTGTCCACGGTGACCTCAGCCGTATCCAGGTTACTCTGGAGCCAGACAGGCCCTCTGTGAGGGTGCAGCTCTCTCACACCGCCTCCCTGCGCTGCTGCTACTCAGCCACAAGGGGAGCTGTGGAAACCACCTGGTTCATCAGCATCCAGACGGTCAACAGCACGTATGCCACGCAGGGAGTGGACCGGAGAGACAACCGTGTGACGGTGGATGGGGGGAACCTGACGGCGGCAGGGGTCATGTGTCACACGCTCATCCTGAGGGAGGCCCGTCTGAACGACTCAGGGTTGTACCAGTGTTTTCTCAATCACAGCGCCCTGCGGCACTCTGTGTACACCCACGGCACCTTCCTGCAGGTCTACAGTGAGTGAGTGAGTGTGTGTGTGTGTGTGAGAAGCCATGTCACCTTCCTTCAGGTCTTGTGTGTGTGTAACCCTCAAAAGCTTTAGTCTGGTCTGTACTCTCAGTACTTTGTTGTACAGTATTTCTATTATGTGTGTGTACATGTGGGTGTCTGGGGGGTGGGGTCAAACCAGCTAAGCAATGCAGAATGCTTTGTAATCCACAAATCCAGTTAACCACTGCCCAGTCCAGTGGAATGCACCATGAATGGCAGTATCTGTTCCCTGTGGATCACAGTAAATCATCTGTGATGGTCTCATGACAACCTGCTCACCTAATAAAAGTTGGGTCCCGGTAGTGCACACAGATCAGACCAGATTGCAATCCACCTAAAGCACCCAGACTTAAGCCACCAGTGAATGGCTACATTGTGTAGTAATCCCTCTGATTTAATTCAAATGACCAATGTTGAAATGTTAAATAAATGCTTTGTTTATAGTTTTTCCTGGGAAATTGTGTGACATAAGGAGCATTGTTTTTTTTATTTTTATAATTGCACCGCTAAACATACACTGGCTGTTTTGTATAATTTATCTCAAACTATTCTCCTCTGTCTTGCTGCAATCTGATGCATGGTACTCAGTCCCCCACCCCCTATCTCTTTCATTGGCATCTAGCCTGCATCTCTCCCATGAAAGAGCAGCAGGTGAGATCTACTCTGATGACCTTTATCTGACCCCTCTCCCTGCTTAGGGCCGATGGTGAAGATTCTAGACATCAGTGAAAGCACCAAGAACAGGATCCTGGCTGCTGAGGGAATGTTACTGATGGTGGTAGTGCTTCTGCATGGTACCATGATGCTCTGTAAGGTCAGAGAGCCAAGCAGGCCACCTTTTCTACTGCTAATGCTAGGCTACTAGATCTAATATTCCTAATTTGCTCTCATTCCAATAGTGAATTTTGTCATTTGAAAACTGCTTTAACCAGAAGGACTAGTATGTATGGTAATCTTACTGTATGACGACAATAGCCTTTTTCACACCATTGGCCAAGAGATTTACGATATATCATGATGTCATCCACTTCCTCTCCTTTTCAAGACGAACAAACTCAATCAACTGAAGAAGAAAAGGGTCAAAAATGAAGAGAATATCTATGAGGTGGGACTTGAATGAGATCCTCTCTCTGTCTTTCTGTCATAGTCACTGTTTTCACCATTCTTCAGTCAATCAAACAAGTTCTAGAAGATGGAAAGAGGAAGTCGATCTATCATAACCTCCCTTACCTCAATCCATATCCAGGGTCTAAATCTGGAGGAATGCTGCTCCACAAATGATCAGATCCAGCGCTCTCTGGTGCAGGGCCCCAACCAAGACGTGGGAAACATGATCATGGAGGAGGAAATCCAACTGGAGAGAGAAGCCTTGAATGAGAGAGGGGAGGAAAAGAGGGTGGGAGAAGAGTAATTTGATAGAACAGAATTGTGGTGAGGGTTTTGATATGAATTTTCTTCAAAACTGCCCCCCCCCCCCCCCCCCCCCCTCCACTTATGTTTGAATTTATAGAGGTGACCTGCGTTTTCCTTGCAGCCTTTGCCTATATTTGAATCTCATTTCTTAGTGGACCAAAAAGACAGTAACCTACAATGTCTGAGGGAATTTTGCTTTCAATTTAGCCTTTCATTACAAATGCCAATACCTAAACACTTTATATTCATAAGATAGATTTTTTTTCTGCATGTTTGCATTTTCTATGCTTTTGTGTATGCATTGGCCAAATGTTTGTTTCCCTCTCCAATCTCCATAATTCAACGCCTGAATTGTGCTTAGTAAATAAAATTATAAAACTGATTGCCATATGCTTTCATGTTTACATATTTAGCATTTTAGCTTCATGAAATGTATGTATTTGTCATCTGTCCCTCGCACCCATACCGAAGTGACTCGCTTGATGGTGTCTAGGAAGCGTTATCCCATTTCTGACACAATTTTGGGGTAGCGCAACTGTGACTTGAATCTGGATCCTTGTCAACCTTACCATTACACCAAGAGGCTCGTGATAGATCTCTAGCACAGGAGGTTGGTGGCACCTTAATTGGGGAGGACGAGCTTGTGGGAATGGCATCATATACATTAAACACATGGTTTGATGCCATTCCATTTGCTCCATTCCAACCGTTATTATGAGCCATCCTCCCCTCAGCAGCCTCCACTGACGATGTTGTAGCTTGTAGATCAGCTATTAAAACCGTCAATACATCAAGGTTTACCTCCCTGTGATGGGAAGCCTACTGACAGACAGTACTGTACTTTGTTTACCACCGATTATTATCTGGGGAAGCTTTCGGACATTGCAACGCAGCAAAGAGGGGTGGCGTTTGTCGAACTGGAGCACGTCAATAGGCTGAAGGAATGCATTACCAGCGCTGACTGGCTGCAGTTTTGGTTGTGGGTGTGGCTCTTTTTACAGGTATGACTAGAATATTTGAGAAGGCGGTGCGGAAATAGTGGGCGAAGATGGCGTCGGGAAAGAAGGGAGGAAACAGCAGCCTCGAAAAAGGTTTGAATGGAAGACGTTCGTCAAAACATAAGGAGGCGCCAATAGGTACGTTATTTACAGCAGTTAGACGTTGGACCATTCGCTTTAGTGGTTTTTGATAATGGCGGTTAACTTAGGTTGCAAACCCCAACTCGTGCCTCTCTTCTAGCTAGCTAACTAGGATGCTAACGTTAGCCAAGTTACAGAAAGATTTAAGCCGCGGAAGTGACAACAGTCTTAACATGTAACGTTAGCATTACTTTTTCTGGCAACTTGCATTGTGTGATATGAGGTTTGCATTAAAATAGTTCCCAGTGTTTCGAAGCTAAGCTTAGTAGCTAACGTCAGCTTGGTTGAAAGTTTCACAACTCGTTTATTTCATAATGTAGGTACTGTACAATTTTTTTTTTTTTTTTATGTATATATTTTTTTGTCCCAGCTCATGTAGGCTGACGATGACAATGGTCCACCTGATCAGGTTGTCAAATCAGATAACACAGCAGTGTATGTGGGCTCAGGGATTAGCGTGTTTGTGTATGGAGGGGTGAGGGACGTTGAGAAGCTGCACATTGCAACAGCAGCATCCTAGTCTTCAGACAGTGTTGCCATCAGTTTACATTTGTAACCATGTACTCAACAATGTGACACATGGGCAGCCTGTGGAAAATAACATGCTTGAGGGGGTGACATTACATGGTCAGGGATATGCCATTCAGACAGACAGTTCTTCCACTGTAGCAGGCTTCTTCACTAGTATTTATTTAAACTCACTCTATTTAAAAACAACATTTACATTTTAGTCATTTAGCAGACGCTCTTATCCAGAGCGACTTACCGTAGTGAATCCATACATTTCATTAAAAAAAATCCTGTGCTGGCCCCCCGTGGGAATCGAACCCACAACCCTGGCGTTGCAAACACCATGCTCTACCAACTGACCTACAGGGAAGGCTGGATTAAATATGTCTAAGAGCCTTTCACAATAGTCTCTCACAAACAAACCATTTATCTGTAGGTATTTAGTAATGAGATGAACAAACATGATATTATCTTCAGCAAACGTGCCTCTTGGATGAAAACTGGCACTAGACTGTTATTGTGGAGCAGAGACCTGTTATTATCTCTATCTGTAAGCCCCTTTTGAGTGATTCCAGAGCATGAGTGAAGAGCCAGATGCATTCCACAGGGGCAGGATTTCCTCCTCATACATTTGAATTCCAAAAATACCTGTGGATTGGATTGCCACAACATTAACCTTTCGTTTAGCCTATCTATCAAAATATGCAGATAATGGTGAATGTAGCCTAGTTGTCAACATGAGCTGCAGATTCTGTCTGACCTTAGCAATGACCTGCTGTATGAGATGTTGACTCAACTCAGTTGACTAGCCACCTGTGGTACTAGACTTTCTTTTCTGGTCTGTCGTCTCAGTCAGACAGTGTAGTAAAGGGCTGAGGGGAAACCGGTGAGGCCACCAGGCATGCTTGGTTGTGAGGGGTGGAGAGGCTCATTGTTACTAACGTCCTGTTGTGAAGTTTGGCCACAACTGAAATAGTCTGGAGCAAGGGTCGCACCTTCCGAACCCCCCCCCCCCCCAAACAGCCCAAGGAAGATGTAGCCTAGCCTTCACACTGTTTGAATGCTATTTGACTTGAATTAGCAATAGGGCCTATTTCCTCAGGCGTAGCCTATTATTGGTACCATGGCATTTTGGATGAAAGTGAACTTCTATGCCATCTAAAGTCAAAGAGCAGTACGGTGTGCACCACCCATCACATCTCTAGGCCTAGATGACATCATGCCATGATCAATTCGGGTGACTTACACATTAGAGGTCGACCGATTATGGTTTTTCAACGCCTATACCGATTATTGGAGGACCAAAAAAGCAGATATCGATTAATCGGCCAGTTTATATATATATATATATATATATATATATGTGTGTGTGTGTGTGTGTGTGTGTGTGTGTGTGTGTGTGTGTGTGTGTGTGTGTGTGTGTATATATATGTGTAATAATGACAATTACAACAATACTGAATGAACACTTATTTTAACTTAATGTAATACATCAATAAAATAAATTTAGTCTCAAATAAATAATGAAACATGTTGCATTTGGTTTAAATAATGCAAAAACGAAGTGTTGGAGAAGAAAAGTGCAATATGTGCCATGTAAGAAAGCTAACGTTTAAGTTCCTTGCTCAGAACATGAGAACATATGAAAGCTGGTGGTTCCTTTTAACATGAGTTCAATATTCCCAGGTAAGAAGTTTTAGGTTGTAGTTATAGGAATTATAGGACTATTTCTCTCTCTACCATTTGTATTTTTATATACCTTTGACTATTCGATGTTCTTATAGGCACTATAGTATTGCGAGCCTAATCTCTGGAGTTGATAGGCTTGAAGTCATAAACAGCGCAATGCTTGAAGCACAGCGAAGAGCTGCTGGCAGATGCGGGAAAGTGCTGTTTGAATGAATGCTCACGAGCCTGATGCTGCCTACCACCACTCAGTCAGACTGCTCTATCAAATATCAAATCATAGACTTAATTATAATATAACCACACACAGAAATACGAGCCTTAGGTCATATATATGGTCAAATCCGGAAACTATCATTTAGAAAACAAAACGTTTATTCTTTCAGTGAAATATGGAACCGTTCTGTATTTTATCAAACGGGTGGCATCCATAAGTCTAAATATTGCTGTTACATTGCACAACCTTCAATGTTATGTCATAATTATGTACAATTCTGGCAAATTAATTACGGTCTTTGTTAGGGAGAAATGGTCTTCACACAGTTCGCAACGAGCCAGACGGCCCAAACTGCTGAATATACCCTGACTCTGCTTGCACAGAACACAAGAGAAGTGACACAATTTCCCTAGTTAAAAGAAATTCATGTTAGCAGGCAATATTAACTAAATATGCAGGTTTAAAAATATATACATGTGTATTGATTTTAAGAAAGGCATTGATGTTTATGGTTAGGTACACATTGGTGCAGCGACCGTGCTTTTTTTCACGAATGCGCTTGTTAAATCAACACCCGTTTGTCGAAGTAGGCTGTGATTCAATGATAAATTAACAGGCACCGCATCGATTACATGCAATGCAGGACATGCTAGATAAACTAGTAATATCATCAACCATGTGTAGATAACTAGTGATTATGTTAAGATTGATTGTTTTTGTAAGATGGGTTTAATGCTAGCTAGAAACTTACATTGGCTCCTTGCTGCACTCGCGTAACAGGTAGTCAGCCTGCCACGCAGTCTCCTCGTGGAGTGCAATGTAATCGGCCATAATCGGTGTCCAAAAATTACGATTACCGATTGTTATGAAAACTTGAAATCGGCCCTAATTAATCGGTCGACCTCTATTACACATATTATAGGCTTTAGTATTCATGTTAGTGGTTGAACTTTGCACTTTGATGTTCTTTTTAGAATTCTGCACCCACACTCTGTAGAGCCTCTGTATTTTGTGCCAATGTGTGAGTCCACAGTGTTTAAATTAATACCTGACTATTTGAATATCATGAACATGTACCATATTCAAAGAGCATAGGCGACTCTAAATGGTTGTCAAGTAGCCAATTATCTCTGATACTGAGGTACCAAGGTTGTAACAATGAGCAGACATTGTTATTAATTTGAATAAGACTTTCAAGATATACTTGTAGGACTACGTTTTAGATAGGAGAGAAAGTAATTTCACTCTGCCTGCCTCTTTACTTTTCTCATTGTACCTGGGCTGAGAATGTACCTTTGCCTTGAAGATTTTCAGGGATGGTACTAAAACATTCAGTTAACCTATCCTTACTCAGTATTCAGACGATTCATCATGTTTGTCCTGCAGTCTATGGGATCATTAGGATGCCACCCAACCTTGCATATTTCAGTTGAAAACTGACTTAAGTATGTGGTTTCCAAAACATTCTGACAGCCTCTATAACCCCTCAGACTTCCTGGTGAATCACTAAATTAACCAAAACAATATTAAGGCCTAGCCAGTCAGACTCAAGCTGCAATCCAGGAGGAATGAGCTGAGCTGCCACCCACCAACAAGATAATTTGTTCCCTCTGTTTGGAAACAGAGGGAACAACCAATCCAGCTGCTGCCCTGGTACGTACCGTACAGTACATTCAACAATGAGGTTCAGGCCTGGAGCAGACTTAGACATTTCTCAAGACTTGGCCTAGCCTACGTGTACATCTCAGCATCCCTAAATAGTACACTTCAAAGGTTCAGTATTACTGTTAAGACTTGAACTCACATGTTCAGACAGTATGAGGTGGTTGAGTGTTTTGTGGTATAGTAAGTGTGTTTGCATGTGAGTGTGCAGTAGGCTGTAGATGAAGATTCCTTTATTGGTCTATTGTACACAAGGTCACACTGAAATATGACTTCTGCTCCCAACCTCTGAAAGACATGCAGGTTGAAGAGGTTGCAGGGTGCTGCCACACTGGACAGCTGTGGAGTACTTGTTGTGGGGGGGTTAAGTGACTTGCTCAAGGGAAGGGCACAACGGCAGGCGATGGCATCTAGGATTTGAAATATATTGAGACAAATTAGACTGTAGCAAAATCGAACTCAATTGATTGAATGTTTAATGTATTTCAATATAATTTAAATAGGCCTTCCTTCCTACTGTTTATATTTTAATGCAGTCATCTAGGTTTTCATTTGAGCGTGGTTTTATGTCACTTGTTTGTATCAATTGCGTAAACATTGTAGTTAACTTTGTTCTGAAGTTATTAGTGATCACAGATGGATTAACCATGCAAGTCTGTTTCGTGGAGAGCTTCTGTGTATAAAGTGACGCGGGAGGGCAAAAAAGCATCTAACAAAGCACTTAGCTGTTCTACGAGTGGTCTGAGGCAGGCTTTTTAGTTCAGGAGCGTTTTCAAGTGCAACGTTAACGATGGTTTTGGGAAACAGTTAAAATATTTAACGATGCTCCTACAAAGGTTCTAACGCTGAACTTAGCCATAAAATGCTTTTGGGGCGTGTCATTTAAATCATATAAAAAAATCTATGTAAATAAGATATTTGGCTACAGAAGCTATTGCTACAGAAGCTATTTCTTACCGATCTCTACATCTTCTATCCAAAAACAAATCCTGTGAAATGACGTCAACACATACGGGGAGAGATTCTGGCAAGCTACAGTGGCTAGCTTAGCTAACGAACTAGCTATGTCGGCCGCGGCGTGCATAACAGGAATGACACATCTATAAGAAAGAGGCATAGTTGGACCGTTGCCCAAAGTCTACCCTTTTAATTAGTTTATCCTATAGCTTACTTTACCATACTTTTTAATGTACCTCCAGTAAATTCAGTGAATGAAATGTAGACCTACCCTTTTGATCTAGAAAAATAATACTTTAAAATACCTTACAACTGTCTTACCTCATAACTATAAAACGAAGGATCTAAAACCTAGAGCTGGGACGACATTGCCTTCCTCTTACCAATGTAGCCTAGGCCTAGCGCTGAAACATTTTTATAGGACGTTAGTCTACATTTATACTGGTAGATTAATCAATTAGCCTACATGACTGCATAGCAACAACATATTTAGAGTTAGCAATCTAAGTGTTTTTCATGTTCCCACTTCCTCAGGTGGTGAATACTATAGCTTATACTCCAATATGCACAAAGATCTCGACAAATTCTCTGAAGAGCCAAAAAGAAATCGGATCATTCTGGATCCTATTTTGACAGGTTGCACATCAAAATATCAATCATGCATTTTCTGGATGTTAGATGAAATAGCTTGCTTTTTTAGTCATAGGCTACCGTCTCAGTTGACTGACTTGGCACTGGAAAAAATGTCTAGAGCCCTGCCGTGAATGTAAATGAACTGTTTATTAAAACATTTATCAGGCAAAATAGTTATTTTTATCTCAATATGACTTTTTGTCTATATCAGCCAGCTCTAGCAGGTCCCCAAAAATGATTTATCGATTTTTGTTAGTGCAAACAAAATTCAATTTATTGCAATATGTTTTTTTGTCTTAATGCCTAGCTCTACTAGAACCCGGTAAAAGGAATTATCTCGCTCACACACACAGTTGTCTTTGACCATGGTATCTGCCAATTTGTCTGAAGGTCACTGGGAGTTGCATGCTGAACAGCCAATAACAGCCAATGTTACTAACTGCCAGGGAGGAGAGGCAGAGGTTAGGCTACAGTATGTCACCACTTGGAAAAGGGTATTATTTCAATCCGACATCAGGGCACATACATGCACCAAATCCCCCTGCTCAGTTCTGTGTGTATACTGTGTGCATGCGTACAATGTGTCTGTTTTCGCCTGACTGGGTGAAGAGTCATGTCCCCAGAGTACAGCTCAGTGGGACTGCTGGCATGTGGCTAAAGAATCCCTGCCCTTTAAAACAGAGTGAGGGAGAGGAGAACAGAACAGAGTGAAAAGAAAAACAAGACTGGTTGGAAGTGGATGAAGAATGACATGCTGCCTGACACAAAAACAGACAGGGGAAGAGTCACCAAGTGAAGGAGAGAAAAGGAGAAGCGAGGGAGGACCAATCACAAAACCCTATCTGTCTCTCTTTTTACTTCTCACTCTTCTTTCCTCCTTCTCTTGTTGCTGTTGTTGAAGAGAGGAGACAGACAAGGACAAAACCATGAACCCGGACACGGGTAAAAAAAAAAACTATTTATACTCTTATGGCTTTAGAGTAGTTGTGACCTACAGCATGCTTAATGCCTATGTGTATCTGCCTGCTCATACACATTATTTACCTTCTCTCTTTCTCTCACCCTCCCACACCATTCCCCCTGTAGAGCTCATTAGAAGCCTGTTGTGCTGCTGGTGGTAGTTGTTGTACATGATTTATTAATGCCTGTATTCATCCATCTTTAATGTCTTGGGACCAGGTGTCACTTTTAGTTCAGTGTGGTTGTTTACACTTAACTGCCTGGTGTAAAGGTTGACTGGTCAGAATGGTTATAGTGCGACTGAAACCAAGTTAGGTTCTTTCCAAGATTTTAATGGGTGATATGGACTGAACAGCTGTTGCTTGCTTAGGCTGCCTCCATCTCTATAGACTTGAGAGAGAGAATATAGTATGCTGCTGCTTTCACTCATTTGATTAGTTTAATTGATTGGTGGTTGAAGGGTCTGAGTTGTCCTCTTGCCCTCTTAATGTCATGCTTTCAGGATGTTCTCAGGATAATTAGTGGGCCAGGGGCCTCATTTATAAATGTTCCGTGAGTACAAAATAGACCCTGTACATATTTTCTAGTGGTTGAAGTATTGTATTGCAAGTAGGCTAAGTATTTTGGGCACATAAAGGATATGAGACACTTATTCATAAAAACAAGATCCAGCCATTTGGCGTTAGTGAGAAGAGTGTAACCCTGTTCATTTTTTAAATAATTAGACATAAGAATCTATTTTATTTTCACAACCTTTGCAGAATAAATTCCTCACCTTTTCTAGGCAGCCGGTCTGTAGACTACAGTCAAATTTCAGGTGACCATGCAGACAGTTGATATTTTACTTTGAAGTATTTATGCTGCTACTGTTTAGCCTACTGTAATAAATAAAAAAAATACTAGCCTCGACAATGTTTCAGAATTCGTGGGCAGTACAGCATATTAGGTTACGGGGTAAGTCAATGCAAAACATTGCTGAATTCAAATGTTATGCTGACAAGTCCACAATAATTTAGGCTTATGTTGCAAAATTTGAAATTGTGTTTTTTTTTTTACATTGGATGAAAGAGACTCAGCGCTACAAAATGGTATATCATACACTGCAGTTGAGGAACAATGGGGAAAGTAATTATGTGCAGTGAAATGGTTACTTGAATAGTAGTAATAAATATTTCTTAAATATTGAATAATTGTTAGATGCTTACCCATACATACTTGTCTAAATTGTTGGGTCATGTGAAAGAAGTGTTATAACCACCCCCCAGCCACATCTTGCTAAGTGGATGGGTCGCTTATCTAGACATGTACACATGAAATACAATAGATGGCTGTAATCAACCCCAGACACACCTGGCTAACTTGATCAAATCAAATGTATTTATATAGCCCTTCTTACATCAGCTGATATCACAAAGTGCTGTACAGAAACCCAGCCTACAACCCCAAACAGCAAGCAATGGAGGTGTAGAAGCACGGTGGCTAGGAAAAACTCCCTAGAAAGGCAGAAACCTAGAGGAACCAGGCTATGAGCGGTGGCCAGTCCTCTTCTGGCTGTGCCGGGTGGAGATTATAACAGCACATGGCCTAGATGTTCAAATGTTCATAAATGACCAGCATTGTCAAATAATAATAATCATCAAGTAGTTGTCGAGGGTGCAACAAGTCAGTAACACAAGAGTAAGTGTCAGTTGGCTTTTTCATAGCCAATCTTTGAGAGTATCTCTACCGCTCCTGCTGTCTCTAGAGAGTTGAAAACAGCAGGTCTGGGACAGGTAGCACGTCCGGTGAATAGGTCAGGGTTCCAACAGGTCTGGGACAGGTAGCACGTCCGGTGAACAGGTCAGGGTTCCATAGCTGCAGGCAGAACAGTTGGAACTGGAGCAGCAGCACGGCCAGGTGAACTGGGGACAGCAAGGAGTTAAGCCAGGTAGTCCTGAGGCATGGTCCTAGGGCTCAGGTCTTCCGAGAGAGAGAGAGAGAATTAGAGAGAGCATATTTAAATTCACACAGGACACCGGAAAAGACAAGAGAAATACTCCAGATGTGACAGACTGACTCTAGCCCCCCGACACATAAACTACTGCAGCATAAATACTGGAGGCTGAGGCAGGAGGGGTCAGCCTCCAATATCTGCTTGCGCCATTTCTGAAGGTATGTCTAAAACATATTGATTTATATACTTGGCGTAGCCATACATACGCATGTTTGAGCATTATAACGCTGCCAACAAAATGCCCTCCACCTTTTTTTTTATGGTGACAATAATACCCTTTATCACCCAACGATGGAATCGGGGAGGGGACTGTGGATCTGTCTCTGTTCGTTGGTCACACAATATCTCAGATAGCACTGGGATGATTTTGACAACTTGGGTGAATTATGCGTTTTGCCATAGAGATCAGCAATTTACAAAATTACGCTGATTGGCCCAAGGCGGGAGCTATAGTAATTAACTGAAATGTGTTAGTCACGTTATCTCAATTGGCCCAAGGGTGGGCGCTGCATCATTCGTGGGTTACGACATGTTTGCTGTATAATTTGGAACTATTAGAGTTAGGCCACAGCAGTAAAGAGGGGAAAAAAAAAGCAATGGTCAATTTGATCACATTTCTGTAGCGGTGTGGGCAGAAAGATAAAAACACTTTTTAAAAGTAAACATGCATGATGCCTATAGTGAGTGCCAAGCACTTGATTCTATATTTTAAACAATTTAAAAGTAAAATACTACAGCCCACACTTCTATGCAAAAGACATTGTTCAATATTTTGTTTACCAATAGAAATAATCTTCTGCCTTGAGTTATGTACACGTACATCATTCACTTTAGCATCACACATTAATGCAGACTTCTTCTGGGCCCTTAGTCAAGTGAATTATTGGTAGTTGGCTTTGCTATGCATGGCAGATCATCTTTACATTGAACCCAAACCGGCTGCGCGTGTGCGCCATCGTGCATAAATGTATTTTGTCCCCCTACACCAAACGCGATCACGACACTCATTAATTTGGGGACAGGTCGAAAAGAATTAAACATGTATGGCAATTCAGCTAGTTAGCTTGCACTTGCTAGCTAATTTGTCCTATTTATCTAGCTTGCTGTTGCTAGCTAATTTGTCCTGGGATATAAACATTGAGTTGTTATTTTACCTGAAATGCACAAGGTTCTCTACTCCGACAATTAATCCACACATAAAACGGTCAACCGAATCGTTTCTAGTCATCTCTCCTCCTTCCAGGCTTTATCATTTTTGAATATATATTATAATATATGATTAGCATCTACACTTTCATAGTATTACCACGACAACCGGCAAAACAGTTTGTCTTTCAATCACCCATGTGGGTATAACCAATGAGGAGATGGCACGTGGGTACCTGCTTCTATAAGCCAATGAGGAGATGGGAGAGGCAGGACTTGCAGCGCGATCTGTGTCAGAAATAGGGATGACTTCTATTTTAGCCCTTGGCAACGCAGACGCTCGTTGGCGCGCGCAATAATTGAATAACATAGATTCCTACATTTATTTTGCAAAGCTCGCGCACGCGACATGAGTGGTGTAGTCAGGGTATTCTTTAGATTCACCGACGCAAATCATAATCTTACATTCTGTCTTGCTGCCTCCTTAACTGGCACAGATAATAGGCTGAAGGAGAGAGATCAGAGTATTAGTCTAATCCTGGATTAATTTTGGTGTATGACTTTGCATTTTATTGATATACAAAAAATAGAGTGAGGGCCTATAATGCTGATTTTATTCTGGTTCAAATTGCAACATCTGCTGCTTATTCAGTATCAGCAGTTATAATCTTGTTGTGGGGCGGTTACTAATTAAGCAATGTCAGGTTATTTTAGACTATTTCCCAACACTGGCCCGGCAGCAGGGCTTAGGCTAGTGCTGCTGCCACACTCTGGACTTTACTTTGTTCTGGGAATTTAATTCTGGTCTTTATTTTATTAAGCGCCTCCCAATACTGCATTATGTTGCAGTCGTCACATTATCTCGGTGCGGCAGGTAGCCTAGTGGTTAGCATTGGGCCAGTAACTGAAAGGTTGCTAGATCGATAACAAGGTAAAAAACCTGTCATTCTGCCCCTGAACAAGGCAGTTAACCCACTGTTCCTAGGCCGTGATTGTAAATAATCATTTGTTCTCAACTGAGTTGCCTAGTTAAATAAAGGTAAAAAATATATATTTTTTTTTGATCAGATTGCTCTTCCAATGTTAACAGCTAAACTCGGGCTCGCTCTCGTTCGGTCTGGCTCGCTCTCGTTCGGTCTGGCTCGGTCTGGCTCGGTTGGTCTGGCTTGATTAAAAACTGACAATGAAAGAGATCAGTGTGCAAATTCCAATGTTCACAGCTAAAATCTGGCTCGCTCTCTGTCTGGCTCGCTCTCTGTCTGGGTCTGGCTCGCTCTCTGTCTGGGTCTGGCTCGCTCTCTGGCTGGGTCTGGCTCGCTCTCTGTCTGTTGCAAATTTGGTAAACTGAGAATGAAAGAGATCTGTGAGCAAATTCCAATGTTCACAGCTAAACTCTGGTTCGCTCTCTGTCTCTGTCTGGCTCGCTCGCTGTCTGGCTCGCTCGCTGTCTGGCTCTCTCTCTGTCTGGCTCGCTCTCTGTCTGGCTCGCTCTCTGTCTGGCTCGCTCTCTGTCTGGCTCGCTCTCTGTCTGGCTCGCTCTCTGTCTGGCTCGCTCTCTGTCTGGCTCGCTCTCTGTCTGGCTCGCTCGCTCGCTCGCTCTCTGTCTCTGTCTGTCTGGCTCGCTCGCTCTCTGTCTGGCTCGCTCGCTCTCTGTCTGGCTCGCTCGCTCTCTGTCTCTGTCTGGCTCTCTGTCTGGCTCGCTCGCTCTCTGTCTCTGTCTGGCTCTCTGTCTGGCTCGCTCGCTCTCTGTCTCTGTCTGGCTCGCTCGCTCTCTGTCTCTGTCTGGCTCGCTCGCTCTCTGTCTCTGTCTGGCTCGCTCTCTGTCTCTGTCTGGCTCGCTCGCTCTCTGTCTGGCTCGCTCGCTCTCTGTCTGGCTCGCTCGCTCTCTGTCTGTCTGGCTCGCTCGCTCTCTGTCTCTGTCTCTGTCTGGCTCGCTCGCTCTCTGTCTCTGTCTGGCTCGCTCGCTCTCTGTCTCTGTCTGGCTCGCTCGCTCTCTGTCTCTGTCTGGCTCGCTCGCTCTCTGTCTCTGTCTGGCTCGCTCGCTCTCTGTCTCTGTCTGGCTCGCTCGCTCTCTGTCTCTGTCTGGCTCGCTCGCTCTCTGGCTCGCTCGCTCGCTCTCTGTCTGGCTCGCTCGCTCTCTGTCTCTGTCTCGGTCGCTCTGTCTCTGTCTGGCTCGCTCGCTCGCTCTCTGTCTGGCTCGCTCGCTCTCTGTCTGGCTCGCTCGCTCTCTGTCTGGCTCGCTCGCTCTCTGTCTGGCTCGCTCGCTCTCTGTCTGGCTCGCTCGCTCTCTGTCTGGCTCGCTCTCTGTCTGGCTCGCTCGCTCTCTGTCTGGCTCGCTCGCTCTCTGTCTGGCTCGCTCGCTCTCTGTCTGGCTCGCTCGCTCTCTGTCTGGCTCGCTCGCTCTCTGTCTGGCTCGCTCGCTCTCTGTCTGTCTCTGTCTGGCTCGCTCGCTCTCTGTCTGTCTGTCTGGCTCGCTCGCTCTCTGTCGGGCTCGCTCGCTCTCTGTCTGTCTCTGGCTCGCTCGCTCTCTGTCGGGCTCGCTCGCTCTCTGTCTGTCTCTGGCTCGCTCGCTCTGTCTCTGTCTGGCTCGCTCGCTCTGTCTCTGTCTGGCTCGCTCGCTCTGTCTCTGTCTGGCTCGCTCGCTCGCTCGCTCTCTCTCTGTCTGGCTCGCTCGCTCTCTGTCTGGCTCGCTCGCTCTCTGTCTGTATGGGTCGCTCGCTCTCTGTCTGGCTCGCTCTCTGTCTGGCTCGCTCGCTCGCTGTCTGTCTGGCTCGCTCGCTCGCTCTCTGTCTGGCTCGCTCTCTGTCTGGCTCGCTCGCTCGCTCTCTGTCTGTCTGTCTGTCTGTCTGTCTGGCTCGCTCGCTCTCTGTCTGTCTGTCTGGCTCGCTCGCTCTCTGTCTGTCTGTCTGTCTGTCTGGCTCGCTCGCTCTCTGTCTGTCTGGCTCGCTCGCTCTCTGTCTGGCTCGCTCGCTCTCTGTCTGGCTCGCTCGCTCGCTCGCTCGCTCTCTGTCTGGCTCGCTCGCTCGCTCTCTGTCTGGCTCGCTCGCTCGCTCTCTGTCCTTCTCGCTCGCTCTCTGTCCTTCTCGCTCGCTCTCTGTCTGGCTCGCTCGCTCTCTGTCTGGCTCGCTCGCTCGCTCTCTGTCTGGCTCGCTCGCTCGCTCTCTGTCTGGCTCGCTCGCTCGCTCTCTGTCTGGCTCGCTCGCTCTCTGTCTGGCTCGCTCGCTCTCTGTCTGGCTCGCTCGCTCTCTGTCTGGCTCGCTCGCTCGCTCTCTGTCTGGCTCGCTCGCTCGCTCTCTGTCTGGCTCGCTCGCTCGCTCTCTGTCTGGCTCGCTCGCTCGCTCTCTGTCTGTCTGGCTCGCTCGCTCGCTCTCTGTCTGGCTCGCTCGCTCTCTGTCTGGCTCGCTCGCTCTCTGTCTGGCTCGCTCGCTCGCTCGCTCGCTCTCTGTCTGGCTCGCTCGCTCTCTCTCTGTCTCGCTGGCTCTCTCTCTGTCTCGCTGGCTCTCTCTCTGTCTCGCTGGCTCTCTCTCTGTCTCGCTGGCTCTCTCTCTGTCTCGCTGGCTCTCTCTCTGTCTCGCTGGCTCTCTCTCTGTCTCGCTCGCTCTCTCGCTGGCTCTCTCGCTGGCTCTCTCTCTGGCTCTCTCTCTGGCTCGCTCTCTGGCTCGCTCTCTGTCTGTTGTAAATTGGTAAAAACTGAGAATGAAAGATCTGTGAGCAAATTCCAATGTTCACAGCTAAACTCTGGCTCGCTCTCTGTCTCGGTCTGGCTCGCTCTGTCTGTTGCAAATTGGTAAAAACTGACAATGAAAGAGATCAGTGATCAAATTGCACAAGTTTAGGTAGTACATCTCTGAGAAGCTGTTCTGTTGACTTTTTAAAAGGACATTCTATACCAAAATGAATAAAAATAAAATTACATATTGGTCCTTGCATATACGTTGGACAATACTATCAGGTATGCTGTTAGCAAAAAGAATGATCACCTGTAGCCCAATTGACGCAGCATAGTGGCTATAAATAAATAGGCTGAAGCATGGGTTTACCTATCTGCGTTTACCATGGGCAAATCGTTAGCTAGATCCCAAATGTAATATCTTTACTATTTAGCATGTATTGATGAATTTTGTACCAAAAAACTAGCATAAACACTGAGTATACAAAACATTAAGAACACCTGCTCTTTCCACGATAGACTGACCAGATGAATCCAGGTGAAAGCAATGGTCACTTGTTAAATCCACTCCAGTCAGTGTAGATGAAGGGGAGGAGACGGGTTAAAGAAGGATTTTTAAGCCTTGAGACAATTGATGCATGGATTGTGTATGTTTGCCATTCAGAAGGTTAATGGGCAAGACAAAATATTTAAGTGCCTTTGAACAGGGTATGGTAGTAGGTGCCAGGCGGACCGGTTTATGTCTAGATCATCAACACTGCTGGGTTTTTCACGCTCAACAGTTTCGTGTGTATCAAGAGTGGTCCACCACCCAAAGGACATCCAGCCAACTCAACATTAGGAAGGCGTTCCTAATGTTCGGTGTACTCTGTGTAATGTGATACACCCCGTGCCTGTACTTCTCACAGAAGACACTTCATGTCACAATTTTTTTTCACTTACTGTTGACCGGGGCAGCTCTAGCAGGGCAGAAATTTTACAAACTGACTTGTTGGATAGTGGCATCCTATGATGGTGCCACTTTGAAAGTCACTGAGCTCTTCAGTAAGGCCATTCTACTGCCAGTGTTTGTCTATGGAGGTTGCATGGCTGTGTGCTCGATTTTTGTACCCCTGTCAGCAACAGGTGTGGCTCAAATTGCCGAATCTACTAATTTGAAAGGGTGTCCACTTTTCCATTTATAGTGTTTCTTGCATAGAACGCACAACAACAAGCAGACTAGGTAAATAGATCATTTCTGTTATACTATGAGGTTGTTGTTTTTCTATTCATTACTCGTTTTTAGTTAGCAGAGGAATAGTAAATGAGGATTGTTCTAGCATATCTTCAGTGCGCCTCGGCATACTTTTTTTTAAATGCTTCATTTTTTGGGGGGCTTTGGCAATGATTTTGCCGTGGCGTGCCGCCACCGCTAAATGACTGCAGCGGAAACACTGAGCTGCACACCACCAGTGGTGAAGGAAAACGTGTGTGTGTGTGTGTGTGTGTGTGTGTGGTCCGTGAGTACATGTTTGGTCAACCTGCGTTTTTAGTATGTTCATAAGTAAGTGTGTGTGTTGTCTCCGAGAAGGTTGATCTGAAGGAAATTGTCTTCCACTCGTCCTTTTGACACATTCACTCAATCAGTATTCTTCTCCTCCTTTTGACTGTCCATATCACTTTCTCCCTCTCCCTGTGCCATTCCTCCTTGTTTGTTTTTATTTTATTTAACCTTTATTTAACTAGGCAAGTCAGTTAAGAACAAATTCGTATTTTACAATGACTGCCTACCCCGGCCAAACCCTCCCCTAACCTGGAACACGCTGGGCCAATTCTGCGCCCCCCTATTTGTTAAAGCCTCTTACATCTCACCCTCTGTATTCTTCCTTTCAGTGTGGCAGTGTGCAAGTCATGGGGCATGCCCAGTAGACTATATTCCCAGTAACTTGAACTAATAGGAAATTACATGCATAGAACTTCTAAAATAAAATAAGGCCTTACTCTTTCAAATGCATTTTGCTTTCTAATTTAGATACCAAGTTTTAATAGAATTTCATGCTGCTTTTAGGTTCCGTTTAGGTTTCTGATTTACTTAATCACAAAACCTAATACATTTTTCATGTAATGTGTAAGTATCTAGTTGTACTAAGCTCTTGCTAAGCCAGTGTCTGTTTCAGTGTTGCTATACCTGGGTGTCATGTCCAGTCAGTGGTACTGGGGGCCCCTGGGCCCAGCATTGCAGACAAACTCTTTTGGACACATTTCTGCTGGACAGAGTTGATGACAATGCGCACACACACCCTCCCTCTGTTTCTGGTTAACTATAGGTTTGTGACACAGAGAGGGGGAGAGATAGAGGGAGGGAGAAAATGAGAGCATACAAAGAGCTAGGGGAAGAGAAGGAGTTTGGTCCCAAAGGGAGTGCTGCATTCTGGGATGCTTGGTGACGAAGGAGGCTGAGAATTTGGGGAATAGGAGAGAGTGGTTGGGAATGTAGGGCAAAGCATAAGGTGGATAGGGTGTTCTTAATATAGCAGTCAATTGAAGAATAGTAGGTAATTTCACAGGATTTGCTTCATGCTTTGGAGGAGGATAATTAATTGGCAATGAATAAGCCTGATAATACATTTTTCTTCAAAACTGTGAAGTTCTGTGCCATCTCCCTCCAGCAAGTGGTAGTTTCACATGCCCAGTGTGTCATTCCATTGCTTTCTGGGGAGAGAAGCAAATGGAGAAGGATGTAGTGATGGGGAGATTCACTGGTGTGTGTGAGACAAGTTTGCTGCCTGGATGTCAGGAGGTTGAGATTCCTCACAACAAAGTGATGGCCCCTCTGACTGACTTGCACAGTACCATAAATGTCTGTAGCTGGCCCACCATTTCTCTGAGAGGCATTGTACATGTAATGCCTTCCTTATTCCTTTCCTTGTCTCTTATCTTCATATACACTCATAATTGAAGCGTTGTTGGATCTTAGAATCAGTGGCCTTGACTGTCTGAGAGAACATGAATCACCTTCCATTGCATGCTCTTTATTTCCCTTGTGTGGTCATGCTCTCACTCTGACCATCTGCGTGCTCTCTCCCTATCTCTCTCCATCTCGGTCATTCTATACAGTAAGTACCTGTGTCACCCGGGGTGCTCTTCCCTGTGCTTCTGCTGTGGAAACTGTGCTCTCAGGTGGCACACTAGAACTCAATACAGCAGGCAGCCTGGCTGGCAGGCAGGCAGAGTACAGGCTGAGTACTCCACAAGGAGTCCACCAGGGCGTGAGGTGTTTATTGCTTGGATGGCAGTTCAGTTCACTATTAATTCATGGTTACTCTGTTTGATGAACTCCTCTCAGAAATTGTTTGTCGTGTTCCTCCCTTTGGGACCACAAGAGAGGAAGGACAGAGGGGGAGAAGACAGCAACACGATGTGTTTCACCACTTGCTCTCTGCTCCAGTTACATGACTGTCTTAGAGGAATGAAGCTTTGATTTAGTTTTCCCAGCTTGCGCAACATTTCAGTCAATCAGCTTTTATACTTAAGCAATAACACTTGAGGCCATGTGTTAGGACATTTATCATGGCTGTGATATGGTCTCTTTCTGACTGCCATGTAAAGCACAACTACCCAAAAATGGTTGCTATGGAGGCTCTTCCCCCTTGCTAGCTAGCTAGGATCACCACTTTATTTTAAGAATGTGAAATGTGAGAATTATTTATTTCATCACATTCCCAGTGGGTCAGAAGTTTACATACACTCATAGTATTTGGTAGCATTGCCTTTAAATTGTTTAACTTGGGTCAAACGTTTCAGGTAGCCTTCCACAAGCTTCACACAATAAGTTGGGTGAATTTTGGTCTATTCCTCCTGACAGAGCTGGTGTAACTGATTCAGGTTTGTAGGCCTCCTTGCTCGCACACGCTTTTTCAGTTCTGCCCACAAATTTTCTATAGGATTGAGGTCAGGGCTTTGTGATGGCCACTCCAATACCTTGACTTTGTTGTCCTTAAGCCATTTTTCCACAACTTTGTAAGTATGCTTGGGGTCATTGTCCATTTGGAAGACCCAACAGGGTGGCAGGTTGCCTAGTGGTTAGAGCATTGGACTTGTAACCGAAAGGTTGTAAGACCGAATCCCCGAGCTGACAAGGTAAAAATCTGCCATTCTGCCCCTGAACAAGGCAGTTAACCTACTGTTCCTAGGCCGTCATTGAAAATAAGAATTTATTCTTAACTGACTTGCCTAGTTAAATAAAGGTAAAAAAAATAAATAAACTGCGACCAAGCTTTAATTTCCTGACTGATGTTTTGAGATGTTGCTTCAATATATCCACATCGTTTCCTTCCTCATGAAGCCATCTATTTTCCTCCTGCAGCAAAGCACCCCCACGACATGATGCTGCCACCCCCATGCTTCACGGTTGGGATGGTGTTCTTCAGCTTGCAAGCCTCCCCCCTTTTCCTCTAAACATAACGATGGTCATTATGGCCAAATAGTTTCATCAGACCAGAGAACATTTCTCCAAAAAATACGATCTTTGTCCCCATGTCCAGTTGCAATCCGTAGTCTGGCTTTTTTATGGCGGTTTTGGAGCAGTGATTTCTTCCTTGCTGAGCGGCCTTTCAGGTTATGTCGATATAGGACTCGTTTTACTGTAAATATAGATACTTTTGTGCCTGTTTCCTCCAGCATCTTCACAAGGTCCTTTGCTGTTGTTCTGGGATTGATTTGCACTTTTCGCACCAAAGTACGTTCATCTCTAGGAGACAGAACGCGTCTCCTTCCTGAGCGGTATGACGGCTGTGTGGTCCCATGGTGTTTATACTTGCGTACTACTGTTTGTACAGATGAACGTGGTACCTTCAGGCGTTTTGAAAATTGCTCCCAAGGATGAACCAGACTTGTGGAGGTCTACAATTTTCTTTCTGAGGTCTTGATTGATTTCTTTTGATTTTCTCATGATGTCAAGCAAAGAGGCACTGAGTTTGAAGGTAGGCTT
Organism: Salmo salar; assembly: GCF_965601325.2. Lineage (NCBI taxonomy): Eukaryota > Metazoa > Chordata > Actinopteri > Salmoniformes > Salmonidae > Salmo > Salmo salar. The sequence continues at coordinate 24,726,852 of NC_138292.1, forward strand.
TGAAATACATCCACAGGTACACCTCCAATTGACACATTGTCAATTAGCCTATCAGAAGCTTCTAAAGCCATGACATCATTTTCTGTAAATTTCCAAGCTGTTTAAAGGCACAGTCAACTTAGTGTATGTAAACTTCTGACCCATTGGAATTGTGATACAGTGAATTATAAGTGAAATATTTGTTTGTGCATGACACGTAATTTTTCAAAGTAGATGTCCTAACCGACTTGCCAAAACTAGAGTTTGTTAACAAGACATTTGTGGAGTGGTTGAAAAACGAGTTTTAATGACTCCAACCTAAGTGTATGTAAACTTCCGACTTCAACTGTATATCCAGAAAAATTATGCTGATTCATAATTTAAACTGGCAGAGAAGCTTTTGTCTCGTCCCGATTCCCGACACGTTCGTTATTACAGTACCCAGTGGAGATCGAATTTCAAAATTGCAACAATGTTGCAAATGTCAAAGTGTCTCTATGCTTTTTACAGTGGATCTGTTACAGCTAGGGTTGCAAAGGGTCATACTTTCCAGTAAATGTCCAGACATTTTCCATGGGAAGTTAAGCCTGGGAATTTGGGGAATTTTGCTTAAATTCATCAAAAAAGTTAGCTTATAACATCCTGTATTGGCAGGATAGAATAGCATCTGGTAAGACAAGGGGCGGCGGGCTATGTATTTTTGTAAATAAGCTTCATCAACAAGTGCATAGATGACGTCGTCCTCACGGTGACCGTACGTACATACCAGAAGCCATGGATTACAGGCAATATTCACACTGAGTTAAAGGCTAGAACTGCCGCTTTCAAAGAGCGGGACTCTAACCTGGAAGTGTAAGAAATTCCAATATGCCCTCCGACGAACCGTCAATACAGGACTAAGATCGAATCATACTACATCGGATGTGGCAGGGCTTTCAAACCATTACCGACTACAAAGGGAAGCACAGCCGAGAGCTGCCCAGTGACACAAGCCTACCAGACGAGCTAAACTATGTCTATGCTCACTTCGAGGCAAATGGCAATAAAAAAATGCATGAGGGCACCAGTTGTTCCGGAAGACTGTGTGATCACACTCTCGGCAACCGATGTGAGTAAGACCTTTTAAACAGGTCAAGATTCACAAGGCCGCAGGGCCAGATGGATTTCCAGGACGTGTACTGCGAGCATGCGCTGACCAACTGGCAAGTGTCTTCACTGACATTTTCAACGTCTCCCTGTCTGAGTCTGTAATACCAGAATGTTTTAAGCAGACCACCATAGTGCCTGTGCCCAAGAACACTAAGGCTAGTCTTTACAGGTAAATAATGTGTGGAGACATTTCACTGCAGCTAATGTAGAAGGAAAAGCTGTGTACATTTGCAAATACTGTGCCAAGTCATATGTGATAAATGCAACAGATGCAGAATCATCTGGCCAAGTGCAAAAATTGCCCGAAGCGCTCACAAGCTACCTCTGACAAAATTCCCTCTAATTCTTTTTAAGATGAAAATGATGAATCAGACACCTTATCGATAGCAACAGCTCATGGTCCTCCTGGAATCAGAAGTTTTGTTTTTGACTCAATGGAGAAACGTAGTCCGAGCAATGCTGATGAATGTCTTGCTCAAGATGTGTATGCAACTGGTTTACCTCTGATGCTCACAGGCAATGTGTATTGGAAGAGATTTATGTATGTTCTCCGCCCAGCATACACCCCTCCAACCAGACATGCTTTATCTACTCACTTGCTGGATGCAGAGTTCAAGTGAAGGTCAAGCAAATCACAGAGAAAGCAGACTGCATTGCAATCTCTGATGGGTGGTCGAATGTTCGTGGGCAAGGAATAATTAACTACATCTCCACCCCTCAACCAGTATTCTAAAAGAGCACAGATACAAGGGACAACAGACACACCGGTCTCTACATTGCAGATGAGCTGAAGGCAGTCATCAAGGACCTTGGACCACAGAAAGTATTTGCACTGGTGACAGACAATGCTGCAAACATGAAGGCTGCTTGGACTAAAGTGGAGGAGTTCTACCCTCACATCACACCCATTGGCTGTGCTGCTCATGCATTGAATCTTCTCCTCAAGGACATCATCGCACTGAAAACAATGGATACACTCTACAAGAGGGACAAGGAAATGGTTAGGTATGTGAAGGTTCAAGTTATTGCATAAATCTACCTCACCAAGCAAAGTGAGAAGAATAAGAGCACCACACTGGCCAGGTCGCAGTTGCAAATGAGAACTTGTTCTCAACTAGCCTACCTGGTTAAATAAAGGTGAAAAATTGAAGCTGCCCAGGACCACCCATTGGGCTGGTGCTGTCATCATGTTTGAAAGTCTCCTGGAGGGGAGGGAGTCTCTCCAACAAATGGCCATATCAGTCTGCCGATATGGACAGCCCCATCAAGAGAATCCTCCTGGATGATGTATTTTGGGAGAAAGTGGTAAGCAGCCTGAAATAAATAGATATAGATAGATAGATAGATATAGATGTAGGTAGCAGTAGCACAGATTGTGGATAGCATTGTCTCCCTGTCTGATGTTCAGACTCTGCTTGCAGATGTAAGAGGAGAAATCCGTACTGCCCTTCCCACTTCACTGTTGCTCCATGCAGAGGAAACTGCAGTTCTGAAATGCATCAAAAAAGCATGAAGACTTCTGCCTGAAGCCCATACACGCCGCAGCGTACTTACATTTACATTACATTTTAGTCATTTAGCAGACGCTCTTATCCAGAGCGACTTACAAATTGGTGCATTCACCTATAATATCCAGTGGAACAACCACTTTACAATAGTGCATCTAAATCTTTTAAGGGGGGGGTTAGAAGGATTACTTTATCCTATCCCAGGTATTCCTTGAAGAGGTGGGGTTTCAGGTGTCTCCGGAAGGTGGTGATTGACTCCGCTGTCCTGGCGTCGTGAGGGAGCTTGTTCCACCATTGGGGTGCCAGAGCAGCGAACAGTTTTGACTGGGCTGAGCGGGAACTGTGCTTCCTCAGAGGTAGGGAGGCGAGCAGGCCAGAGGTGGATGAACGGAGTGCCCTTGTTTGGGTGTAGGGCCTGATCAGAGCCTGAAGGTACGGAGGTGCCGTTCCCCTCACAGCTCCGTAGGCAAGCACCATGGTCTTGTAGCGGATGCGAGCTTCGACTGGAAGCCAGTGGAGAGAGCGGAGGAGCGGGGTGACGTGAGAGAACTTGGGAAGGTTGAACACCAGACGGGCTGCGGCGTTCTGGATGAGTTGTAGGGGTTTAATGGCACAGGCAGGGAGCCCAGCCAACAGCGAGTTGCAGTAATCCAGACGGGAGATGACAAGTGCCTGGATTAGGACCTGCGCCGCTTCCTGTGTGAGGCAGGGTCGTACTCTGCGAATGTTGTAGAGCATGAACCTACAGGATCGGGTCACCGCCTTGATGTTGGTGGAGAACGACAGGGTGTTGTCCAGGGTCACGCCAAGGCTCTTAGCACTCTGGGAGGAGGACACAAGGGAGTTGTCAACCGTGATGGCGAGATCATGGAACGGGCAGTCCTTCCCCGGGAGGAAGAGCAGCTCCGTCTTGCCGAGGTTCAGCTTGAGGTGGTGATCCGTCATCCACACTGATATGTCTGCCAGACATGCAGAGATGCGATTCGCCACCTGGTTGTCAGAAGGGGGAAAGGAGAAGATTAATTGTGTGTCATCTGCATAGCAATGATATGAGAGACCATGTGAGGATATGACAGAGCCAAGTGACTTGGTGTATAGCGAGAATAGGAGTGGGCCAAGAACAGAGCCCTGGGGGACACCAGTGGTGAGAGCACGTGGTGCGGAGACAGATTCTTGCCACGCCACCTGGTAGGAGCGACCTGTCAGGTAGGACGCAATCCAAGCGTGCGCGGTGCCGGAGATGCCCAGCTCGGAGAGGGTGGAGAGGAGGATCTGATGGTTCACGGTATCAAAGGCAGCAGATAGGTCTAGAAGGATGAGAGCAGAGGAGAGAGAGTTAGCTTTAGCAGTGCGGAGAGCCTCCGTGACACAGAGAAGAGCAGTCTCAGTTGAATGCCCAGTCTTGAAACCTGACTGATTAGGATCAAGAAGGTCATTCTGAGAGAGATAGCAAGAGAGCTGGCCAAGCACGGCGCGTTCAAGAGTTTTGGAGAGAAAGGAAAGAAGGGATACTGGCCTGTAGTTGTTGACATCGGAGGGATCGAGTGTAGGTTTTTTCAGAAGGGGTGCAACTCTCGCTCTCTTGAAGACGGAAGGGACGTAGCCAGCGGTCAAGGATGCGTTGATGAGCGAGGTGAGGTAGGGGAGAAGGTCTCTGGAAATGGTCTGGAGAAGAGAGGAGGGGATAGGGTCAAGTGGGCAGGTTGTTGGGCGGCCGGCCGTCACAAGACGCGAGAGTTCATCTGGAGAGAGAGGGGAGAAAGAGGTCAAAGCACAGGGTAGGGCAGTGTGAGCAGGACCAGCAGTGTCGTTTGACTTAGCAAACGAGGATCGGATGTCGTCAACCTTCTTTTCAAAATGGTTGACGAAGTCATCCGCAGAGAGGGAGGAGGGGGGGGGGAGGGGGAGGAGGATTAAGGAGGGAGGAGAAGGTAGCAAAGAGCTTCCTAGGGTTAGAGGCAGATGCTTGGAGTTTAGAGTGGTAGAAAGTGGCTTTAGCAGCAGAGACAGAAGAGGAAAATGTAGAGCCGGCCTGGAGGATAGGGGACAGAGGAAATCAAAGGATGCAGAGAGGGAGGAGAGGAGGGTTGAGGAGGCAGAATCAGGAGATAGGTTGGAGAAGGTTTGAGCAGAGGGAAGAGATGATAGGATGGAAGAGGAGAGAGTAGCGGGAGAGAGAGAGCGAAGGTTGGGACGGCGCAATACCATCCGAGTAGGGGGAGAGTGAGAAGTGTTGGATGAGAGCGAGAGGGAAAAGGATACAAGGTAGTGGTCGGAGACTTGGAGGGGAGTTGCAATGAGATTAGTGGAAGAACAGCATCTAGTAAAGATGAGGTCAAGCGTATTGCCTGCCTTGTGAGTAGGGGGGGAAGGTGAGAGGGTGAGGTCGAAAGAGGAGAGGAGTGGAAAGAAGGAGGCAGAGAGGAATGAGTCGAAGGTAGACGTGGGGAGGTTAAAGTCACCCAGAACTGTGAGAGGTGAGCCATCCTCAGGAAAGGAACTTATCAAGGCGTCAAGCTCATTGATGAACTCTCCAAGGGAACCTGGAGGGCGATAAATGATAAGGATGTTAAGCTTGAAAGGGCTGGTAACTGTGACAGCATGGAATTCAAATGAGGAGATAGACAGATGGGTCAGGGGAGAAAGAGAGAATGTCCACTTGGGAGAGATGAGGATTCCAGTGCCACCACCCCGCTGGCTCGATGCTCTAGGGGTATGCGAGAACACGTAGTCAGACGAGGAGAGCGCAGTAGGAGTAGCAGTGTTATCTGTGGTGATCCATGTTTCCGTCAGCGCCAGGAAGTCTAGGGACTGGAGGGTAGCATAGGCTGAGATGAACTCAGCCTTGTTGGCCGCAGACCGGCAGTTCCAGAGGCTGCCGGAGACCTGGAACTCCACGTGGGTCGTGCGCGCTGGGACCACCAGGTTAGAGCGGCAGCGGCCACGCGGTGTGGAGCGTTTGTATGGCCTGTGCAGAGGAGAGAGAACAGGGATAGGCAGACACATAGTAGACAAGCTACAGAAGAGGCTACGCTAATGCAAATGAGATTGGAGTGACAAGTGGACTACACGTCTCGATTGTTCAGGAAGTTAAGCTTACGTTGCAAAAATGTTATTGACTAAAATGATACAGTACTGCTGGCTGGTGGAGTAGGCTAGCTAGCAGTGGCTGCGTTGTTGACTTTGAACGTGTAGCTGGCTAGGTAACCTCGGTAGTTTCAGTACTACACCTTGTCATGATACAAAGCAACTTTGTAGCTAGCTAGCTAACATAACACTAATCAAGACGTTCCTTGTAGTGTATTTAGTTTCAACAATGCTGCTCGTCGGTAATAGTTGGCTAGGTTAGGAAAAATGGCGTCGCGGGGGACGGAAATAGCTGGCTAGCTAACCTCGATGGCTGGCTAGCTAACAATTATCAATTAACAATTATCAAGCTATGACAAAGACAACTAGGTAGCTCGCTAGGTAACACTGCACTAGTCAAATCGTTCCGTTGTGAAGTATTAGTAACTACAGCACTGCTAGTCGGTAACGGACGGCTATCTGGCAGTGGGTTAATGATGACTAGGTGTGTTGAGTAAGTCTGGCGCCGCGTCGCGGCTGGCTAGCACACCTCGATAATACTCAAACTCAAACTACACAATTTATCTTAGATACAGAGACAGCACAGACAACTATGTAGCTGGCTAACTAACACTAACACCACACTAATCAAGTCGTTGCGTTGTAATGTAATAGTTTCTGCGGTGCTGTTAGTCGGTAGAAGTTGGCTAGCTAACAGTGATGACTAGCTAGCTAGCAGCTAGCAGTGTTGACTACGTTAGGAGGACGAAGATAGCTAGCCTCGATAATTACTCAGTTACTCTAAACTACACAATTATCTTTGATACAAAGACGGCTATGTAGCTAGCTAAGAAGAATTGCTCAGATCAAACAAATCAAGCCGTTGTAATGTAGCGAAGTGGAATATTACCTGTGGAGCGAAGCGTGGTGCGACTGCTCGCCCCAAACCTTCTCTACTTGTTGGACCCCAAGTATGCTGGCAAGAGCATCATGTCTGGTGCAGAGATCAACAAGGCCTATGGTGTCATCACTACTGTGTCTCGCCACATTGGCCTGGATGAGGGCAAGGTTCTTGGCAGTCTGGCACAGGACACTTCTAAGCAAGGGCTTTGGGATGGAGATGCAATATGGCAGTCGTGCCAACATATCTCATCAGCCACCTGGTGGAAGGGACTTTGTGGATCGGAGGCACTTTCCCGTTGCCTCGATCACGCTCCAAATCCCACCAACATCAGCCGCCTCAGAGCGCAACTGGTCCTTGTTTGGGAACACACACACCAAAGCACACAACAGGCTGACCAATACAATGGTTGAAATATTTGTGGCCTTCGGAGCAAATGTGAGGCTTTTTGAGCCTGACAACGAGCCATTCTCCACAAGATTGGAAAGCGACAGTGAAGATGAGGCCTCAGTCTGATGTTCAAGAGGTGGACATTGAGGAGGTCCAGGGAGAAGATGGAAGCCTGAGTGGAAGACATCAAAGCTTTAGTTTCTAGACTATCATTTTACAGATTTTTTGGGAGATGCAATGAATCATTGGTGATCATTCAAAATTCCCTTTCTTTTGTTGTTCAGTGAAATCATCATGTGAAGTCAACTCATTTAATTAAAGTTCAAATCGTAACTAAATCGTTTTTTTCTTTTTTCTTGGAAGGATTTAATCATTTGTAATTATTTTTACTTATGATAAGGTAAATATATGCAAAAAAAATCTACTTTTTAAATGGTATTAATTTGCATATATTCCTAATTTAAATCCTACGGAAAGTTTCCACCTCTGAATATTCACCAAAATGTGCCACTCTAGTAACAGCACTGTTTTTCTGAATGTGGCCATGTGTATGTTGTCTGGTATGTCATGGGATAGACTCTTACTCTAAATCACCTGTTGTATGCTGGCTATAGTGGGTTAGCCATTTCAACGAAGTGACTATTAAGTATGGCCATAGAGATCATTTTTTGGGGAATTAGACATGATCAGTCTTTGTTGCATGCTTCCCTCTCTTCCCCCCCAGTGATGGACACCAAGGCGGTGTTTACTGCCCTGTACAGTGTGTGTGAGGAGAATGCTACGTTCTTCTCTGAGGGTGCTCAGGGGGTCCAGGGTGGCGCGGCACAGCGGCTGGTGGACACCATGACCCTGATCCAGGAGCACGCTCGCAGCCTGGAACCTGTCATCTCCGGCTTCGCAGCCATCTACCACCACTTTGACTTTGACCCACACATACCAGCCAATGGATACCGCTCTCTAGTCAAGGTAGGATGGCAGGGTTTGTGTGTCTGTATGTGTGACAACTCCCTAGTTTTTTTTTTGTTTTACCTTTATTTTACTAGGCAAGTCAGTTAAGAACAAATTGTTATTTTCAATGACGGCCGAGGAACAGTGGGTTAACTGCCTTTTTCAGGGGCAGAGCGACAGATTTTTACCTTGTCAGCTCGGGGATTCGATCTTGCAACCTTCCGGCTACTTGTCCAACGCTCTAACCCCTAGGCTACCTGCCACCCCAAGAGGGAGTGTGTGAGCGTTAAGAGGGAGTGTGTATGTGAGCGTCCTTAGTGCATATGTGTGTGCCTGACGGTCTCTCAACATTGGGAAAAATTCAGCACCAATATTGTATGCCTCAAGTTTATTTTGTATTCTGTTAGTTTTTTTTTGCTACCAATTGATTGAGTGTCATAATATAACCTCTTCAGGCTCCCTCTTGTATTGATGAGAAATCATGACCTTCTCTCTGCCAGCTGCTTACCTCTATTAAATGTCTCTGAATTTCTGTCTCCACTTTTTTAATGGTCTGTCTCTCACACTCCTTTTCTGTACCTGTCGTTATTTTCTCTCACACATTCTCTTTTTTGAATGTTATTTCTATCACTCACACACAGCACTTTTCTTCCTCCCCCTATTTCTCACTCCCTTCTCCTTTTCCTCCCACCCCTCTCTTAGGTGGTGCGCTGCTGCATTCTCCACATCATCCACAAGGGGCGCTACATCTCCACCAACCGACGCAGCATCTTCTTTCGGACGGCCCACAATGCAGGGGAGATGGAGGCCTACTGCTCGGCCCTATGTCAGCTGAGAGCCCTGCTCTACCTGGCCCAGCGACTGCTGCACGACAACAGCCACGGGAACCTCTTCTTCCACGAGGAGAGCGGCCTCAGCCAGAGCTTCATCCGGGAGTACTCCTCCATGCACAAGGGCTGCTTCTACGGACGCTGCCTTGGATTCCAGGTGGGGGGATTGGGAGGGAGGAATACTTTTGGGATGACCTTGAGGCCCTTTTTGTTAGCCTCAGGGAAAAGTATTTTGTAGTGATTTTTGTTTCATGTCTCTCCTCTTCCAGTTCACTCCAGCCATCCGTCCCTGTCTGCAGACCATAGCCATCGGCCTGGTGGCCTTCGGAGAGAACTACAGGCGCCACCAGTCAGGCATTGGTCAGTGGCTCCAGCAAACCTCCCTATTGATGGAAACAAAAGCCACTCAATCATTAAGTCATTCTCATTTACATCCTAAACCATTCTACTGACATGGCAACTCAGTCGACGTGAAGGGATTGTGAGGGTGAATATCAATGCTAGAGACAATGCATCATTAAAGGATCATTTAAAGGGAGACTTTCATTAACTCACACACACATTTGAAATACTTTATTTTAATCGCCAAATCACATTACAGTCAAGGATTCCAACCTTTCATAGGTCATTGATATATGGACACTTGTGAGTACAGAAAGCACCTTCTCCGTACAGCACACATACACAAGTAAGCATTTCACTGTCAGTCTACACCTGTTGTTTACGAAGGATGTGATGGCACATGATCTAACAGTCTTTTGCTCTATGCTGCTTCCCAGTGGAGGAAGGAGGTATTGCACCGTATGGTGAGTGTCTGTCCCCCTGACCACTGCCATAGTCTTAGTCTGGGACATAAAGCCAGGCTTTGACATGGTTAATAGGTGACCACAGGCATAGCATGACCAAGTCTTAGTGTTTAATTAGATTAGTGGAATCATCTGTTTTAGTGCCATACAAATAGCCATACAATTCAGCTCTCCTGGACAACAGGTGACCACTGCTCCGTCTCATCCAGTCACTCCTGTAGCTACAGGTATTGAAATAGTTCTGTTTAACAGTAGCATCTTCTGCCTCCACTCATGGCCATCGCTCTCTCTGCCTCCCCATCCCTGTGTTTCTGTCTCAGTGAGTTGATTTACATTTAAGTCATTTAGCAGACGCTCTTATCCAGAGCGACTTACGATTTGATGTGTTAGCATCCACTCACTCCCTCTCCTCCTCCACTCTCCCTTTTTTCCCTGTCCCTTTTCTGTCATTCATCTTTATCCATACCTATAAATTTTTCCCTCTGCCACTTCCACTACCTTGTCCCCCGCTCTTTTTACCTGCAACTGTCTTTATCACCCTCTCCTTCTTGCCTGCCTCCACTATCTTCTCTCCCCCCTTCCCTCTGTCTCCAGGTGTAGCCGCCAGCTCCTTCTTTACCTCAGGGAAGTACGCCATCGACCCAGAGTTAAGGGGGGCGGAGTTTGAACGCATCACTCAGAACCTGGACGTCCACTTCTGGAAGGCCTTCTGGAACATCACAGAGACCGAGGTTCTATCTGTGAGTCACTGACCACTGGACGGACCTTGGAACGGGTCGCTGGTAGAATACTCTCCCCTTGCGCTGGGATGTAAAGCTCAGTGGTAGATTACTCTTCCCTTGTATGCGTTTCTCAGCGTTTGTCCTGTTGGCTATTTTGACTCTGTGTCTTTCATTCCTCTCAAAGTTATGTAGTTGCAGAGCATGTAATACTGTCACTGTGTTTAGATTTTACCAGATGCTTTCCTGCCATGAGGAGATGCTCTCAGCTTTGTCTTTTGTCAAGTTTATTGACCAACAAATGACCGGAAGATCAAAAGAATGAAATTATATGGTGAATTATGAATGTTTATCTGATTCGCCCTCAGCCTTCCCTCTCTTTCTTGTCCCTCCTCCTAAAGGAAAAGACTGAAACATTGCGGTGTATCTGTGACGGATGACAAAGTAATCTTCTTCCTCCCCTCCTTGCCTTCCACTCTCCCCCTCAGAGTCTAGCCAGTATGACATCCACCCAGGTGAAGGTGAACCGTGCCCTCTCGGTGCCCCCTGTGCCCTTTGACCTCCCACTGGTGGCTGATCCCCACCTCACTGTCACCATAGAGGCCCCGTCAGCCCACACCGGCCCTGGCCCCGTACAGATGAGGCTGATCTCTTACGAGCTGAGGGAGGGACAGGTAACTAAAGCCTTGTTCATATTGGCAGTTTGAAGTGACTCGAATCCATAAAAAAAAATATTTAAAAAATCTGATTGAAATCGTACTTTTCCTGCAGTCTGAACAGCCAAAATGCACATGGGATCGGATATTTCAAGCCACATTACAATCCACCTTAATATGTGATGAAAAAGGAGGACCAAGGCAATGTTCATATAATAAATTGAAATGCCTTTATTTGTATGTTCAATGGAAACAAAGATGAAAAACTAGTAAGCAATACTATACACATTCAAAAGTGAAATACTGTAGATATGTTATCAAAATGCAAATCAAGGCTAGAAGCATAATTCAAAACGTTGTGCAATGTAAACAAGTTTGAATTGGACAAATGCAGGTAGAGTTGAAGTCGGAAGTTTACATACACTTAGGTTGGAGTCATTAAAACTCATTTTTCAACCACTCCACAAATTTCTTGTTAGCAAACTATTGTTTTGGCAAGTCGGTTAGGACATCTACTTTGTGCATGACACAAGTCATTTTTCCAACAATTGTTTACAGACAGATTATTTCACTTATAATTCAGTGGGTCAGAAGATTACATAAACTAACTTGACTGTGCCTTTTAAACAGCTTGGAAAATTCCAGAAAAATGATGTCATGGCTTTAGAAGCTCCTGAAAGGCTAATTGACATAATTTGAGTCAATTGAAGGTGTACCTGTGGATGTATTTCAAGACCTACCTTCAAACTCAGTGCCTCTTTGCTTGACATCATGAGAAAATCAAAAGAAATCAGCCAAGACCTCAAAGAAAATTGTAGACCTCCACAAGTCTGTTTCACCCTTGGGAGCAATTTTCAAGTGCCTGAAGGTACCACGTTCATCTGTACAAACAATAGTACGCAAGTATAAACACCATGGGACCACACAGCCGTCATACCGCTCAGAAAGGAGATGCATTCTGTCTCCTAGAGATGAACGTACTTTGGTGTGAAAAGTGCAAATCAATCCCAGAACAACAGCAAAGGACCTTGTGAAGATGCTGGAGGAAACGGGTACAAAAGTATCTATATCCACAGTAAAACAAGTCCTATATCGACATAACCTGAAAGGCCGCTCAGCAAGGAAGAAGCCACTGCTCCAAAACGCCATAAAAAAGCCAGACTACGGTTTGCAACTGCACATGGGGACAAAGATTGTACTTTTTGGAGAAAAGGGGGACGCTTGCAAGCTGAAGAACACCATCCCAACCGTGAAGCACAGGGGTGGCAGCATCATGTTGTGGGGGTGCTTTGCTGCAGGAGGGACTGGTGCACTTCACAAAATAGATGGCATCATGAGGACGGTAAATGATGTGGATATATTGAAGCAACATCTCAAGGCATCAGTCAGGAAGTTAAAGCTTGGTCGCAAATGGGTCTTCCAAATGGACAATTACCCCAAGCATACTTCCAAAGTTGTGGCAAAATGGCTTAAGGACAACAAAGTCAAGGTATTGGAGTGGTCATCACAAAGCCCTGACCTCAATCCTATAGAAAATTTGTGGGCAGAGCTGAAAAGGCGTGTGCAAGCAAGGAGTCCTACAAACTAGACTCAGTTACACCAGCTCTGTCAGGAGGAATAGGCCAAAATTCACCCAACTTATTGTGGGAAGCTTGTGGAAGGCTACCCAAAATGTTTGACTCAAGTTAAACAATGTAAAGGCATTGCTACCAAATACTAATTGAGTGTATGTTAACTGCTGACCCACTGGGAATGTGATGAAAGAAATAAAAGCTGAAATAATTCTCTCTCCTATTATTCTGACATTTCACAATTTAAAAATAATGTGGTGATCCTAACTGTCCTAAGGCAGGGATTTTTTACTAGGATTAAATGTCAGGAATTATGAAAAACTCAGTTAAATGTATTTGGCTAAGGTGTATGTAAACTTCTGACTTCAACTGTAGGTCCCGCTTCGTTCTTTGGTTCCTAGTGAATACAACCCTGGTCTCATACTGGTTACATTCCAGTCTCAGCTGGTTGTAGGTCAAAGTTCACTTTTGTTAACCTTTCAAATCTGACACGCAGAACCTTTGACTGGTAGATCAAAATGTGCTGCTGTCGCTATAAAACCTTTGACAGCAGCAGTCTGACAGTGTGTATTTCCCAAATTAATTGGCTTTAAGCTGCTGCTTTCATCAGCTGTTGAGAAGCCTCTTCCTGCGTGAAATGCTTGAACATCAAGGGATTCTGTTAATTTGCGTTTCCTTCGTTTGAGAGCAGCTGTAGTAAAAGACAGTGTCTTCTCTGCTCATCCGCAGCTCTTAATCCCTTTAAATCCACACACACATTTTATTTATTTGGGGAGGTATTGAACAGCAGCGCTGAGCATCTGTAGTCTGGCATTAAACCAGACATGATATCAGCCAACACTTTTAACTCACTCATTGATCCTGCTCAGTCAAAGAGCTGTTGTCTTATGTGGAGAACACAAGCGAAAGCCTCTCTGCTGTTCCCTGCTAATGTTAATGAATGGGAATGAGGATGGTGTGTTTGTGGTGGAGCTGGAAGGACCGTCCAGAGCAGAGAACAAACCACACGGCTAATCCTGACTGAAGGGATTGTTCAACAGAGAGCTGTAAAGCAAACGGACAAATCAACATCTGTAGCAATTGAAGTGAAAACAGAATTTTTCTAGCTTTGATTGTGATTCTCTGGCTGTCTCTGTCTCCCTCCCTCTGTAGGACAGTGAGGCGTTGCTGTCCCTGTCTCGTTCTGAGGGGGGTCCTATCTCCCTGTCTCTGGGAATGAAGACCAAGCAGAGCCCCCCTTCTCGCTGGCTCCTGGTGCACTACCACGGAGGAGGCTTTGTGGCCCAGACCTCCAAGTCTCACGAGGTAACAACACATTCTGTTCTCGTTTGTTTGTTGGGGAGGAATTGACCATCACGTTTCACCTTTAACCTCACTAGTGTCTCTATGGTGGAAACCCATGGTGTGGCCTGGTTCTCTCCACAGCCTATCATGTTCAAGACCTCAATGTCTTTTTTTTATTTATTATTATAGTTAACTGGAATCAAACCATTCTAATGAACAGTTTGAGAATTGCGTTGTTAGAGGGGTACTTGGTGGTCTTGAGGATATTTACATTTAAGTAATTTAGCAGACGCTCTTATCCAGAGCGACTTACAAATTGGTGCATTCACCTTATAATATCCAGTGGAACAACCACTTTACAATAGTGCATCTAAATCTTTTAAGGGGGGGTTGGAAGGATTACTTTATCCTATCCCAGGTATTCCTTAAAGAGGTGGGGTTTCAGGTGTCTCTGGAAGGTGGTGATTGACTCCGCTGTCCTGGCGTCGTGAGGGAGCTTGTTCCACCATCGGAATGATTGTGTTTTCACTCCATGGCTTCCCTGTAATGAGCCGTTCCTGCTAATGACTGTTTAATTCATCCAAAAGGCTTGATAGACACAACCTGACTTTATTTGTATCACTCTATATTATCCAGTGATTGGTGCAGATCAGCCCCCCTTTCCCCCTCTTCCACTCCCGTCTGTCTCTCCTCCCTCCTCATTCCATCTCCTCTCTCTCCCCCCTGTATTATATAACCAGCAGGGTACTTTAAACAACTGAGACACGTCACCATGAAACCAGAGTGGACTGGCAGTCCCTTGATCTCCAATAGCCTTGCAACCAGAGGCTATAGGAAGTGATCTGAGGAGGAACAAGCCTGTCATGTTGAATTAGCCTGGAACTCTGCATGAAGATATTATGGCTTTATATTACATAGGCCCTAATGGAAGATGTGTGTCTGTGTGTGATCTCTAGGCTCTCTCCTCTAACCCTGTCCTCTACACTTTCCTCCTTTCTGATCATTATTCCCTTTGTTCTCTACTCTCCTTTGTCCTAATGACCTCTTCTGTCATTTTTGTAATCCACCCCTGCTCTTTGCCTTCCTTTCTCTCTCCTCTCTTTTTCACTGTACCCACTCTGTTCTTCCTTCTTCCTCATGGCCAGTGAGGAGATGGATAGAGTCTGTGAGGGCAGTCATCTCTCTCTATGGGGGCCGCTGGCAAGCCTTGTGATTGGCAGACCTGGCCAGCGGCGCTGACGGGTGTCAAACGTATCATGTACTGACAATGACGGTCGTTCAAATTGACACGCAGGCGCACACCACGCCACACCACGCCACGCCACACCACGCCACACCACGCCACACCACACATGCCAGCGGTGCCAGACTGTGATGCATTATGACAGCGTGGCTTTAAGGGAGCAGGGCAGATTCCCAGGAATGGTGTTGAGGTGGTGTCTGGCAGTGTGATGTGGTCACATCCAGTCATGGGCCACTGAGGTGAGGCTCTCTGTGTATTGTTTAGAGAGGCGGAGCTGTCACTACTGACACTGTCACTGATGCTTAGAGAGAAGAGGAGAGGTGTTCGAAGGACAGGAGAGAAACTTCTGTAGAGGAGGGCAGACTAATATTGTCAGATGTATACACTCTTGACTTCTCACTTAGCTAAGTACTTGATGACCGTACAAGGTTATAATATAAAAAGCAAGTATTCTAAGGATGTTTGATCTGGAAAGTATGTCTAAGAATGCTAATCATTTAGCTACCATGACATCAAATTGCATGGCAACAACAGGTTAACACCACCCCTGTGTCGTGAGAGCAAGGTTGTCATGTTGCATTTGTGAGCACAGTGCACATACCTAGTATTTTCATAACAGAATTACCAAGCCACCACTGGAGTTAGGCAGTGTATGTTTGGGGTTGGGTTGGTAGTTCACCAATACAGAACCTGCACGGTGGGAATCTGATACCAGGACCTCTCTCCTATCCTTCCCAACACCACCTCCTGTAAGGATAGCTAGGGAGCACTAAGAAACATTCAGAACTGCAAACAGCACTCTGCCTGCCCTGGTAGGGGGTTGCACCATCTATAGTAAACTCACTCCTTTCACCTCCATTCACCCCCTTTCTCTCTTCTCCAGCCGTACCTGAAGAGCTGGTCTCAGGACCTGGGTGTGCCCATCCTGTCTGTAGACTACTCTCTGGCCCCTGAAGCCCCCTTCCCCAGGGCCCTGGAGGACTGCTTCTACGCCTACTGCTGGGCCATCAAGAACCACCACCTGCTGGGTAGGACAGCACACTACTACCACTTTATCTAACCCTACTGCTGGGTAGGACAACACACCACTACCACTTTATCTTAGAATGGTCTTTAATGTCCCCAGGGGGAAAATGTATTTAACAACATTTTGATGCTGTACAGTTGAAGTCATAAGTTTACATACACTTAGGTTGAGTCATTAAAACTCGTATTTTTAACCACTCCACAAATTTCTTGTTAACAAACTCTAGTTTTGGCAAGTTGGTTAGGACATCTACTTTGTGCATGACACAAGTAATTTTTCCAACAATTGTTTACAGATTATTTCACTTATAATTCACTGTATCACAATTCCAGTGGGTCAGAAGTTTACATACACTAAGTTGACTGTGCCTTTAAACAGCTTGGAAAATTCCAGAAAATGATGTCATGGCTTTAGAAGCTTCTGATGGGCTAATTGACATGATTTGAGTCAATTGGAGGTGTACCTGTGGATGTATTTCAAGGCCTACCTTCAAACTCAGTGCCTCTTTGCTTGACATCATGGGGAAATCAAAAGAAATCAGCCAAGACCTCATCCTTGGGAGCAATTTCCAAATGCCTGAAGGTACCACGTTCATCTGTACAAACAGTAGTACGCAAGTATAAACACCATGGGACCACACAGCCATCATACCGCTCAGGAAGGAGACGCGTTCTGTCTCCTAGAGATGAACGTACTTTGGTGCGAGAAGTGCAAATCAATCCCAGAACAGCAGCAAAGGACCTTGTGAAGATGCTGGAGGAAACGGGTACAAAAGTATCTGTATCCACAGTAAAAACGAGTCCTATATCGACATAACCTGAAAGGCCGCTCAGCAAGGAAGAAGCCACTGCTCCAAAACCGCCATAAAAAAGCCAGACTACGGTTTGCAACTGCACATGGGGACAAAGATTGCACTTTTTGGAGAACTGTCCTCTGGTCTGATGAAACAAAAATAGAACTGTTTGGCCATAATTATCATTGTTATGTTTGGAGGAAAAAGGGCGAGGCTTGCAAGCCGAAGAACACCATCCCAACCGTGAAGCACAGGGGTGGCAGCATCATGTTGTGGGGGTGCTTTGCTGCAGGAGGGACTGGTGCACTTCACAAAATAGATGGCATCATGAGGACGGTAAATGATGTGGATATATTGAAGCAACATCTCAAGGCATCAGTCAGGAAGTTAAAGCTTGGTTGCAAATGGGTCTTCCAAATGGACAATGACCCCAAGCATACTTCCAAAGTTGTGGCAAAATGGCTTAAGGACAACAAAGTCAAGGTATTGGAGTGGCCATCACAAAGCCCTGACCTCAATCCTATAGAACATTTGTGGGCAGAACTGAAAATTGTGTGTGTGCGAGCAAGGAGGCCTACAAACCTGACTCAGTTACACCAGCTCTGTCGGGAGGAATGGGCCAAAATTCACCCAACTTATTGTGGGAAGCTTGTGGAAGGCTACCCAAAAATGTTTGACCCAAGGTAAACAATTTAAAGGCAATGCTACCAAATAGTAATTGAGTGTATGTTAACTTCTGACCCACTGGGAATGTGATGAAGTAAATAAAAGCTGAAATAAACCATTCTCTCTGCTATTATTCTGACATTTCACATTTTTAAAATAAAGTGGTGATCCTAACTGACCCAAGACAGGGAACTTTTACTAGGATTAAATGTCAGGAATTGTGAGAACTGAGTTTAAATGTATTTGGCTAAGGTGTATGTAAACTTCTGACTTCAACTGTATATATAAATAGACAGACCTGCTTTTTCAGATGGGCTTTATTCCCAATGATCTCAATATTTACTTTGGATATTTCCTGGTACTTAATAGATTATTATGGCAGAAAGCTAAAGACTGGTTAGCTTGGAACTCACTCAACTGGTGGCCATAGTCTCAACTTATGTCTCAATTATAAAACATTGTGGGACAAGATAAAACAACACCTCATTGCCCCATATAGACACAGGTACAGAGAGTGGGACTTGGAAGTGTTATACAGACTCTCACTTTTACTCAGCTTTTCTCCTTTCTCTCCCTCTTTCTGTTTCTCACTCTTGCTTCAATCTACTGACTCTGACACTCCTCTCTCTCAGGTTGGACGGGGGAGAATGTCTGTCTGGCCGGTGACAGTGCTGGTGGTAACCTGTGTATTACAACATCGATGCGCGCTGCGTCTCACGGTGTGCGGATGCCTGATGGCATCGTAGCTGCCTACCCTGCCATCCTGCTCACCGCCTACGCCTCGCCCTCCCGCCTGCTCACCCTCTTCGACCCCCTACTGCCCCTCAGTGTGCTCTCCAGGTGTCTCAGCGCCTACGCAGGTACGGCTGTGAGAGGGAGCAGAGATGATTTACTGCCCCTGAGTGTAGTGCGTGGTGTTTGTGCATGCCAATCAATGCTGGTATGATGGGTACCACATTTCCCCTCTCCTCCTCTCTCTCTCCCCCAGGTGAGGAGCCCCAGGCAGAGAAGCAGGTGGAGAAGGTGAGCACTCTGAGCATGGTGAGGAGAGACACGGCCCTCCTGCTCAGAGACTTCAAACAGGGAGCTTCCAACTGGATCCACTCCCTACTGGACCCCAACAGAGCCGCTGCCACGGCATCAATAGGTAGGTACGTGTGTGTGTGTGTTGGGGTGAGAGGGTGTGTGTGTCTCTGTATGTACTTGTGTTCACGCATCTTAGTGTCTGACTGAGGTGAAATAATATTTTCCTATTACCGGAAGGGCCATGTATGTACATATAGTATGGAAGATTTCGACATTGATATCCACAGTTAACGTTTAATTAACCAATCAATCACCCACGGCCACCACCCTGTAGCGTCACACCCTCATCCATCCATATCAATTCACTGCTTCGTCTCAGGCCACAGAAGGCTCTCACCACTAATTGTGTTGAAACCCTGCAGTAAGCAGACTATTCCAGGTGTCACCATGTTACCTGACACCCAGCAGCTGTGGGCCAGACTAATGACTGTCATTGGGGGTGTACATTATTAAAGGCCATGATGGGG
This sequence comes from Salmo salar, assembly GCF_965601325.2. Taxonomy (NCBI): domain Eukaryota; kingdom Metazoa; phylum Chordata; class Actinopteri; order Salmoniformes; family Salmonidae; genus Salmo; species Salmo salar. Next base: position 24,745,941 of record NC_138292.1, read on the forward strand.
AGTTCAGCTTTGAGAACAGACAAGCCATGACACCTCTTACAGCTGTGTTGTGACGGGGAGATCATATCATAATGACACCATTATGGCTTAAAGCTAGAATCAAAGTGGGCACCTCGTGTATGTTTTGGTAAAAAAGCTGAGGAATGGGTCTGGAGCAATGTAACCATTCTCAAATTCATACTATAGACAGCTATGGATGGAAGGACTTACCATCCATGTGATAAAACATGGTTAAAACTACAATTTTTAAAGCTTTACAGTGTTAGTTTACATTTATATTGTTTACAAACATTGGGGTGAAATAAGATCATGTGGGGTTCTGATGGGGTATGACAGTTGAACTAAGCTCACGAGGCATTTTTAAGTTATTCTTCAACAATCAATGGTGTATATCAATAATTTAAGTCCAAAAATTAATGTAGTATCTAACGATTCTAGCTTTTAATATCCATCTCCCGATAACCACACGTCCCTCACCCCTGTCTCTTCTCACCGTCCTTCAATCATATGTCTTCATTGATGTTTCCCTGTTCCATAATGGCCTCAGTCTTTGTCTCTCATTCTGCCTCTGTCTTATTTTGTCTGACTCTTTCTCTTCTTCAGACACGTCTTCTTCAGTGAGGAAGAGTGTGTCTGAGGCATCCATCAGCTCGCCCCACTCGGACCCCCCCGTGCCCCCTGAGCATCCCTCTGACTTCTCCCTGAGGAGAGAGTCTCTGAAGAGCCACACCTGCCAAGACCTGGCAGGCCACGCCAACAACGCCAATTCCACCCCCACTGCTGCCCCCACCACTCCTGCCCACAATGCAATGGTGTTCCCCGAACCCACGGTATGATACTCCCTGAGTTGCCCTTAATTTCTTGCAGATCAGTGGGACGGTAGCGTCCCACCTGGCCAACATCCGGTGAAATAGCAGAGCGCCAAATTCAAATTAAATTACTATAAATATTAAACTTTCATGAAATCACAAGTGCAATTCATCAAAATAAAGCTTAACTTGTTGTTAATCCAGCCAAGGTGTCAGATTTCAAAAAGGCTTTACGGCGAAGGCAAACCATGCGATTATCTGAGGACAGCGTCCAGCACACAAATGCGTAACATATCATTTTCAACCAGGAGAGATGCGACACGAAAGTCAGAAATAGCCATATAATATATGCCTTACCTTTGAAGATCTTCTGTTGGCATTCCAAAATGTCCCAGAAACATCACAAATGTTCCCTTTGTTCGATAATGTCCCTTTATGTCCCAAAAATGCCAATTTATTTGGCACGTTTGATTCAGAAATACACCGGTTTCAACTCGCCCAACATGCCTACAAAGTATCTAGTAAGTTACCTGTAAACTTGGTCCAAACATTTCAAACAACATTCCTAATCCTTCCTCAGGTATCCTAGAAAGTAAATAATTGATACATTTTAAGACGGGATAATCTGTTTTCAATACCAAAGAAAAATACCACGGAGCGTGCTCCTGTGTACACGCAATAAAAGGCTTCAGCCCTTCACAGTGACACGAACAATTTACAGCCGTACTTCTTCATTCCTCAAAAGTAAAACATCAACCAATTTCTGTGTTAAACTGACTTCAGATCAGTGTGACCGCTTCATCCTTACTGCTAGAGGTCGACCGATTAATCAGTATGGCCGATTTCAAGTTTTCAAAACAATCGGTAATCGGCCTTTTTGGATGCCGATTATGGACGATTTTATATTGCAATCCACGAGAAGACTGCATGGCAGGCTGACCACCTGTTACGCGAGTGCTGCATCAAAAGTTGCTAGCTAGCATTAAACTTATAAAAAACAGTCATCACATAATCAATAGTTAACTACCCATGGTTGATGATATTACTCGGTTAAGTAGCTTGTCCTGCGTTGCATATAATCAATGCTGTGCCTGCTAATTTATCATCGAATCACAGCCTACTTCAACTTCGCCAAACGGGTGATGATTTAACAAAAGTGCATTCGCGCAAAAAGCACAATCGTTGCACAAATGTACCTAACCATAAACATCAATTCCTTTCTTAAAATCAATACACAAGTATATATTTTTTTAATACTGCATATGTAGTTAATATTGCCTGCTAACATGAATTTCTTATAACCTCTTGGGGCTAGGTGGGACGCTAGCGTGCCACCCGTGGTGCACTCCATCAACAGCAGGTGCATTTCAAGAGCGGCAAATTTGAATCCAAATAAATGTCAAAATTCAAATTTTTCAAAAATACAACTATGTTACACCATTTGAAAGATAAACATCTCCTTAATCTAACCACGTTTTACGATTTCAAAAAGGTTTTACGGCGAAAGCATAAATTTAGAGTATGTTAGGACAGTACATTTACAAGAGTTGTGTGTAATGTTTTGTCAAGTCAAAGACAGGGTCACCAAAACCATAAAACCAGCTAAAATGATGCACTAACCTTTTACAATCTCCATCAGATGACACTCCTAGGACATTATGTTAGACAATGCATGCATTTTTAGTTCTATCAAGTTGATATTTATATCCAAAAACAGCGTTTTACTATGGCATTGATGTTGAGGAAATCGTTTCCCTCCAATAACCGGCAGTCAAGTCAGCGTCACAAATTAAATAATTAAAATTAGAAAACATTGGTAAAATATTATATTGTCATTTAAAGAATTATAGATTTACATCTTTTGAACGCAATCAACTTGCCAGATTTAAAAATAACCTTACTGGGAAATCACACTTTGCAATAATCTGAGCACTGCGCCCGGAAAAATACGCGTTGCGATACAGACTAGACGTCATGTTGGGGAGATCTAAAATCGAAAATACTATGTAAATAATCCATTACCTTTGATTCTCTTCATCAGATGTCACTTCCAGGTATCACAGGTCCATAACGAATGTAGTTTTGTTCAAAAAAGCTCATCATTTATGTCCAAAAATCTCCGTCTCGTTAGCACATGATGTAAGCCAGCCGGACTTCTCGTCATGAACGAGGGGAAAAAATATATTTCCGTTCGTTCAAACATGTCAAACGTTGTATAGCATAAATCATTAGGGCCTTTTTTAACCAGAACATGAATAATATTCAAGGTGGACGAATGCATACTCTTTTATAACGTATTGGAACGAGGGTACCCAACATGAACTAGCGCGCCAGGTGTCTAATGGGACATCAACGTTCCATGGCTCTTGTTCGGTCAGATCTCCCTCCAGAAGACTCAAAACACTTTGTAAAGGCTGGTGACATCTAGTGGAAGCAATAGGAAGTGCCAAAATATTCCTAAACCCCTGTGTTTTTCAATGGGATAGGTTTAAAGTCAATACAACACATCAGGTATCCACTTCCTGTCAGAAAATGTCTCAGGGTTTTGCCTGCCAAATGAGTTCTGTTATACTCACAGACACCATTCAAACAGTTTTGGAAACTTTAGAGTGTTTTCTATCCATATATAATAAGTATATGCATATTCTAGTTACTGGGTAGGATTAGTAACCAGATTAAATCGGGTACATTTTTTTTATCCAGACGTGCAAATGCTGCCCCCTAGACCCAACAGGTTAACTAGGGAAATTGTGTCACTTCTCTTGTGTTCTGTGCAAGCAGAGTCAGGGTATATTCAGCAGTTTGGGCCGTCTGGCTCGTTGCGAACTGTGTGAAGACCATTTCTTCCTAACAAAGACCGTAATTAATTTGCCAGAATTTTACATAATTATGACATAACATTGAAGGTTGTGCAATGTAACAGCAATATTTAGACTTATGGATGCCACCCGTTCGATAAAATACGGAACGGTTCCGTATTTCACTGAAAGAATAAACATTTTGTTTTCGAAATGATAGTTTCCGGATTTGACCATATTAATGACCTAAGGCTCGTATTTCTGTGTGTGGTTATATTATAATTAAGTATATGATTTGATAGAGCAGTGTGACTGAGCGGTAGAAGGCAGGAGCAGACTCGTAAGCAAGCATTCAAACAGCACTTTACAGCGTTTGCCAGCAGCTCTTAGCAATGCTTGAAGCACAGCGCTGTTTCACTTCAAGCCTATCAACTCCCGAGATTAGGCTCGCAATACTAAAGTGCTTATAAGAACATCCAATAGTCAAAGGTATATGAAATACAAATGGTTTTGAGAGAGAAAGTCCTAAAATTCCTGTAATAACTACAATCTGAAACTTCTTACCTGGGAATATTGAAGACTCATGTTAAAAGGAACCACCAGCTTTCATATGTTCTCATGTTCTGAGCGAGGCACTTAAACGTTAGCTTTTTTACATGGCACATATTGCACTTTTACTTTCTTCTCCAACACTTTGTTTTGCATTATTTAAACCAAATTGAACATGTTTCATTATTTATTTGAGACTAAATTGATTTTATTGATGTATTAAAATAAGTGTTCATTCAGTATTGTTGTAATTGTCGTTTTTTACAAATATAAATCGGACGATTTAATTGGTATCGGCTGTTTTTGGTCCTCCAATAATTGGTATTGGCGTTGAAAAATCATCATCGGTCGACCTCTACTTACTGCTTTTACAACCACTTCAGACACACTTGTCACTGAATTGTTGGTGTTTGTCTTAAATTATTCAGCGAGAGGCTTCGTTATGCAAATAGATGGTGACCAAGCTGCTTGTCTTGTTTCCTCCTTCACAGATTTAACTGGCGGAGGCAAGCAGAACTGTGTGTCTGAGTGTGACCTCTAGTGTATCAGTATGGGGATAATCTCTGTGTTTCTATAAAGCCAGTCTGAGTTAATGCCTCTGTCTACAGGGGGAATATGAAAAACTGTCACATGATGTCACAGTGAAACGTCAATGTTTGTTCCTGTGATTTCAAATGGGGAAAAAATCTGCTTGTAGATTCTTAGAACAAGTGTCTGGTCCCAACGGAAAGACACATCAGTATTATCCAGTATCTAATACCATCAGGTTTCCACAGTCTTGGTCCTTGACTAGTGTTAACTTATGTATTGCCATGGTAAAATATTTTTCTTGTATCCCTCCAGCCTGACAACGTGAGCTTCTTCCTCTCCAAAGAGGAGGTGGTGTCCATGTCGGATGCTCTGTCCTCTGTTGCCATAGCGCCCCCTGAGGGGGAAGAGGGTGTGGTGCTGGAGCACCCTCGGGAGTTCCCCCTTGGCTTCGAACCGCTGCGCTCTGAGCGGCTGGCTGAGATGAAGCTGGCCACCTCGCCAGTCGTCAGGAACCCCTACATGTCTCCTCTACTGGCCCCCGACAGCATGCTGAGAGGATTGCCCCCAATACACCTAGTGGTGAGAGGGAGGTGGTGGGAGGGAGGTAGGACTACCTAGTGGTGGGAGGGAGGGAGGAGGGAGGACTACCTAGTGGTGGGAGGGAGGGAGGAGGGAGGACTACCTAGTGGTGGGAGGGCGGGAGGGAGGGAGGACTACCTAGTGGTGAGAGGGAGGGAGGGAGGAGGGAGGACTACCTAGTGGTGGGAGGGAGGGAGGAGGGAGGACTACCTAGTGGAGGGAGGAGGGAGGACTACCTAGTGGTGGGAGGGAGGGAGGACTACCTAGTGGTGGGAGGGAGGGAGGACTACCTAGTGGTGGGAGGGAGGGAGGAGGGAGGACTACCTAGTGGTGGGAGGGAGGGAGGAGGGAGGACTACCTAGTGGTGGGAGGGCGGGAGGGAGGGAGGGAGGACTACCTAGTGGTGAGAGGGAGGGAGGGAGGGAGGGAGGACTACCTAGTGGTGAGAGGGAGGGAGGGAGGACTACCTAGTGGTGAGAGGGAGGGAGGGAGGGAGGACTACCTAGTGGTGAGAGGGAGGGAGGAGGGAGGACTACCTAGTGGTGAGGGAGGGAGGAGGGAGGACTACCTAGTGGTGAGGGAGGGAGGGAGGACTACCTAGTGGTGAGGGAGGGAGGGAGGGAGGGAGGACTACCTAGTGGTGGGAGGGAGGGAGGAGGGAGGACTACCTAGTGGTGGGAGGGAGGGAGGAGGGAGGACTACCTAGTGGTGGGAGGGAAGGAGGAGGGAGGACTACCTAGTGGTGGGAGGGAGGGAGGACTACCTAGTGGTGAGGGAGGGAGGAGGGAGGACTACCTAGTGGTGAGGGAGGGAGGGAGGAGGGAGGACTACCTAGTGGTGGGAGGGAGGGAGGAGGGAGGACTACCTAGTGGTGGGAGGGAGGGAGGAGGGAGGACTACCTAGTGGTGGGAGGGAGGGAGGAGGGAGGACTACCTAGTGGTGGGAGGGAGGGAGGAGGGAGGACTACCTAGTGGTGAGAGGGCGGGAGGGAGGGAGGACTACCTAGTGGTGAGAGGGAGGGAGGGAGGACTACCTAGTGGTGAGAGGGAGGGAGGGAGGACTACCTAGTGGTGAGAGGGAGGGAGGGAGGACTACCTAGTGGTGAGAGGGAGGGAGGGAGGACTACCTAGTGGTGAGAGGGAGGGAGGAGGGAGGACTACCTAGTGGTGAGAGGGAGGGAGGAGGGAGGACTACCTAGTGGTGAGAGGGAGGGAGGGAGGACTACCTAGTGGTGAGAGGGAGGGAGGGAGGACTACCTAGTGGTGAGAGGGAGGGAGGGAGGACTACCTAGTGGTGGAGGGAGGGAGGGAGGACTACCTAGTGGTGAGGGAGGGAGGGAGGGAGGACTACCTAGTGGTGAGGGAGGGAGGGAGGACTACCTAGTGGTGAGAGGGAGGGAGGAGGGAGGACTACCTAGTGGTGGGAGGGAGGGAGGACTACCTAGTGGTGGGAGGGAGGGGAGGACTACCTAGTGGTGGGAGGGAGGGAGGACTACCTAGTGGTGGGAGGGAGGGAGGAGGGAGGACTACCTAGTGGTGGGAGGGAGGGAGAACTACCTAGTGGTGAGAGGGAGAGAGAGAGGGAGGGAGGGAGGGAGGACTACTTAGTGGTGGGAGGGAGGGAGGACTACCTAGTGGTGGGGGAGGGAGGACTACCTAGTGGTGAGAGGGAGGGAAGGAGGGAGGACTACCTAGTGGTGGGAGGGAGGACTACCTAGTGGTGAGAGGGAGGGAAGGAGGGAGGACTACCTAGTGGTGGGAGGGAAGGAGGGAGGACTACCTAGTGGTGGGAGGGAAGGAGGGAGGACTACCTAGTGGTGAGAGGGAGGGAGGGAGGACTACCTAGTGGTGAGAGGGAGGGAGGGAGGACTACCTAGTGGTGAGAGGGAGGGAGGGAGGACTACCTAGTGGTGAGAGGGAGGGAGGGAGGGAGGACTACCTAGTGGTGAGAGGGAGGGAGGGAGGGAGGGAGGACTACCTAGTGGTGAGAGGGAGGGAGGGAGGGAGGACTACCTAGTGGTGAGAGGGAGGGAGGGAGGGAGGACTACCTAGTGGTGAGAGGGAGGGAGGGAGGGAGGACTACCTAGTGGTGAGAGGGAGGGAGGGAGGGAGGACTACCTAGTGGTGAGAGGGAGGGAGGGAGGGAGGACTACCTAGTGGTGAGAGGGAGGGAGGGAGGGAGGGAGGACTACCTAGTGGTGAGAGGGAGGGAGGGAGGGAGGGAGGACTACCTAGTGGTGAGAGGGAGGGAGGGAGGGAGGGAGGACTACCTAGTGGTGAGAGGGAGGGAGGGAGGGAGGGAGGACTACCTAGTGGTGAGAGGGAGGGAGGGAGGGAGGGAGGACTACCTAGTGGTGAGAGGGAGGGAGGGAGGGAGGACTACCTAGTGGTGAGAGGGAGGGAGGGAGGGAGGACTACCTAGTGGTGAGAGGGAGGGAGGGAGGACTACCTAGTGGTGAGAGGGAGGGAGGGAGGACTACCTAGTGGTGGGAGGGAGGGAGGACTACCTAGTGGTGAGAGGGAGGGAGGGAGGACTACCTAGTGGTGGGAGGGAGGGAGGACTACCTAGTGGTGAGGGGGGGAGGGAGGACTACCTAGTGGTGAGAGGGAGGGAAGGAGGGAGGACTACCTAGTGGTGGGAGGGAGGGAGGGAGGACTACCTAGTGGTGGGAGGGAGGGAGGGAGGACTACCTAGTGGTGAGAGGGAGGGAGGACTACCTAGTGGTGGGAGGGAGGGAGGGAGGACTACCTAGTGGTGGGAGGGAGGGAGGGAGGACTACCTAGTGGTGGGAGGGAGGGAGGGAGGACTACCTAGTGGTGGGAGGGAGGGAGGGAGGACTACCTAGTGGTGGGAGGGAGGGAGGGAGGACTACCTAGTGGTGGGAGGGAGGGAGGGAGGACTACCTAGTGGTGGGAGGGAGGGAGGACTACCTAGTGGTGGGAGGGAGGGAGGACTACCTAGTGGTGGGAGGGAGGGAGGGAGGACTACCTAGTGGTGGGAGGGAGGACTACCTAGTGGTGAGAGGGAGGGAAGGAGGGAGGACTACCTAGTGGTGGGAGGGAGGGAGGGAGGACTACCTAGTGGTGAGAGGGAGGGAGGACTACCTAGTGGTGGGAGGGAGGGAGGGAGGACTACCTAGTGGTGAGAGGGAGGACTACCTAGTGGTGGGAGGGAGGGAGGGAGGACTACCTAGTGGTGGGAGGGAGGGAGGGAGGACTACCTAGTGGTGGGAGGGAGGGAGGGAGGACTACCTAGTGGTGGGAGGGAGGGAGGGAGGACTACCTAGTGGTGGGAGGGAGGGAGGGAGGACTACCTAGTGGTGGGAGGGAGGGAGGGAGGACTACCTAGTGGTGGGAGGGAGGGAGGGAGGACTACCTAGTGGTGGGAGGGTGGGAGGGAGGGAGGACTACCTAGTGGTGGGAGGGTGGGAGGGAGGGAGGACTACCTAGTGGTGGGAGGGTGGGAGGGAGGGAGGACTACCTAGTGGTGGGAGGGTGGGAGGGAGGGAGGACTACCTAGTGGTGGGAGGGAGGGAGGGAGGGAGGACTACCTAGTGGTGGGAGGGAGGGAGGGAGGGAGGACTACCTAGTGGTGGGAGGGAGGGAGGGAGGGAGGACTACCTAGTGGTGGGAGGGTGGGAGGGAGGGAGGACTACCTAGTGGTGGGAGGGTGGGAGGGAGGGAGGACTACCTAGTGGTGGGAGGGAGGGAGGGAGGACTACCTAGTGGTGGGAGGGAGGGAAATGGAGTTGACGACTGGCTTGTCCCAATCCTTTTCTGATTTTTCCACCAATTTAGTATTTTTTTTATAATTTTCCTCTAAGACCCTCTTTGACTCTGTTGTTTATCTCTCCTTCTCCCCCTAGGCCTGTGCGCTAGACCCCATGCTGGATGACTCTGTGATGTTTGCCAAGCGCCTGAGGAACGTAGATCAGCCAGTCACCCTGTGTGTGGTGGACGACCTCCCCCACGGCTTTCTCAGCCTATCACAGCTCTCCAGGGAGACTAGGGAAGCGGCTAACGTCTGCGTCAACAGAATCAGGGACGTCTTTGACCAGAAGGACTCGCCCCAGGAGCCGCGCATGCACCGCAAGCTGGAAAGGACCAATCGCCGTGCTCCCTCTGTTGCCACGGGTGACCCAGAGAAGCTTTTTGCAGCACCCATTCAGGAGGAGGAGCTGCTGGTGGCCAGGGGAGGGGCTCTAGTTCCAGATGGGGAGGGGCTAGTTGGCGTGGGAGCACAGAACGACATAGATATTGTGGGATAAAGGCATAATCAGGGTTTGCTAGATTAAGAGTACTGTTTAAAGGATTTAAAAGAGATGGAGAAAAGGGGGGATTTGGGCCTTATGAAGCCTGGGAGAGAAGAGAATAGAGCGAAGGAAAGACGGCAGGAGGAGGATATGCAGAAGGAGTTGGTAGCGTGCCCAGTTTTGGAGAGACAGAATGAAGCACCCATGGATAGAGAGAAGGACAGCAAGTACTAAATGCAACCTCTTCAGCTTTCCAACTCTCAATTGCTGCTTGCTGTTTAGCACCATGCAGAGCAACATGTTGCCCATACTGGTTGACACACACACACCAAACCACTTTGCCTTTTGGTCTGCTGCATTGTGCTTGGTGTAGAACTGTGAGTTTGGAGCCTGGACATTGTAAAACAGCACAGAGCGTTGTGGTGAATGGTCGTTCCATCTCCCTATAGAAGACTATTCCAGTCCCTAATCAGATAGTGGTAGACGTGCAATGAGCTCCTACATAGTGCCATCACAACTTAATGGCCACTTGTCTTTTAGGGAGCCACTCTAAATCAAGCTTAATAACTGTAGAGCTCTGAGGTCTGTTAAACTAGTTGGTTGTGAATACTGCCGCTGTTCGGTCACTTACTCTGCTTATTGGCCCATCAATAGGGCGCTGCAGCGCTGGAAACAACAAACTTAGAAACTGGAAGGGTTTGGTAGTACCTTGAAATTGTTAACCATAAGAGCTTATTATGCCATAGTATTCCTTGTTATTTGTATTTATTGTGTGTGTGTATATATATACTCGTATTGTATTCTTATTTTAACCCTGGATCATAGTATATACCTGTTTGTTCAAGGCTTTTAAGAGCATATTGTGAGGTGGATGCTAAGTTATGTTCCTAGCTGTGTCGTGCCCTACTCTGTGGGTGCTCATTCCTAGTTGTTCAAAGTAGCCAAATGTTAACCTCTACCACTGTAGTGACTAGTGGTCAGCTAGCTGTTACCCACCTAACCAGTCAACTCACAGTGAGATGTGGCTGAGCGTTGATATTATTATATTCTGGTCTTTCTATTATACTGATATATTAGAACTAGCCAATCATAAATAGCTAATGCAATATTATAGCTGCATTTTCATCAGTGCAATCAACATGATTCAGTGAAGCCATAATGATATTGTGCTTGGATTTAAGTGCACTGTTGTGGGGCTAAAGCATCAAGTCACAGTCATTTTTGTTTTGATCATTTTTATTGACACACAGTAATTAAGTCTTATGATTTTAAGTCTCTTGTGCTCAGCCTTTGTTTGTTGCCATCTAAAAGCAATCACTTAGCCGTCTATAGACTGACTGGCTTTAGAAACAGATGTTTTTTTTAAAGACTGGAAATCCTTTCTCTATTAGCACAGTGAATAACTTCAATAAGAAAGCCTGAAGCAGACAGATCTCTTCATACTATATCTGTACATCACTGCACTGACTGCCAAAAACGCAGCCCTCTATCCCAGGATGCAGTGCGTTACACTGCCACAGCCCTTGAGCCAGGGGACGTCCTGCTTGCTGACCCATTTCTGCACCTCCGTCCAAATCACACAGGATCCATTCTGCTCCAACAGCCTGTCCCGAGCAAGCAGGAGAATCTAGAACAAGCCTGATAGTGAGCTCATAGTCACTAAACAGGTGACTTCTCTAGTTAGCTAATGTGTCTTTCTGTGCACCTTTAGGACATTCTACAGGGGCTGACTGATAATCTGTGTTCTACACCATCTTTACCCCGTGCAAATACTCAGGGGCTGACTGATAATCTGTGTTCTACACCATCTTTACCCCGTGCAAATACTCAGGGGCTGATGCTACTACTACGTTTTGACTGAATCTGATATGATACTTGATATGGCTTCTGTCTAGCTTGTTGAGAATGAATGATTCACATTGGAGTGAAGGACATTTCCCTTTTGTGTCGTCCTCTAGCAAGCCTTGAACTAAATATAAATGACAACCTCACTTCTGGTGCTGTCCTTGTCTGGTGGTCACAGGCCTGGGTTGCCAGATCTGTTGAGAATTATGATGGGTGATAAAGATGGGTTTTGGCTGGATTTAACCCCCCACCCCCCAGAAGAGCAGGGTTTATCCAGCACAAGGTCATGATCTAGTATTATGATTCTCTGTCCTGTTTGCTGCCAGTGCTTATTGCAGCGTTTTGAGGCAGGCTGATAGAAATTAAGAGAGCTGTTAACTGTGAAGGTATTCAAGGAATCACTTATCTTGTTTTTAGAAGTCTTGTGTTTAATGGTTGATGGTTTTAGACGCTGGTTATGATCATTTCACACTTTTTCTTTGTAAGTTAAGTGTAACTGTGTGTCTGTGTTTAGTGCCCGTGTGAGTGTCTGGTAAGTGGATTCTGTATGTGTATCAATGACTCCAACATTGCACGTGTTTGTCAGTGCTTGTGTGGGTGGAACATCTACCATCTTTGAAACATGATTGTGTGTTTTTAATTGCAGCAGTAAAGCAGCAGGTGGGTGTATGGGGCCATGAGCTGCAATCCAAGCCCCTGAATCTCATGGGTGTCGAACAGTACACTATTGGTTAGCCAAGCAGGACTTCTGAGATCCCATTTAACATTATGCATTCTGTCAGCCATCCATTACAAGGTCCTTGATGAATACAGTTCTCATTGTGCTCTAGCAACATGACTGATCATGCATATTGAGATTTAGTAGCCTGGCGTCTCCATTGCCAGAGTAGATATCATAACCCCACACCCAACCAGCACCACTCCAGGCCCTATGGGATGCCCTGAATGGCTCCTATAGACTACTAGCGCCCCCAATGAGCAAGGCTAGTACAGCCCTCTGACCCATCTATGGAACTGTGTAATGGTGGGTTAGAACCGCTTGGTGGTTTATGACCAAATCCTTTTTATTTGGGTTGTGGCTTTAGACCAGGTCCTGGTCAGAAACATTGCTCTTATTTTCTTGGTGGGTCACAATAAATGATTTTATATGGGTCACAGTGCAACAGCTTTGGGAACCACTGCAATAAGCTGCTCTTTTAATGGCTACCAATCCTTCACCTGATCTGAGAGGAGGGCACCGCACAGGAGAAATCCATGGCATGGTGCTAGCCCATTAGTCTCGTGAGGTTACCACCATCTTGTTTTCACCTTCCTAGTCTAGGTTGTCAGGAAAGGGGAGGAGCCATTTGAGAGCATTGGAACATGGTCTCCCAACCACTGTTTCTATGCCTCTAGAGGTTTTTAAAAATATATATATTTTATCTTTAACTAGGCAAGTCAGTTAAGAACAAATTCTTATTTTCAATGACAGCCTAGGAACAGTGGGTTTAACTGCCTTGTTCAGGGGCAGAATGACAGATTTTTACTTTGTCAGCTCGGGGATTAGATCTTGCAACCTTTCGGTTACTAGTCCAATGCTCTAACCACTAGGCGACCTGCCGTTTGATGCATTTGTGTACGTGTTGCCACGGTCAAAACAACTTGCCACTCTGAAAAATATGAGGTCAAATCATGACGTCAGTGATCTTCAGGTCGGAAAGTCAGAGCTCTAGAAAGAGGCCCAAGATTCCGAGTTGGATGAAGGTTCAAATACATTTTCAGTCAGAATTCGCTTTTTCCTCGATTTCCCAGTTTTGAACGCTCGGAAGTTGGAGAATTTCTAGTTCCTAGTTGTTTTGGGGAGTGTGGTCCTCATTTTGATCTTGAAATGCAAAATGGCTGAAGTGGTGTGGAGTGGCTTTGTGTGTTTTGATTATACATCGTACCTCAACCATTTCCCTCATGTATAGGCTATTTACACTGGATTCAACATCTCTTAGCCCTGGGATGTCTTTAGCTCTAGGCTAACCTGAAACATGCAGTGTGAAAAGCCTATTAGTACGTCAACATATTATCTAAAAGCTGTTTAGGTCAAGTACCCCGTAAAATGTTACCCTACACACAGCTATGTAGTAACACCCCAGCATCCTTTACTAGGTTTTATCTCCTGTCTTTGGTGAGCCATGTCTCCTTTTTCGATCTAAAATTCAGTCACTTAATTGGTTGAAATGCTTTCGATCAACCCTGAGGCTAGAGTTATGCAAGGCTATTTTCCATTTCCATTTGGTCATTTAGCAGACGGCGTACCACTTAGTTTGCCTAGAGCATTGTGCAATCTACACAATCTGGTCACTTGAGAATACTTGAATGGAACTGATCTCGACTGCCTGCTTCGCAGAATGTGTTCTTCTTTATAGGAAATTATTTTCTTCTCTATTTTGTCCCCCTTAGACAAGGGGTTTTAAAAGTGGGGTCTGTGGAGGTACTGCAGGGCGTCCGCAGCCAGACAAGGGGTTTTAAAAGTGGGGTCTGTGGAGGTACTGCAGGGCGTCCGCAGCCAGACAAGGGGTTTTAAAAGTGGGGTCTGTGGAGGTACTGCAGGGCGTCCGCAGCCAGACAAGGGGTTTTAAAAGTGGGGTCTGTGGAGGTACTGCAGGGCGTCCGCAGCCAGACAAGGGGTTTTAAAAGTGGGGTCTGTGGAGGTACTGCAGGGCGTCCGCAGCCAGACAAGGGGTTTTAAAAGTGGGGTCTGTGGAGGTACTGCAGGGCGTCCGCGGCCAGACAAGGGGTTTTAAAAGTGGGGTCTGTGGAGGTACTGCAGGGCGTCCGCAGCCAGACAAGGGGTTTTAAAAGTGGGGTCTGTGGAGGTACTGCAGGGCGTCCGAAGCCAGACAAGGGGTTTTAAAAGTGGGGTCTGTGGAGGTACTGCAGGGCGTCCGAAGCCAGACATCGGGTTTTAAAAGTGGGGTCTGTGGAGGTACTGCAGGGCGTCCGCAGCCAGACAAGGGGTTTTAAAAGTGGGGTCTGTGGAGGTACTGCAGGGCGTCCGAAGCCAGACAAGACATTTTCACCAATTATACATTTTAACTCACCTATTCCCCCCCAAATGTTTTGTTGTACATAAATGCACTTGAATTTAAGCTTTAAACTGCAATTGTTTTCTCTGCCTCATGGCAATGTGTCAATTGCAGGATATTACCTTTTAAAGCTGCAACAATAACAAACCTCTGCCCCATGACAAGGTGTTGCAGGAAATTTGCTTGATAACTACAACATTTTCACTCTGATGCCAAGAGGCAGGCCTTTTTTCATTTTACCTTTATTTAACTAGGCAAGTCAGTTAAGAACAAATTTTTATTTTCAATGACGGTCTAGGAACAGTGGGTTAACTGCCTTGTTCAGGGGCAGAACGACAGATTTTTTACTTGTCAGCTCGGGGATTTGATCTTGCAACCTTTCGGTTACTAGTCCAACGCTTTAACCACTAGGCTACCTGCCGCCCCAAATGTTCTTTAAACGTTCTTTCCCCAGGCCCGAGACTTGGTTCATTCAGCCATACACTGCAGAAGTCATGATAACTCCTTGTGGACATTTTTTTTTTATCTCACTCTAGTTATGATTTATGAGGGGTGTCCTGATGAATTTGCTATCACAAAAGGGCTCCCCTCCCCAGCCCCAAATATTTTGCGAACCCCTGACTTAGACAATACCACCTGTGTGATAAAGTGCATGTTAGATTAAGGCTTGAAACAGAACCAAAGATTGCGTCTAGTTTTATATGAAACTTGCTATCACTGTCATTGACATTAGTAACAGACATTTTGGCCTGGGTTGATGTCTGTGCGTCCTGTTAGCTGTGTCATTGAGATCTACATAGTAGTTCTGTGTTTGCACTTTATGGAACAAGACACTGGGGTTAATATAGAGCTATTTAAGATAACTATATTTTATTAAAAGCTACACAAAGCCATAGAAAGACTGGAAGAAAATGTTTTGAAGTATACTTTATTTTTATTTCTGTTATTTTACAACACCACAAGTGCATCCATGTGAATAAAAGATGACTCTATATTACTAAAATAAATTTCCTGTATAGATATTTTTACTTTCACTTGTTATTCCTCTTATTTTGTTTTTGACTCCTGTAATGACTCTTTACAGGATTGGTTGAATGTTTCACATATGCAATAAGTATTTTGTCTCTTGTAACCCTTGTTTTTCCTTTCTTTTTTGTTTTTTTTAATAAATATATTCTCAAACATGTTACATCTGTATTTATTTCGAAGCTGAAATGTCAGAATACGGAATTGGGGCAACAGACATTTTGTGACCTATGGTTAAATTCATTACCTGTCAATCAGATCTTTAAAATGCTGTTTCAACAAGCTTATTCTGCTCATCAATCTGACTTTGACACAGTCAGATCCATAAATAACTGATACATTGACCAAGTTATTATCATTTTAGCTCTACACCACCACAATGGATTTGAAAGGAAACAAGATGAGCTGAAGGTGCAGACTTTCAGCTTTAATTTGAGGGTATTTACAATCCAAATCGAGTGAATGGTGTAGAAGTTACAGCACTTACGTGCCTTGCCTCACCCCAATTTTAGGGGCTTAAAATTAATTGGACAAACTAACAATCCAAAATTAAATTGTGAGTTTTAATACTTGGTTGCAAATCATTTGCAGTCAAAGACTGCCTGAAGACTGGAACCCATAGACATCACCAGATGCTGGGTTTCTTCCCTGCTGATGCTCTGCCAGGCCTTTACTGCAGCTGTCATCAGTTCTGGCTTGTTCTTGGGGTGTTTTGCCTTCAGCAAGTGAAATCCATGCTCAATTGGATTCAGGTCATGTGATTTACTTGGCCATTGCAGAACATTCCACTTCTTTGCCTTTCGCAGTATGCTTCAGGACATTGTCCATCCAATGAGTTTTGAAGCATTTGGCTGAATCTGAGCAGATAATATAGCCCTAAACACTTCAGAATTCATTCTGCTGCTTTTGTTAGCAGACACATCAATAAATTCAATGGGAACCTGTTCCATTGGCAGCCATACATGCCCACGTCATAACACTACCTCCACCATGATTCACAGATAAGGTGGTATGCGTCGGATCATGAGCAGTTCCTTCCCTTCTCCATGCTCTTCTCTAACCATCATAATGGTAAATGTTGATCTTTGTCTCATCTGTCCAATGGATGTTGTTCCAGAACTGTACAGGATTTTTTTTTTTTTTGGCAAACTCTAATCTGGTCTTCCTGTTTTTGAGGCTCACCAATGGTTTACATCTTGAGCAAATAGACAGTTTACCACAAGTCTTCTCTTGAATGTTGACTTTGACACAGATACGCCTACTTCCTGGAGGGTGTTCTTGATCTGGCCAACTGTTGTGAAGGGGTTTTTCTTCACCAGGGAAATAATTATTCTGTCGTCCACAGTTGTTTTCCGTGGTCTTCCGGGCCTTTTGGTGTTCCTGAGCACACTAGTGCGTTCTTTCTTTTTAAGAACGTACCAAATAGTTGATAAGGCCAAACCTAATGTTTTTGCTATCTCTGCTGGGTTTGTTTTGATTTCTCAGCCTAATGATGGCTTACTTCACTGCCATGACTGCTCTTTGGACTTCATATTTAGGGTTAACAGCAAGATTCCAAATGCAAATACCACACTTGAAATCAACTCCTAGACCTTTTATCTGCTTACCTGTAAATGATCTAATGAGGGAATAACACACACCTGGCCAATTGTCCAATTACTTTTGGTCCCTTAAGGGACCCTGGCTCATTTCTGAGAAGTAGGCCAAACCAAACCAAACCACACAGAGAGACACTATTCTATTGTAGGCTATTTAGTCATTTTTTCTATTTTATCACATTCTATCCTACTGTATTGTATTCTTGACTTGACACACAAAAAGTCCCGTAATTCCTACACCGTTCACCCAATTTGGATGTAAATCCCCTCAAATTAAAGCTGAAATCTGCACTTTCAGCTCATATTCATTATTACTTTCAATTCTAATATGCTGTGGTAGACAGCTAAGATAATAACTTGGTCAATGTCCAAATATTTATGGACATGACTATGTTGCGAACTTCTCAAACTACTTATGCCGATGTTCACCAGATGTGTTTTGTTTTGCCGGAGGTCTAGCCTGCATTTTCCATACATGGCACACGTGCTTCACTTTACAACTACAGTGGGGGGAAAAAGTATTTGATCCCCTGCTGATTTTGTACATTTGCCCACTTACAAAGAAATTATCAGTCTATAATTTTAATAGTAGGTTTATTTGAACAGTGAGAGACAGAATAACAACAACAAAAATACAGAAAAACGCATGTCAAAAATGTTATAAAATGATTTGCATTTTAATGAGGGAAATAAGTATTTGACCCCTCTGCAAAACATGACTTAGTACTTGGTGGCAAAACCCTTGTTGGCAATCACGGAGGTCAGACGTTTCTTGTAGTTGGCCACCAAGTTTGCACACACCTCAGGAGGGATTTTGTCCCACTCCTCTTTGCAGATCTTCTCCAAGTCATTAAGGTTTCGAGGCTGACGTTTGGCAACTTGAACCTTCAGCTCCCTCCACAGATTTTCTATGGGATTAAGGTCTGGAGACTGGCTAGGCCACTCCAGGACCTTAATGTGCTTCTTCTTGAGCCACTCCTTTGTTGCCTTGGCCGTGTGTTTTGGGTCATTGTCATGCTGGAATACCCGTCCACGACCCATTTTCAATGCCCTGGCTGAGGGAAGGAGGTTCTCACCCAAGATTTGACGGTACATGGCCCCATCCTTTGATGCGGTGAAGTTGTCCTGTCCCCTTAGCAGAAAAACATCCCCAAAGCATAATGTTTCCACCTCCATGTTTGACGGTGGAGATGGTGTTCTTGGGGTCATAGGCGGCATTCCTCCTCCTCCAAACACGGCGAGTTGAGTTGATGTCAAAGAGCTCCATTTTGGTCTCATCTGAGCACAACACTTTCACCAGTTGTCCTCTGAGTCATTCAGATGTTCATTGGCAAACATCAGACGGGCATGTATATGTATTCTTGAGCAGGGGGACCATGCGGGCGCTGCAGGATTTCAGTCCTTCACGGCGTAGTGTGTTACCAATTGTTTTCTTGGTTACTATGGTCCCAGCTGCCTTGAGATCATTGACAAGATCCTCCCGTGTAGTTCTGGGCTGATTCCTCACCGTTCTCATTGCAACTCCACGAGGTGAGATCTTGCATGGAGCCCCAGGCCAAGGGATATTGACAGTTCTATTGTGTTTCTTCCATTTGCGAATAATCACACCAAATGTTGTCACCTTCTCACCAAGCTGCTTGGCGATGGTCTTGTAGCCCATTCCAGCCTTGTGTAGGTCTATAATCTTGTCCCTGACATCCTTGGAGAGCACTTTGGTCTTGGCCATGGTGGAGAGTTTGGAATCTGATTGATTGATTGCTTCTGTGGACAGTTGTCTTTTTTACAGGTAACAAGCTGCGGTTAGGAGCACTCCCTTTAAGAGTGTGCTCCTAATCTCAGCTCGTTACCTGTATAAAAGACACCTGGGAGCCAGAAATCTTTCTGATTGAGAGGGGGTCAAATACTTATTTCCCTCATTAAAATGCAAATCAATTTATAACATTTCTGACATGCGTGTTTCTGGATATTTTTGTTGTTATTCTGTCTCTCACTGTTCAAATAAACCTACCATTAAAATTATAGACTGATCCTTTCTTTGTTAGTGGGCAAACGTACAAAATCAGCAGGGGATCAAATACTTCCCCCCCCCACTGTATACAGAACAAAAATATAAATGCAACATGCAACAATTTCAAACATTTTACTGAGCTACAGTTCATATAAAGAAGTCAGTCAATTAAAATTTATTAATTAGGCCCTAATCTATGGATATTGCATGACTGGGCAGGGGTGACGCTATGGGTGGGCCTGGGAGGGCATAGGTCCACCCACTGGGGAGCCAGGCCCAGCCAATCAGAATTCGTTTTTCCCCACAAAAGTGCTTTATTACAGACAGAAAAACTCCTCAGTTTCATCAGCTGTCTGGGTGGCTGGCCTCAGACAATCCCGCAGGGTTAAAAGTCGGATGTGGAGGTCCTGGGCTGGTGTGGTCAAATCAAATTTTATTTGTCACATACACATGGTTAGCAGATGTTATTCCGAGTGGAGCGAAATTCTTATGCTTCTAGATCCGACAGTGCATCAGTATCTAACAGGTAATATCTAATAATTCCACAACAAAACCTAATACATTCTAGTAAAGGAATGGGATAAGAATATATTATTATAAGTATAAAATATATGGATGAGCAGTGACAGAGCGGCTAAGATGCAATAGATAGTAAATAATAGATAGTGAAGGATACAGTATAAACATATGAGATGAGTAATGCGAGGTATGTAAACATTCTTAAAGTGGCATTATTAAAGTGGCCAATCAAGTCTGAGCTGCCTCTGTGTGCTAGTGGAGGTTGTTTAACAATCTGATGGCCTTGAGATAGAAGCTGTTTTTCAATCTCTGTCCCACCTTTGATGCACCTGTACTGACCTCGCCTTCTGGATGGTCCCTGGGTGAACAGGCAGTGGCTCGGGTGGTTATTGTCCTTGATGATCTTTTTGCCTTCCTGTGACATCAGGTGTTGTAGGTTTCCTGGAGGGCAGGTAGTTTGCCCCTGGTGATGCGTTGTGCAGACCGCACCACCCTCTGGAGAGCCCTGCGGTTGTGGGAGGTGCAGTTGCGTTACCAGGCGGTGATACAGTCCGACAGGATGCTCTCAATTGTGCACCTGTAAAAGTTAGTGGGTTTTCAGTGACAAGCCACATTTGTTTCAGCCTCCTGAGGTTGAAGAGGCGTTGTTGCGCCTTCTTCACCACACTTTCTGAGTGCGTAGACCATTTCAGTTTGTCCGTGATATGTACACCGAGGAACTTGAAGCTTTCCACCTTCTCCACTGCTGTCCCATTGATGTGGATGGGGGAGTGCTCCCTTTGCTGTTTCCTGAAGTCCACAATAATCTCTCTTGTTTTGCTGACATTGAGTGAGAGGTTATTTTCTTGACACCACACTCCGAGGGCCCTCACCTCCCTGTAGGCTGTCTCGTCATTGTTGGTAATCAAGCCTACCACTGTAGTGTCGTCTGCAAACTTGATGATTGAGTTGGAGGCCTAAATGGCCACGCAGTCGTGGGTGAACAGGGAGTACAGGAGGGGGCTGAGAACACACCCTTGTGGGGCCCCAGTATTGAGGATCAGCGGAGTGGAGATGTTTCCTACCTTTACCACCTGGGGGAGGCCCGTCAGGAAGTCCAGGACCCTGTTGCCCAGGGCGAGTCGAGACCCAAGGTCTCAAGCATAATGACGAGTTTGGAGGGTACTATGGTGTTGAATGCTGAGCTGTAATCAATTAACAGCATTCTTACATAGGTATTCCTCTTGTCCAGATGGGATAGGGCAGTGTGCAGTGTGCAGTGTGATGGCGATTGCATCGTCTGTGGATCTATTGGGGCGGTAAGCAAATTGAAGTGGGTCTAGGGTGACAGGTAGGGTGGAGGTGATAGGATCCTTGACTCGTCTCTCAAAGCACTTCATGATGACAGAAGTGAGTGCTAGGGACCGATAGTCATTTAGTTCAGTTACCTTAGCATTCTTGGGAACAGGAACAATGGTGGTCATCTTGAAGCATGTGGGGACAGCAGACTGGGATAAGGATTTGTTGAATATGTCCGTAAACACACCAGCCAGCTGGTCTGCGTATGCTCTGAGGATGCGGCTAGGGAGCCAGCAGCTTTGCGAGGGTTACCACTTTTAAATGTGTTACTCACGTCGGCCACGGAGGAGGAGAGCCCACAGTCTTTGGTAGCAGGCCGCATCAGTGGCACTGTATTGTCCTCAAAGCACGCAAAGAAGTTGTTTAATTTGTCTGGAAGCAAGACGTCGATGTCCGCGATGGGGCTGGTTTTCTTTTTGTAATCTGTGATTGTCTGTAGACCCTGCCACATCTCGTGTTTGAGCCGTTGAATTGCGACTCCACTTTGTCGCTATACTGATGCTTTGCTTGTTTGATCGCCTTACGGCGGGAATAACTACACTGTTTGTATTCGGCCATGTTTCCAGTGCCTTGCCATGATCAAATGTGGTGGTACGTGCTTTCAGTTTTGCGCATATGCTGCCATCAGTCCACGGTTTCTGGTTAGGGAAGGTTTTAATAGTCACAGTGGGTACAACATCTCCTATACACTTCCTTATAAACTCACTCACCAAGTCAGCGTATATGTCAATGTTATTGTCTGAGGCTACATGACACATATCCCAGTCCACATGATCGAAGCGGTCTTGAAGTGTGGAATCCAATTGGTCAGACCAATGTTGGCTAGACCTAAGCACGGGCATTTCCTGTTTTAGTTTCTGCCTGTAGCAGGGGAGCAACAAGATGGAATCATGTTCAGATTTGCCAAAAGGAGGGCAGGGGAGGGCCTTGTATGCGTCGCAGAAGTTAGAGTAGCAATGGTTGAGCGTGTTACTCGCTCGTGTACTGCAATCGATATGCTGATAGAATTTAGGTAGCCTTGTTCTCAAATTAGCTTTGTTAAAATCCCCAGGTACAATAAATGCAGCCTCGGGATATATGGTTTCCAGTTTGCATAAAGTCCAGTGACGTTCCTTGATGGCTGACTTGGTATCCGCATGCGGGGGGATATACACGGCTATGACAATAACCGTGGAGAGTTCTCTTGGGAGATAATACGCTCAGCATTTGATTGTGAGGAATTGTAGGTCAGCTGAACAAAAGGACTTCAGTTTATGTATGTTGTTACAATTACACCATGAGTCGTTAATCATGAAACATACACCCCCGCCCTTCTTCTTACCGAAGAGATGTTTATTCCTGTCGGCGTATTGCACTGAAAATCCCATTGGCTGTACGGACTCCGACAGCATGTCCCCAGCTAGCCATGTTTCCGTGAAACAGAGTATGTTACCATCCCGGATATCTCTTTGGAAAAAAAAGCAAAACTGCATATTTTAGTGGCCTTTTATTGTCCCCAACACAAGGTGCACCTGTGTAATGATCATGCTGTTTAATCAGCTTCTTGATATGCCACACCTGTCTGGTGGATGGATTATCTTGGCACAGGAGAAATGTTCACTAAAAGGGATGTAAACAAATTTGTGCACAAAGTTTGAGAGACACGCTTTTTGTCTGTTTGTAAAATTTCGGGGATCTTTAATTTCAGCTCATGAAACATGGGACCAACACTTTACATGTTGCATTTTATATTTTTGTTCAGTATAGCTAAAAGCTAGCTATTTGGAGTCTGTGTGTGTACATCTGTTTGTACCACCGTACAGTAAAGCAACGAGTTGAAAATATTGAACGGATAAGGTACACAGAACACACCGCAGCCTAGTGAAGCACACCCAACATAGTGTTGCGGACTGCTCCATTGACGATGAATGACTTCTGACGGAAGCAAAGAGTTTGCATCTGGTGGACATGTGGCAATAGACCTATTTGTATGAGGTATGCTAAACGTATGGATAGCACACAAGCTGTTAACCTCAAAGTATAAACTGTTGGGAATAAGGTTTTTTAGTGTATGTCCTATATCTAGGAGATAAGAAAGCTCAGGAAATATATATATATTTTTTAACACATATTTAACCTCTTATTTTTGTTGGCTCAAAACTACCTCCATACTACCATTCATTTGTATAAGTTACCTTCAGACTAGTCCCATGACATGGTCTGACAGACACCGCTGTTGCTCAGATGTGGAGGATTGAGATGCAGCCCATGGAACAACAAAAAATCTCTAGTTTAAACTGATTGATTTTGATTGGGATATTTTTACTATGTTACTCAGATTGACACACCGGTTTTAACTGCATTATATCAAATTTAGTGAGCCAATTGTTTTTTTTATTTTGTAATGTAATGAACATAACCCACCATAAAGTTAATTTTAAATGGTTTAAAATTGGACTAGTGTTTGAAAAAGCTTTAGCAATAGGAGAAAGCTGCCTAATATAACTGAACAATGATCTTTGTATAATTAACTCATCAATTAGTAGGCATTCGTTAGCGGGCAGTGTCTGTTTGGACTAAGGATAATTCTTTATTTGTGAGCTATTATTGAATTGAATTTATTTTGGGTAACAGACATATACAACAAAATGTACAATGTGGACCCAGAGGATATCACTTGAAAGTATTAATTAAAACGTTTGTTTCCAAAGTGGTCCTCGACGGTAAAAAGAAAAACACATACCCTACCGGTCAAAAGTTTTAGAACACCTACTCATTCAAGGGTTTTTCTTTATTTCTACTATATTCTATGTTGAAGAATAATAGTGAAGACATCAGAACTATGAAATAATACATATGGAATCATGTAGTAACCAAAAAAGTGTTAAAAAAATCTAAATATATTTTATATTTCAGATTCGTCAAAGTAGCCACCCTTTTGCCTTGATGACAGCTTTACATACTTTTGCCATTCTCTGAACCAGCTTCACCTGGAATGCTTTTCCAATAGTCTTGAATGAGTTCCCACATACGCTGAGCACTTGTTGGCTGCTTTTCCTTCACTCTGTGTCCCGACTCATCCCAAACCATTTGAATTTGGTTGAGGTCGGGGGATTGCGGAGGCCAGGTCATCTGATGCAGCACTCCATCACTCTCCTTCTTGGTAAAATAGCCCTTACACAGCCTGAAGGTGTGTTGGGTCATTGTCCTGTTGAAAAACAAATGATAGTCCCACTATGCGCAAACCAGATGGGATGGCGTATCGCGGCAGAATGCTGTGGTAGCCATGCTGGTTAAGTGTGCCTTGAGTTCTAAGTAAATCACAGACAGTGTCACCAACAAAGCACCCCCACACACCATAACACCTACTCCTCCATGCTTTACAGTGGGAAATACACATGTGAAGATTATCCGTTCACCCACACTGCGTCTCACAAAGACACGGCGGTTGGAACCAAAAATGTCCAATTTGGACTCCAGACCAAAGGACAAATTTCCACTGGTCTAATTAATGTCCATTGCTCGTGTTTCTTGGCCCAAGCAAGTTTATTCTTCTTATTGGTGTTCTTTAGTAGTGGTTTCTTTGCAGCAATTCGACCATGAAGTCCTGATTCCTACAGTCTCCTCTGAACAGTTGATGTTGAGATGTGTCTGTTACTTGAACTCTGTGAAGCATTTATTTAGGTTCGGATTTCTGAGGCTGGTAACTTTAATGAACTTATCCTCTACAGCAGAGGTAACTCTGGGTCTTCCATTCCTGTGGCGGTTCTCATGAGAGCCAGCTTCATCATAGCGCTTGAGGATTTTTGCGACTGTACTTGAAGAAACTTAAAAATGTCTTAATTGTCCATATTGACTGACCCTCATGTCTTAAAGTAACGATGAACTGTTGTTTATCTTTGCTTTTTGAGCTGTCTGTTCTTGCCAAAATATGGACTTAGCCCTATTTGGTAAAAGACCATCTCCATACTTCCCCTACCTTGTCATAACACAACTGATTGGCTCAAACGCATTAAGAAGGAAAGACATTCCACAAATTAACTTTTAACAAGGCATACCTGTTAATTGAAATGCATTCCAGGTGACTACCTCATGAAGCTGGTTGAGAGAATGCAAAGAGTGTGCAAAGCTGTCATCAATGCGAAATGCTTACTATTTCAAGAAATATATTGTGATTTGTTTAACACTTTTTTGGTTGCTACATTATTCCATATGTATTATTTCATAGTTTTGATGTCTTCACTATTATTATACAATGTAGAAAATAGTAAAAATAAAGAAAAACCAGACAAGACAAAATTACAAAGAAACATAAATACTTTTATCTGAACATGTGAAAATCATGTAGCCTATCCTTGGGGTGATGATTTACATTATTTTGTGTAGTTGTTTTAGAAGGTGTAGCCTATTAGTCTTGTTCAATTCTATAGGCCTAAGCTAAGAGTGAATAACAGGCCTATAATGTGAGTGAAAACCCCACTCATCGAAAATGTTTGACCAAATAGGTAACAAATGAATTTCAACGTGAATGATTGATGTATGTCTCTTGAATGTGTCGCAATCTGAGAGCGAGAACGCGCATTCTGCCTCTGTTACCAGTGAGTGGGGAAGAAGTAGAGGCGCTTATCCAAAGCGCGCTCACAGCTGAAATATTGGGGCGCCTTTTGCATCGGCAAAAGGCGAGAACGCGCGCCCTGTGTCTTCTCAGCTTCCTTCTCCGATACTGTCGTTTCCTGCATTCCAGTTGATTGGGAAGGGGGGCCGGGACGACCACTGAGTAGCGAAATTCTGGGATAAGATGGAGGTTTGCGAGAGACTTTTGTGCCTGGCCGTGGTGTCCAGCGTTCTCTGCGTTGGCTCGGTTCTGGGGAAATACGTGAGAGGTATCGTCAACACCAAGGAGGTAAGGTGTTTGATACCTAATTTATCACTTGTGACAATGACACCATTATAAGACTCGGCAGCGCCTTCTCATGTAGCCTAAAGCCTTTCCGTGTTTATATTATATTGTGAGTGTGACGCGCTCCGAAATTGCCTGATCATTTTTATTCCAAATCAAGCAATTACTCCAAGATGTTACAGGATGTCCATACTGCCTTGTATTTGTGCGCATCTCTATGCGTGTCAGAGTGAGCGTATTTCTATCTACATCGTTCTGGCTCTGTTTGTGGCTCTCACCAACCGGTAGAAGCAAGCTGTGGATGTTTACGAGAATGTGCCCTCCAAATTCATCTAGCATTTATTTTTCTTTGTGATAGCGCCAAGCGTTGGTGATATCCTACACTGTAACCAATATAACTCACATCCATCGTTCACATATCATAACTGTAACCCCGCCGTTACAGGTGTGCGTCAGTTGTCGCTCACGTCACATATTGTTTATTATTGGTCCTCCTCATCTCACATCAGCCGTGCTCCAACACTTAACACTAGCCTGATATCAATCTGTTATGAATCTCAAAGATATTATTATCTGATTTAATCTATCTGTTTCTATTGATTCCTTCTGCGTTTAGATGTTGTGCTCATATTGTTCCCATGCCCTGCTGTGAGTGACCACGTTATAGGTCGGGCAAGTGTAAAGTGCACCAGACAGATGTGCGCCAGCCGCGACAATCCCGTGCACTGAGCTCTCTCATAACTCTTCTCATCTCAGCTCTTTTAGTGTCCCACTTCTGCATAACAGTTTGATGATCAGGTGTGATATTTAACCCATGACAGTCATGCCTCATAAAGTAGGCTAACACCAGTCCTACACAATATAATTAATTCCCTCTTCCCCCTTCCCTCTTCAAAAGGACCACAATGGAAATAAACTTTATTGTATTATCCTTGATGATTTTCTTATTGTATGTGGAGGTGTCACCGTCTGGAGTGCCCTTTTTGTATGTATTTAAAAAAAAATGGCCTAATAAATTCAATCAATCAATATCATATGTAGAAACACTTAGGCTTCTTATCAGATCATGTGGCTTCCAATCAATAGCTATTGAAAATTGACAAACTATAATATAGTTAACTAGCTAAATACACTAGTGTTTGTATGATATCAGAAATGCTTATGAATAACATAATCCATATTAGATCTCCAGCTCATGCCAGACGTACTCTATACTCTCTTCTCTTACGTGGTGTTAGTCTGAACCAGGGTTGTGTCTTCCATCAAACACCATGTCACTGGTCTGAGTGGACTGACACAACACTCATCTGGACATGTTGATATAGGGTGTGTGTGTGTGTGTGTGTGTGTTGTCCAGTGGGACTGTTCAACACATCAGTCTTGTCTGCGGATTCCCACCCAAGGTCACACACACGCACATGGCCTCACTCCTCCACCTCAAAGTCACAGTAGAGTACAGTCGTGGCCAAAAGTTTTGAGAATGACACAAATATTAATTTTCACAAAATCTGCTGCCTCAGTTTGTATTATGGCAATTCGCATATACTCCAGAATGTTTTGAAGAGTGATCAGATGAATTGCAATTAATTGCAAAGTCCCTCTTTGCCATGCAAATGAACTGAATCCCCCCCCCCCAAAAAAAAATTCCACTGCATTTCAGCCCTGCCACAAAAGGACCAGCTGACATCATGTCAGTGATTCTCTCATTAACACAGGTGTGAGTGTTGATGAGGACAAAGCTGGAGATCACTCTGTCATGCCGATTGATTCGAATAACAGATTCGAATAACAGACTGGAAGCTTCAAAAGGAGGGTGGTGCTTGGAATCATTGTTCTTCCTCTGTCAATCATGGTTAACTGCAAGGAAAAACGTGCCGTCGTCATTGCTTTGCACAAAAAGGGCTTCACAGGCAAGGATATTGCTGCCTGTAAGATTGCACCTAAATCAACCATTTATCGGATCATCAAGAACTTCAAGGAGAACGGTTCAATTGTTGTGAAGAAGGCTTCAGGGCTCAAGAAAGTCCAGCAAGTGCCAGGACCGTCTCCTAAAGTTGATTCAGCAGCGGGATCGGGGCACCACCAGTACAGAGCTTGCTCAGGAATGGCAGCAGGCAGGTGTGAGTGCATCTGCACGCACAGTGAGGCGAAGACTTTTGGAGGATGGCCTGGTGTCAAGAAGGGCAGGAAAGAAGCCACTTCTCTCCAGGAAAAACATCAGGGACAGACTGATATTCTGCAAAAGGTACAGGGATTGGACTGCTGAGGACTGGGGGAAAGACATTTTCTCTGATGAATCCCCTTTCCGATTGTTTGGGGCATCTGGAAAAAAGCTTGTCCGGAGAAGACAAGGTGAGCGCTACCATCAGTCCTGTGTCATGCCAACAGTAAAGCATCCTGAGACCATTCATGTGTGGGGTTGCTTCTCAGCCAAGGGAGTGGGCTCACTCACAATTTTGCCTAAGAACACACCCATGAATAAAGAATGGTACCAACACATCCTCCGAGAGCAACTTCTCCAAACCATCCAGGAACAGTTTGGTGACGAACAATGCCTTTTCCAGCATGATGGAGCACCTTGCCATAAGGCAAAAGTGATAACTAAGTGGCTCGGGGAACAAAACATCGATATTTTGGGTCCATGGCCAGGAAACTCCCCAGACCTTAATCCCATTGAGAACTTGTGGTCAATCCTCAAGAAGCGGGTGGACAAACAAAACCCCACAAATTCTGACAGACTCCAAGCATTGATTATGCAAGAATGGGCTGCCATCAGTCAGGATGTGGCCCAGAAGTTAATTGACTGCATGCCAGGGCGGATTGCAGAGGTCTTGAAAAAGAAGGGTCAACACTGCAAATATTGACTCTTTGCATCAACTTCATGTAATTGTCAATAAAAGCCTTTGACACTTGAAATGCTTGTAATTATACTTCTGTATTCCATAGTAACATCTGATAAACATATCTAAAGACACTGAAGCAGCAAACTTTGTGGAAATTAATATTTGTGTCATTCTCAAAACTTTTGGCCACGACTGTACAACATATCAAATCAGCAGGCGAGGTATGTTCAGGTTCAGTGATGGTGGGGAGGATTATAGGTATGATCAGGTTCAGTGATGGTGGGGAGGATTATAGGTATGATCAGGTTCAGTGATGGTGGGGAGGATTATAGGTATGATCAGGTTCAGTGATGGTGGGGAGGATTATAGGTATGATCAGGTTCAGTGATGGTGGGGAGGATTATAGGTATGTTCAGGTTCAGTGATGGTGAGGAGGATTATAGGTATGATCAGGTTCAGTGATGGTGGGGAGGATTATAGGTATGATCAGGTTCAGTGATGGTGGGGAGGATTATAGGTATGATCAGGTTCAGTGATGGTGGGGAGGATTATAGGTATGATCAGGTTCAGTGATGGTGGGGAGGATTATAGGTATGATCAGGTTCAGTGATGGTGAGGAGGATTATAGGTATGATCAGGTTCAGTGATGGTGAGGAGGATTATAGGTATGATCAGGTTCAGTGATGGCGAGGAGGATTATAGGTATGATCAGGTTCAGTGATGGTGGGGAGGATTATAGGTATGATCAGGTTCAGTGATGGTGGGGAGGATTATAGGTATGATCAGGTTCAGTGATGGTGGGGAGGATTATAGGTATGATCAGGTTCAGTGATGGTGGGGAGGATTATAGGTATGATCAGGTTCAGTGATGGTGAGGAGGATTATAGGTATGATCAGGTTCAGTGATGGTGGGGAGGATTATAGGTATGATCAGTTTCAGTGATGGTGGGGAGGATTATAGGTATGATCAGGTTCAGTGATGGTGGGGAGGATTATAGGTATGATCAGGTTCAGTGATGGTGGGGAGGATTATAGGTATGATCAGGTTCAGTGATGGTGAGGAGGATTATAGGTATGATCAGGTTCAGTGATGGTGGGGAGGATTATAGGTATGATCAGGTTCAGTGATGGTGAGGAGGATTATAGGTATGATCAGGTTCAGTGATGGTGGGGAGGATTATAGGTATGATCAGGTTCAGTGATGGTGGGGAGGATTATAGGTATGATCAGGTTCAGTGATGGTGGGGAGGATTATAGGTATGATCAGGTTCAGTGATGGTGGGGAGGATTATAGGTATGATCAGGTTCAGTGATGGTGAGGAGGATTATAGGTATGATCAGGTTCAGTGATGGTGAAGAGGATTATAGGTATGATCGGGTTCAGTGATGGTGGGGAGGATTATAGGTATGATCAGGTTCAGTGATGGTGGGGAGGATTATAGGTATGATCAGGTTCAGTGATGGTGAGGAGGATTATAGGTATGATCAGGTTCAGTGATGGTGGGGAGGATTATAGGTATGATCAGGTTCAGTGATGGTGGGGAGGATTATAGGTATGATCAGGTTCAGTGATGGTGGGGAGGATTATAGGTATGATCAGGTTCAGTGATGGTGGGGAGGATTATAGGTATGATCAGGTTCAGTGATGGTGGGGAGGATTATAGGTATGATCAGGTTCAGTGATGGTGAGGAGGATTATAGGTATGATCAGGTTCAGTGATGGTGGGGAGGATTATAGGTTAGGTTTTTTAGTTTATTTATGTTTGTGTGTGATTGTGATTTCATGTGGCAGTGAGTATGTTGAGGCAAGTGAGTGTGTTTGTGTTGCACCATTGTGTAACCTTACTAATGAATCATTGAGAGGTCCAGGGGTGACTTGACTATAGCTGATTGGTAATTAATTGTTAATGAGGTTTAGCAAGCAAACCGGGTTCTGGAGAGAGGGGGAGAGACGGAGAGAGAGAGGGAAATAGGAAGGGAGGGACAGCGAGAGCGGGGAGAGATGGTGAGAAAGGGACAGGGAGAGAGAGGTAAAGAGGAAGGGAGAAAGAGAGAGATCGAGGAAAGGAGGGACAGACAGAGGGACAGAGAGAGAGAGAGGGAGTATTAGTGACCGCTGTAGTGACCGGATACTGCATCGAGGCCTAGCACTTGATTAATGGGCTGTCTAACACACACACACACACACACACACACACACACACACACACACACACACACACACACACACACACACACACACACACACACCCTCTTTCACTCACATATACACACACACTCTCTCACTCACTCACATACACACGCACACACACTGGCTCAATGTCTCTGCGTCACAATGCAGTGGCCGTGGGGTAATGAGAGGACTAAGGGGGATTAAGGTTGACACCCCATCCACTGTTCCACTGCTCCTGTTCCACTACTCTCCACTGAGACCGACTGGGCCTAGGGCAGGACTACAGGTGTCCTCTGGGCTAGACTTACACTGAGCTGCATGGACTGGGGCTAGACTGGACTGGCCTGCTCAGAAACACTGTTAGGCTCTATTCCCTTACTGTTCCTTAAGCGCATACCCCCCCCACCTGAGTATCTTTTTTCAGCCATATATTTCCTGTTTGAGGAGTGCAAAATCCATTTGTCACTTAAATCTTGCTGCAGTGATTGCTTTAATTTGACTCCTGCGACTCTTTCATACTCTTGCTTGTGCCTGTCGTTTTTCCCCCATTAAAGTTACGACCGTGGAAATGACGCCTCTAGCTGTCACGTCCTGACCAATATAAGTTGTTATTTTCTATGGTAGAGTGGTCAGGGCGTGACAGGGGGTGTTTTTGTGTTTGTTCTATGTTTTCTATTTCTATGTTGTAGTTCTAGTTTGTCTATTTCTAGGTTGGGGTTTATTGGGTTGACCTTCAATCGGAGGCAGCTGGTCCTCATTGCCTCTGATTGGAGGTCATATTTAGTAGGGGTGTTTCTGCATGTTGTTTGTGGGTTATTGTCTTTTGAGTAGTGTGTTGTCACGGTTTGTTGGTTTGTATTTTCAAGTTATTAATGTATTGTATTCAGTTTCACTTCTAATAAATATGTGGAACTACGAAAACGCTGCATCTTGGTCCGCTCCTTCGAACAGCCGTGATAGAATAACCCACCAACAAAGGACCAAGCAGCGTAAGAAGAAGGAGCAGCAGGAGGAATGAACATGGGAGCAGATGTTGGACGGGGAAGGACACTGGAGTCAGGCTGGGGAGTACCAGTGCCCGAAGGAGGAACTTGAGGCAGCGAAGGCAGAGCGACGATACTACGAGGCGTTATATGCACCGAAAGGCAAGTGCGAGAGGCAGCCCCAAAACATTTTTTTGGGGGGCACACGGGGAGGTTTGCTAAGTCAGGATGGAGACCTGAGCCAACTCCCCGTGCTTACCATGGGGAGCGGGTGACGAGGAAAGCACCGAGCTATGTGGAAATGCGCACTGTATCGCCCATATGCATTCAAAGCCCGGTGCGCTCGGTGCAAGCTCCTCATCGTTGTCGGGCTAAGATTGGCATTCAGCCAGGAAGGAGTGTGCCTGCTCAGCGCATCTGGCCGCCAATGCGTCTCCTCGGCCCAGTTTATTCTGCGCCTGCTCTACGCACGGCAGCCCTCATTCCCCAGCACAGCCCAGTTCGCCCTGTGCCAGTGCTCCGCCCGTGCCGGGCTACAGTGACCATCCAGCCAGGACGGGTTGTGCAGGCCGTGCGCTCCAGACCTCCAGTGCATCTCCAAGACCCAGTGGACCCTGTGCCTGCTCCGCGTACTCTACCTCCAGTGCACCACCATAGCCCAGTACGTCCTGTTCCTGCTCCCTGCACTAGCCTGAAGGTATGTGGTACTAGTCTGGCGCCTCCAAAGCCAGCCCCACGCATCAGGCCTCCAGTGCGTCTGCCCAGCCCAGTACGTCCTGTTCCTGCTCCCCGCACTCGCCCTGAGGTGCGTGTTACTAGTCTGGCGCCTCCAAAGCCAGCCCCACGCATCAGGCCTCCAGTGCGCCTGCCCAGTCCGGGGTGTCCTGTTCCTGCTCCCCGCACTCGCCCTGAGGTGCGTGTTACTAGTCTGGCGCCTCCAAAGCCAGCCCCACGCATCAGGCCTCCAGTGCGCCTGCCCAGCCCAGTACGTCCTGTTCCTGCTCCCCGCACTCGCCCTGAGGTGCGTGTTACTAGTCTGGCGCCTCCTATGCCAGCCCCACGCATCAGGCCTCCAGGGCGCATCCATAACCCGGTACAGCCAGTGACTGCTGTGAGCACTCGGCCATTAGTGTGTCTCCCCAGTCCGGTGAGACCGATTCCTGCTCCTCGCACTCTCCCTCCAGTGCGCGTCCATAACCCGGTACAGCCAGTGCCTGCTGTGAACACTCGGCCCCCAGCTACGCTCCTCAGCCCAGAGCCCCCAGCTACGCTCCTCAGCCCAGAGCCCCCAGCTACGCTCCTCAGCCCAGAGCCCCCAGCGACGCTCCTCAGCCCAGAGCCCCCAGCGACGCTCCTCAGCCCAGAGCCTCCAGCAGTGGTCTGCAGCTCAGTGTCTTCAGCGGCGGCCTTTAGCCCAGAGTCTTCAGCGGCGGTTGGCGGTCCGAAGCCTCCGGCGATGATCCATGGTCTGGTTCCTCCGGACATACAGAAGCGGGGGATCAGCGGGCGGTGGGGGTACTACGCCCAGAACCAGTGCTGCCGCCATAGACATTAGTCACCAACCCTACCCTCCCTTTGTGTTTTGTTGGGGATTTTATTTGTCTGGGTGCATTCGGCGTCTGCACCTGTGGGGGGGAGGGGGTACTGTCACGTCCTGACCAATATAAGTTGTTATTTTCTATGGTAGAGTGGTCAGGGCGTGACAGGGGTGTTTTTGTATGTGCACTATGTTTTATATTTCTATGTTGTAGTTCTAGTTTGTCTATTTCTAGGTTGGGGTTTATTGGGTTGACCTTCAATTGGAGGCAGCTGGTCCTCGTTGCCTCTGATTGGAGGTCATATTTAGTAGGGGTGTTTCTGCATGTTGTTTGTGGGTTATTGTCTTTTGAGTAGTGTGTTGTCCTCTCTGCATCACGGTTTGTTGTTTTGTATTTTCAAGTTATTAATGTATTGCATTCAGTTTCACTTCTAATAAATATGTGTAACTACAAAAACACTGCATCTTGGTCCGCTCCTTCGAACAGCCGTGACACTAGCACTGAGATGCAGTGCCTTAGACCGCTGCGCCACTCGGGAGCCAAAGTGACAATAGTGGTAGGTGGATTGTTTGTCCAGATCTGTAATAGGCTATAGCAGTGGTCCCAACTTTTTTGAGTCAAGATCAGTTTGAGTCAAAATGCAAGCCGAGATCTACCGTTAAAATTGTTTTTTTTCGTTACTTAAAAAATGTAAGCCTATGCAACATTAACCTAATGAAACAATAGTGTAGTAATGAGATTTGAGCAGTAGGTTATAGGCCCAAAACATTATTACCGCATATTGTCTTTGCTTGAATTGCCTTGCCAATTTTTTTTTATATTTAAACATTTGAGTAAGATGTTAAATGCTCTGTGTTTATAAATCTCACAGTATCAACTTCACTGTAGCTGTCTTTAACGCCTGCTACGTTACTACAGACACAGTCATCTGAGCCATCCCATTGGCCAGTTGTAGGCCTATAGTGCACTTGATTTGCTCCCCCTGGGCCCGCCAGGAAGGCAGAGTTTATACCTTCAGACATGTGAAATGTTTCAAAATGTGAACACGTCACCTACCCGGTACGCAGGGCAGCTGAATCAGGTGCACCCACCACCAACAGAGCGAGACATTTACATAAATGTTTGGTGATCGACTAATAATGCCTTGGAGATCGACCAGATTTTTATTTATTGAACATTTGAGAAATCCATATGCATTGGGTGCTTAACCCATTAGGGCGTCACCCATACAACCAGCGTCACCAATAAACAAGGGATATTGGCCAAATGAGCCACTTTCCTTGTGTGTAGATGTGTAGCATTACAAAGCTTTATAGCTTATTGTTTTATTGGTTTTTACTTTCCTAAAATAATAATTGTCCACCTCATGGTTCAGCTGTCAGAGATTTGAGCACTAAATGCATCTGGGCATTGCATGCTTAAGCCTATAGACTTTTATAATAGGCGGTGTCAGAGGAAAGCCCATAAAATGGTCAGACATTGACCCCCCCTCTCTTGTACACTGCTCCTACTCTCTGTTTGTTTGTTAACAATGCATAGTCACTTCGCCCCCACCTACATGTACACCTGCACACTGACTCAGTACCGGTGCCCCCTGTATATAGCCTCGTTATTCTTATTGTGTTACTTTTCATTATTACTTTTTATTTTAGCCTACATGGTAAATATTTTCTTCTTCTTGAACTGCACTGTTGGTTAAGGGCTTGTAAGTAAGCATTTCACGGTAAGTTCTACACTTGTATTCGGCGCATGTGGCAAATAAAGTTTGATTTGATTTAGGCGTCCACTGTACGATATTAATATAAACAATTTATATAAAGGAAGAGAAGCTTAGGCCTAGCCCCAGAGAGAGAGAGAGCGATATGACGAGGGCATGCTATTACACCAGAATGCATTTAATTATCCTTGTCAGATGGGCTAGCCTACTGCGTCTGCTATAGAGATATAGGCGTACAGAAGGAGTCTACTTCGTTAGTTTTTCATGCTAATATTTTTTTATAAAGATAATCATTATATTGTAAGGTTATGGGAGTAACTCTGCTAGGCCTAAAATATTTTTCCTCACCTCAAGTTCAACTGTTGGTGTCAGTTGGAGTGTCGGTGCGCACTCCCTTAATATCATAGGCCTGCAGTATAATAGGCTAATAGCCACATTAAACCTTCACACAAGTTTCTAAACTTTATTAGGGTAATATCAAAAGTAAGTACATTTTTATAGGGAAAATACGAGTAGGATATAATATTGTGGCAAATAAAGAAAAGGGCTCAGAATTAAACAAAACACTTACGAACTGGTCTGAACCTTCACGGCTTTTAATACATTTTATTGGCCTAAAGCCGGCAATTACCAGCTAACCGAAACATATGTTCCAGACAGGCCCAGTTATTCAGGAAACTTTAACGCGTGCTCTGCCTCCTCTCCAATCCGAGCGGCTATTCCCGACTCACCTAGAATCTAACGCTTCAATACAGACGTTGAATTGACAAGGGTACTGTGTGTATATATCTACTTTTTACTGACAAATAAAATCAATCAATCATTCCAATCAGGAGATAACTGTTACAAAACACCAAAAAGTTTGATGACAATCAGAGTGGGCAAGGCTACAAGGTAAGGAGGGATGTATTTTCTGTTTGCTGAGATTGACATCTATGTATTGTGGTGTTGAAAACGGAAACCCTGATATTGAAGTGCCGAAGTCGGCATGCTTTATTTATTGGTTGTGTGGTGCCTTGGCACAGAAACCTGTTGGTGGAAAATGAATTGCATATATTTTATATAATTATAAATATGGAATCAAAATGTTAAAAATCTAATTCCCCTTAGCTGATCATTGTCTTTGGCCAGCTCTGATCGTAGTGTAATGAAACTGCCAGGTGAGCTCTTCTCTGGTGGTCAGCAAACCCTCAACCTTCTGGCCCGTAGCCCTGCCTGCTTTCCATTGTGCCTCAATAAGTTGTTATCCACGTTTATAAACACAGGTTCAATACAGTTGTTGTTATTTGTGGGCGTAAACAAATATTTGTATTGTTGGGGAGGGGGCTACATTTATTTTTACACCATGTGTTGGACTTTTGAATCTGAGGGCATCCTGCTATAAGCATTGTTTTTTAATTAAGCAACATGACAACAGTAATTTAATGAGACTGTCTAGACATCACAGGTGACTGCAGGTAGGGTAGACAGAGCAGGTGACTGCAGGTAGGGTAGACAGAGCAGGTGACTGCAGGTAGGGTAGACAGAGCAGGTGACTGCAGGTAGGGTAGACAGAGCAGGTGACTGCAGGTAGGGTAGACAGAGCAAGTAGGGTAGACAGAGCAGGTGACTGCAGGTAGGGTAGACAGAGCAGGTGACTGCAGGTAGGGTAGACAGAGCAGGTCACTGCAGGTAGGGTAGACAGAGCAGGTAGGGTAGACAGAGCAGGTGACTGCAGGTAGAATAGACAGAGCAGGTAACTGCAGGTAGGGTGACAGAGCAGGTAGGGTGGACAAAGCAGGTGACTGCAGGTAGGATAGACAGAGCAGGTAGGGTGGACAGAGCAGGTGACTGCAGGTAGGTTAGACAGAGCAGGTAGGGTGGACAGAGCAGGTAGGGTAGGCAGAGCAGGTGACTGCAGGTAGGGTAGACAGAGCAGGTAGGGTGGACAGAGCAGGTGACTGCAGGTAGGGTAGACAGAGCAGGTAGGGTAGACAGAGCAGGTACGGTGGACAGAGCAGGTGACTGCAGGTAGGGTAGACAGAGCAGGTGACTGCAGGTAGGGTGGACAGAGCAGGTGACTGCAGGTAGGGTAGGCAGAGCAGGTGACTGCAGGTAGGGTAGACAGAGCAGGTAGGGTAAACAGAACAGGTGACTGCAGGTAGGGTAGACAGAGCAGGTGACTGCAGGTAGGGTAGACAGAGCAGGTAGGGTAAACAGAACAGGTGACTGCAGGTAGGGTAGACAAGAGCAGGTGACTGCAGGTAGGGTAGACAGAGCAGGTAGGGTAGACAGAACAGGTGGCTGCAGGTAGGGTAGACAGAGCAGGTAGGGTAGACAGCAGGTGACTGCAGGTAGGGTAAACAGAGCAGGTAGGGTTGACAGAGCAGGTGACTGCAGGTAGAATAGACAGAGCAGGCAGGGTAGACAGAGCAGGTAGGGTAGACAGAGCAGGTGACTGCAGGTAGGATAGACAGAGCAGGCAGGGTAGACAGAGCAGGTAGGGTAGACAGAACAGGTGGCTGCAGGTAGAGTAGACAGAGCAGGTGACTGCAGGTAGGGTAGACAGAGCAAGTAGGGTAGACAGAGCAGGTGACTGCAGGTAGGGTAGACAGAGCAGGTGACTGCAGGTAGGGTAGACAGAGCAGGTCACTGCAGGTAGGGTAGACAGAGCAGGTAGGGTAGACAGAGCAGGTGACTGCAGGTAGGATAGACAGAGCAGGTAGGGTGGACAGAGCAGGTGACTGCAGGTAGGATAGACAGAGCAGGTAGGGTAGACAGAGCAGGTAGGGTACACAGAACAGGTGGCTGCAGGTAGAGTAGACAGAGCAGGTAGGGTAGACAGAGCAGGTAGGGTACACAGAACAGGTGGCTGCAGGTAGAGTAGACAGAGCAGGTGACTGCAGGTAGGGTAGACAGAGCAGGTAGGGTAGACAGAGCAGGTGGCTGCAGGTAGGGTGGACAGAGCAGGTGACTGCAGGTAGGGTAGACAGAGCAAGTAGGGTAGACAGAGCAGGTGACTGCAGGTAGGGTAGACAGAGCTGGTGACTGCAGGTAGGGTAGACAGAGCAGGTCACTGCAGGTGGGGTAGACAGAGCAGGTAGGGTAGACAGAGCAGGTGACTGCAGGTAGGATAGACAGAGCAGGTAGGGTGGACAGAGCAGGTGACTGCAGGTAGGGTAGACAGAGCAGGTAGGGTAGACAGAGCAGGTAGGGTAGACAGAGCAGGTGACTGCAGGTAGGGTAGACAGAGCAGGTAGGGTGGACAGAGCAGGTGACTGCAGGTAGGGTAGACAGATCAGGTAGGGTAGACAGAGCAGGTAGGGTGGACAGAGCAGGTGACTGCAGGTAGGGTAGACAGAGCAGGTGACTGCAGGTAGGGTAGACAGAGCAGGTGACTGCAGGTAGGGTAGACAGAGCAGGTAGGGTAACAGAACAGGTGGCTGCAGGTAGGGTAGACAGAGCAGGTAGGGTAGACAGAGCAGGTGACTGCAGGTAGGGTAGACAGAGCAGATGACTGCAGGTAGGGTAAACAGAGCAGGTAGGGTATACAGGACAGGTGACTGCAGGTAGGGTGAACAGAACAGGTAGGGTGAACAGAACAGGTGACTGCAGGTAGGGTAGACAGAGCAGGTGACTGCAGGTAGGGTAGACAGAGCAGGTAGGGTAAACAGAACAGGTGGCTGCAGGTAGGGTAGACAGAGCAGGTGACTGCAGGTAGGGTAGACAAACCAGGTGACTGCAGGTAGGGTAGACAGAGCAGGTAGGGTGAACAGAACAGGTAGGGTGAACAGAACAGGTGACTGCAGGTAGGGTAGACAGAGCAGGTGACTGCAGGTAGGGTAGACAGAGCAGGTAGGGTAAACAGAACAGGTGGCTGCAGGTAGGGTAGACAGAGCAGGTGACTGCAGGTAGGGTAGACAAACCAGGTGACTGCAGGTAGGGTAGACAGAGCAGGTAGGGTAGACAGAGCAGGTGACTGCAGGTAGGGTGGACAGAGCAGGTGACTGCAGGTAGGGTAACCAGAGCAGGTAGGGTATACAGGACAGGTGACTGCAGGTAGGGTAGACAGAGCAGGTAGGGTGAACAGAACAGGTGACTGCAGGTAGGGTAGACAGAGCAGGTGACTGCAGGTAGGGTAGACAGAGCAGGTGACTGCAGGTAGGGTGGACAGAGCAGGTGACTGCAGGTAGGGTAGACAGAGCAGGTGACTGCAGGTAGGGTAGACAGAGCAGGTGACTGCAGGTAAGGTAGACAGAGCAGGCAGGGTAGACAGAGCAGGTAGGGTAGACAACACAGGTGACTGCGGGTAGGGTAACCAGAGCAGGTAGGGTAGACAGAACAGGTGGCTGCAGGTAGAGTAGACAGAGCAGGTGACTGCAGGTAGGGTAGACAGAGCAGGTGACTGCAGGTAGCGTGGACAGAGCAGGTGACTGCAGGTAGGGTAGACAGAGCAGGTAGGGTAAACAGAGCAGGTGACTGCAGGTAGGGTAGACAGAACAGGTGGCTGCAGGTAGGGTGGACAGAGCAGGTGACTGCAGGTAGGGTAGACAGAGCAGGTGACTGCAGGTAGGGTTGACAGAGCAGGTAGGGTAAACAGAGCAGGTAGGGTAAACAGAACAGGTGGCTGCAGGTAGGGTAGACAGAGCAGGTAGGGTGGACAAACCAGGTGACTGCAGGTAGGGTAGACAGAGCAGGTGACTGCAGGTAGGGTGAAATAGCAGGTGACTGCAGGTAGGGTAGACAGAGCAGGTGTCTGCAGGTAGGGTAGACAGAGCAGGTGTCTGCATGTAGGGTAGACAGAGCAGGTAGGGTAGACAAACCAGGTGACTGCAAGTAGGGTAGACAGAGCAGGTGACTGCAGGTAGGGTAGACAGAGCAGGTGACTGCAGGTAGGGTGGACAGAGCAGGTAGGGTGAACAGAACAGGTGGCTGCAGGTAGGGTAGACAGAGCAGGTGACTGCAGGTAGGGTAGACAGAGCAGGTAGGGTGGACAGAGCAGGTGACTGCAGGTAGGGTAGACAGAGCAGGTAGGGTAAACAGAACAGGTGTCTGCAGGTAGGGTAGACAGAGCAGGTGACTGCAGGTAGGGTAGACAGAGCAGGTAGGGTAGACAGAGGAGGTGACTGCAGGTAGGGTGGACAGAGCAGGTAGGGTAAACAGAACAGGTGACTGCAGGTAGGGTAGATAGAGCAGGTGACTGCAGGTAGTGTAGACAGAGCAGGTAGGGTAGACAGAGCAGGTGACTGCAGGTAGGGTAGACAGAACAGGTGGCTGCAGGTAGGGTGGACAGAGCAGGTGACTGCAGGTAGAGTAGACAGAGCAGGTGACTGCAGGTAGGGTTGACAGAGCAGGTAGGTTAAACAGAGCAGGTAGGGTAAACAGAACAGGTGGCTGCAGGTAGGGTAGACAGAGCAGGTAGGGTAGACAAACCAGGTGACTGCAGGTAGGGTAGACAGAGCAGGTGACTGCAGGTAGGGTGAAATAGCAGGTGACTGCAGGTAGGGTAGACAGAGCAGGTGTCTGCAGGTAGGGTAGACAGAGCAGGTGTCTGCATGTAGGGTAGACAGAGCAGGTAGGGTAGACAAACCAGGTGACTGCAGGTAGGGTAGACAGAGCAGGTGACTGCAGGTAGGGTAGACAGAGCAGGTTTCTGCAGGTAGGGTGGACAGAGCAGGTAGGGTAAACAGAACAGGTGGCTGCTGGTAGGGTAGACAGAGCAGGTGACTGCAGGTAGGGTAGACAGAGCAGGTAGGGTGGACAGAGCAGGTGACTGCAGGTAGGGTAGACAGAGCAGGTAGGGTAAACAGAACAGGTGTCTGCAGGTAGGGTAGACAGAGCAGGTGACTGCAGGTAGGGTAGACAGAGCAGGTAGGGTAGACAGAGGAGGTGACTGCAGGTAGGGTGGACAGAGCAGGTAGGGTGAACAGAACAGGTGACTGCAGGTAGGGTAGATAGAGCAGGTGACTGCAGGTAGTGTAGACAGAGCAGGTAGGGTAGACAGAGCAGGGGACTGCAGGTAGGGTAGACAGAACAGGTGGCTGCAGGTAGGGTGGACAGAGCAGGTGACTGCAGGTAGAGTAGACAGAGCAGGTGACTGCAGGTAGGGTTGACAGAGCAGGTAGGTTAAACAGAGCAGGTAGGGTAAACAGAACAGGTGGCTGCAGGTAGGGTAGACAGAGCAGGTAGGGTAGACAAACCAGGTGACTGCAGGTAGGGTAGACAGAGCAGGTGACTGCAGGTAGGGTGACAGAGCAGGTGACTGCAGGTAGGGTGGACAGAGCAGGTGTCTGCAGGTAGGGTTGACAGAGCAGGTGTCTGCATGTAGGTAGACAGAGCAGGTGACTGCAGGTAGGGTAAACAGAACAGGTGGCTGCAGGTAGGGTAGACAGAGCAGGTGACTGCAGGTAGGGTAGACAGAGCAGGTAGGGTGGACAGAGCAGGTGACTGCAGGTAGGGTAGACAGAGCAGGTAGGGTAAACAGAACAGGTGTCTGCAGGTAGGGTAGACAGAGCAGGTGACTGCAGGTAGGGTAGACAGAGCAGGTAGGGTAGACAGAGCAGGTGACTGCAGGTAGGGTGGACAGAGCAGGTAGGGTTAACAGAACAGGTGACTGCAGGTAAGGTAGACAGAGCAGGTGACTGCAGGTAGGGTAGACAGAGCAGGTAGGGTAGACAGAGCAGGTGACTGCAGGTAGGGTAGACATAGCAGGTAGGGTAAACAGAACAGGCTGCTGCAGGTAGGGTGAACAGAGCAGGTGACTGCAGGTAGAATAGACAGAGCAGGTAGGGTAACAGAGCAGGTGACTGCAGGTAGGGTAGACAGAGCAGGTAGGGTAAACAGAACAGGTGGCTGCAGGTAGGGTAGACAGAGCAGGTAGGGTGGACAGAAGTGACTGCAGGTAGGGTAGACAGAGCAGGTAGGGTAAACAGAACAGGTGACTGCAGGTAGGGTAGACAGAGCAGGTGACTGCAGGTATGGTAGACAGAGCAGGTGACTGCAGGTAGGGTAGACAGAGAAGGTGACTGCAGGTAAGGTAGACAGAGCAGGTGACTGCAGGTAGG
This sequence comes from Salmo salar, assembly GCF_965601325.2. Classification (NCBI taxonomy): domain Eukaryota; kingdom Metazoa; phylum Chordata; class Actinopteri; order Salmoniformes; family Salmonidae; genus Salmo; species Salmo salar. The sequence goes on from NC_138292.1 coordinate 24,788,025, forward strand.
GTAGACAGAGCAGGTGACTGCAGGTAGGGTAGACATCACAGGTGACTGCATTTAGGGTTGACAGAGCAGGTAGGGTACACATCACAGGTGACTGCAGGTAGGGTAAACAGAACAGGTAGGGTAAACAGAACAGGTGGCTGCAGGTAGGGTGAACAGAGCAGGTGACTGCAGGTAGAATAGACAGAGCAGGTAGGGTAACAGAGCAGGTGACTGCAGGTAGGGTAGACAGAGCAGGTAGGGTAAACAGAACAGGTGGCTGCAGGTAGGGTAGACAGAGCAGGTAGGGTGGACAGAAGTGACTGCAGGTAGGGTAGACAGAGCAGGTAGGGTAAACAGAACAGGTGACTGCAGGTAGGGTAGACAGAGCAGGTGACTGCAGGTAGGGTAGACAGAGAAGGTGACTGCAGGTAAGGTAGACAGAGCAGGTGACTGCAGGTAGGGTAGACAGAGCAGGTGACTGCAGGTAGGGTAGACATCACAGGTGACTGCAGGTAGGGTTGACAGAGCAGGTAGGGTACACATCACAGGTGACTGCAGGTAGGGTAAACAGAACAGGTGACTGCAGGTAGGGTAGACAGAACAGGTGACTGCAGGTAGGGTAAACAGAGCAGGTGACTGCAGGTAGGGTAGACAGAGAAGATTAATACAGGTAGGGGAGACAGAGCAGGTAGGGTAGACAACACAGGTGTCTGCGGGTAGGGTAAACAGAGCAGGTAGGGTAACAGAGCAGGTAGGGTAGACAGAGCAGGTCGGGTAGACAGAGCAGGCAGGGTAGAAAGAGCAGGTAGGGTGGACAGAGCAGGTAGGGTAGAGAAGGTAGGGTGGACAACACAGGTGAAAGCAGGTAGGGTGGACAAAGCAGGTAGGGTAGACAAAGCAGGTAGGGTAAACAGAGCAGGTGACTGCAGGTAGGGTGGACAGAGCAGGTAGGGTAAACAGAACAGGTGATTGCAGGTAGGGTAGACAGAGAAGGTGACTGCAGGTAGGGTTGACAGAGCAGGTAGGGTAGACAGAGCAGGTGACTGCAGGTAGGGTAGACAGAGCAGGTGACTGCAGGTAGGGTAGACATAGCAGGTAGGGTATACAGAACAGGTGGCTGCAGGTAGGGTAGACAGAGCAGGTGACTGCAGGTAGGGTAGACAGAGCAGGTAGGGTGAACAGAGCACGTGACTGCAGGTAGGGTAGACAGAGCAGGTAGGGTACACAGAACAGGTGGCTGCAGGTAGGGTAGACAGAGCAGGTAGGGTGGACAGCAGGTGACTGCAGGTAGGGTAGACAGAGCAGGTAGGGTAAACAGAACAGGTGACTGCAGGTAGGGTAGACAGAGAAGGTGACTGCAGGTAGGGTAGACAGAGCAGGTGACTGCAGGTAGGGTAGACAGAGAAGGTGACTGCAGGTAGGGTAGTCAGAGCAGGTGACTGCAGGTAGGGTAGACAGAGCAGGTGACTGCAGGTAGGGTAGACATCACAGGTGACTGCAGGTAGGGTAGACAGAGCAGGTAGGGTACACATCACAGGTGACTGCAGGTAGGGTAGACAGAACAGGTGACTGCAGGTAGGGTAGACAGAACAGGTGACTGCAGGTAGGGTAAACAGAGCAGGTGACTGCAGGTAGGGTAGACAGAGAAGATTAATACAGGTAGAGTAACAGAGGAGGTAGGGTAGACAACACAGGTGACTGCAGGTAGGGTAGACAGAGCAGGTGTCTGCAGGTAGGGTAGACAGAGCAGGTGTCTGCATGTAGGGTAGACAGAGCAGGTAGGGTAGACAAACCAGGTGACTGCAGGTAGGGTAGACAGAGCAGGTGACTGCAGGTAGGGTAGACAGAGCAGGTGACTGCAGGTTGGGTAGACAGAGCAGGTAGGGTAAACAGAACAGGTGGCTGCAGGTAGGGTAGACAGAGCAGGTGACTGCAGGTAGGGTAGACAGAGCAGGTAGGGTGGACAGAGCAGGTGAATGCAGGTAGGGTAGACAGAGCAGGTAGGGTAAAAAGAACAGGTGTCTGCAGGTAGGGTAGACAGAGCAGGTGACTGCAGGTAGGGTGGACAGAGCAGGTAGGGTAAACAGAACAGGTGACTGCAGGTAGGGTAGACAGAGCAGGTGACTGCAGGTAGGGTAGACAGAGCAGGTAGGGTAGACAGAGCAGGTGACTGCAGGTACGGTAGACAGAGCAGGTGACTGCAGGTAGGGTAGACAGAGCAGGTAGGGTTGACAGAGCAGGTGACTGCAGGTAGGGTAGACAGAGAAGGTGACTGCAGGTAGGGTTGACAGAGCAGGTAGGGTAGACAGAGCAGGTGACTGCAGGTAGGGTAGACAGAGCAGGTGACTGCAGGTAGGGTAGACATAGCAGGTAGGGTGAACAGAACAGGTGGCTGCAGGTAGGGTAGACAGAGCAGGTGAAAGCAGGTAGGGTGGACAAAGCAGGTAGGGTAGACAAAGCAGGTAGGGTCAACAGAGCAGGTGACTGCAGGTAGGGTGGACAGAGCAGGTAGGGTAAACAGAACAGGTGATTGCAGGTAGGGTAGACAGAGAAGGTGACTGCAGGTAGGGTTGACAGAGCAGGTAGGGTAGACAGAGCAGGTGACTGCAGGTAGGGTAGACAGAGCAGGTGACTGCAGGTAGGGTAGACATAGCAGGTAGGGTATACAGAACAGGTGGCTGCAGGTAGGGTAGACAGAGCAGGTGACTGCAGGTAGGGTAGACAGAGCAGGTAGGGTGAACAGAGCACGTGACTGCAGGTAGGGTAGACAGAGCAGGTAGGGTACACAGAACAGGTGGCTGCAGGTAGGGTAGACAGAGCAGGTAGGGTGGACAGCAGGTGACTGCAGGTAGGGTAGACAGAGCAGGTAGGGTAAACAGAACAGGTGACTGCAGGTAGGGTAGACAGAGAAGGTGACTGCAGGTAGGGTAGACAGAGCAGGTGACTGCAGGTAGGGTAGACAGAGAAGGTGACTGCAGGTAGGGTAGTCAGAGCAGGTGACTGCAGGTAGGGTAGACAGAGCAGGTGACTGCAGGTAGGGTAGACATCACAGGTGACTGCAGGTAGGGTAGACAGAGCAGGTAGGGTACACATCACAGGTGACTGCAGGTAGGGTAGACAGAACAGGTGACTGCAGGTAGGGTAGACAGAACAGGTGACTGCAGGTAGGGTAAACAGAGCAGGTGACTGCAGGTAGGGTAGACAGAGAATATTAATACAGGTAGAGTAACAGAGGAGGTAGGGTAGACAACACAGGTGACTGCAGGTAGGGTAGACAGAGCAGGTGTCTGCAGGTAGGGTAGACAGAGCAGGTGTCTGCATGTAGGGTAGACAGAGCAGGTAGGGTAGACAAACCAGGTGACTGCAGGTAGGGTAGACAGAGCAGGTGACTGCAGGTAGGGTAGACAGAGCAGGTGACTGCAGGTTGGGTAGACAGAGCAGGTAGGGTAAACAGAACAGGTGGCTGCAGGTAGGGTAGACAGAGCAGGTGACTGCAGGTAGGGTAGACAGAGCAGGTAGGGTGGACAGAGCAGGTGAATGCAGGTAGGGTAGACAGAGCAGGTAGGGTAAAAAGAACAGGTGTCTGCAGGTAGGGTAGACAGAGCAGGTGACTGCAGGTAGGGTGGACAGAGCAGGTAGGGTAAACAGAACAGGTGACTGCAGGTAGGGTAGACAGAGCAGGTGACTGCAGGTAGGGTAGACAGAGCAGGTAGGGTAGACAGAGCAGGTGACTGCAGGTACGGTAGACAGAGCAGGTGACTGCAGGTAGGGTAGACAGAGCAGGTAGGGTTGACAGAGCAGGTGACTGCAGGTAGGGTAGACAGAACAGGTGACTGCAGGTAGGGTAGACAGAGAAGGTGACTGCAGGTAGGGTTGACAGAGCAGGTAGGGTAGACAGAGCAGGTGACTGCAGGTAGGGTAGACAGAGCAGGTGACTGCAGGTAGGGTAGACATAGCAGGTAGGGTGAACAGAACAGGTGGCTGCAGGTAGGGTAGACAGAGCAGGTGACTGCAGGTAGGGTAGACAGAGCAGGTAGGGTGAACAGAGCACGTGACTGCATTTAGGGTAGACAGAGCAGGTAGGGTAAACAGAACAGGTGGCTGCAGGTAGGGTAGACAGAGCAGGTAGGGTGGACAGCAGGTGACTGCAGGTAGGGTAGACAGAGCAGGTAGGGTAAACAGAACAGGTGACTGCAGGTAGGGTAGACAGAGCAGGTGACTGCAGGTAGGGTAGACAGAGCAGGTGACTGCAGGTAGGGTAGACAGAGAAGGTGACTGCAGGTAGGGTAAACAGAGCAGGTGACTGCAGGTAGGGTAGACATCACAGGTGACTGCAGGTAGGGTAGACAGAGCAGGTAGGGTACACATCACAGGTGACTGCAGGTAGGGTAAACAGAACAGGTGACTGCAGGTAGGGTAGACAGAGCAGGTGACTGCAGGTAGGGTAGACAGAGCAGGTAGGGTAGACAGAGCAGGTGACTGCAGGTAGGGTGGACAGAGCAGGTAGGGTTAACAGAACAGGTGACTGCAGGTAGGGTAGACAGAGCAGGTGACTGCAGGTAGGGTAGACAGAGCAGGTAGGGTTGACAGAGCAGGTGACTGCAGGTAGGGTAGACAGAGCAGGTGACTGCAGGTAGGGTAGACATAGCAGGCAGGGTAAACAGAACAGGTGGCTGCAGGTAGGGTAGACAGAGCAGGTGACTGCAGGTAGGGTAGACAGAGCAGGTAGGGTAACATAGCAGGTGACTGCAGGTAGGGTAGACAGAGCAGGTAGGGTAAACAGAACAGGTGGCTGCAGGTAGGGTAGACAGAGCAGGTAGGGTGGACAGCAGGTGACTGCAGGTTGGGTAGACAGAGCAGGTAGGGTAAACAGAACAGGTAACTGCAGGTAGGGTAGACAGAGCAGGTGACTGCAGGTAGGGTAGACAGAGCAGGTGACTGCAGGTAGGGTAGACAGAGAAGGTGACTGCAGGTAAGGTAGACAGAGCAGGTGACTGCAGGTAGGGTAGACAGAGCAGGTGACTGCAGGTAGGGTAGACATCACAGGTGACTGCAGGTAGGGTTGACAGAGCAGGTAGGGTACACATCACAGGTGACAGCAGGTAGGGTAAACAGAACAGGTGACTGCAGGTAGGGTAGACAGAACAGGTGACTGCAAGTGGGGTAAACAGAGCAGGTGACTGCAGGTAGGGTAGACAGAGAAGATTAATACAGGTAGGGGAGACAGAGCAGGTAGGGTAGACAACACAGGTGTCTGCGGGTAGGGTAAACAGAGCAGGTAGGGTAACAGAGCAGGTAGGGTAGACAGAGAAGGTCGGGTAGACAGAGCAGGCAGGGTAGAAAGAGCAGGTAGGGTGGACAGAGCAGGTAGGGTACAGAGAAGGTAGGGTGGACAACACAGGTGACAGCAGGTAGTGTGGACAAAGCAGGTAGGGTAGACAAAGCAGGTAGGGTAGACAGAGCAGGTGACTGCAGGTAGGGTGGACAGAGCAGGTAGGGTGAACAGAACAGGTGACTGCAGGTAGGGTAGACAGAGAAGGTGACTGCAGGTAGGGTTGACAGAGCAGGTAAGGTAGACAGAGCAGGTGACTGCAGGTAGGGTAGACAGAGCAGGTGACTGCAGGTAGGGTAGACATAGCAGGTAGGGATGTATACAGAACAGGTGGCTGCAGGTAGGGTAGACAGAGCAGGTGACTGCAGGTAGGGTAGACAGAGCAGGTAGGGTGAACAGAGCACGTGACTGCAGGTAGGGTAGACAGAGCAGGTAGGGTAAACAGAACAGGTGGCTGCAGGTAGGGTAGACAGAGCAGGTAGGGTGGACAGCAGGTGACTGCAGGTAGGGTAGACAGAGCAGGTAGGGTAAACAGAACGGTTGACTGCAGGTAGGGTAGACAGAGCAGGTGACTGCAGGTAGGGTAGACAGAGCAGGTGACTGCAGGTAGGGTAGACAGAGAAGGTGACTGCAGGTAGGGTAGTCAGAGCAGGTGACTGCAGGTAGGGTAGACAGAGCAGGTGACTGCAGGTAGGGTAGACAGAACAGGTGACTGCAGGTAGGGTAGACAGAACAGGTGACTGCAGGTAGGGTAAACAGAGCAGGTGACTGCAGGTAGGGTTGACAGAGAAGATTAATACAGGTAGGGTAACAGAGGAGGTAGGGTAGACAACACAGGTGACTGCAGGTAGGGTAGACAGAGCAGGTGACTGCAGGTAGGGCAGACAGAGCAGGTGACTGCAGGTTGGGTAGACAGAGCAGGTAGGGTAAACAGAACAGGTGGCTGCAGGTAGGGTAGACAGAGCAGGTCACTGCAGGTAGGGTAGACAGAGCAGGTAGGGTGGACAGAGCAGGTGAATGCAGGTAGGGTAGACAGAGCAGGTAGGGTAAAAAGAACAGGTGTCTGGAGGTAGGGTAGACAGAGCAGGTGACTGCAGGTAGGGTAGACAGAGCAGTTAGGGTAGACAGAGCAGGTGACTGCAGGTAGGGTGGACAGAGCAGGTAGGGTAAACAGAACAGGTGACTGCAGGTAGGGTAGACAGAGCAGGTGACTGCAGGTAGGGTTGACAGAGCAGGTAGGGTAGACAGAGCAGGTGACTGCAGGTAGGGTAGACATAGCAGGTAGGGTGAACAGAACAGGTGGCTGCAGGTAGGGTAGACAGAGCAGGTGACTGCAGGTAGGGTGACAGAGCAGGTAGGGTGAACAGAGCACGTGACTGCATTTAGGGTAGACAGAGCAGGTAGGGTAAACAGAACAGGTGGCTGCAGGTAGGGTAGACAGAGCAGGTAGGGTGGACAGCAGGTGACTGCAGGTAGGGTAGACAGAGCAGGTAGGGTAAACAGAACAGGTGACTGCAGGTAGGGTAGACAGAGCAGGTGACTGCAGGTAGGGTAGACAGAGCAGGTGACTGCAGGTAGGGTAGACAGAGAAGGTGACTGCAGGTAGGGTCGACAGAGCAGGTGACTGCAGGTAGGGTAGACATCACAGGTGACTGCAGGTAGGGTAGACAGAGCAGGTAGGGTACACATCACAGGTGACTGCAGGTAGGGTAAACAGAACAGGTGACTGCAGGTAGGGTAGACAGAGCAGGTGACTGCAGGTAGGGTAGACAGAGCAGGTAGGGTAGACAGAGCAGGTGACTGCAGGTAGGGTGGACAGAGCAGGTAGGGTTAACAGAACAGGTGACTGCATGTAGGGTAGACAGAGCAGGTGACTGCAGGTAGGGTAGACAGAGCAGGTAGGGTTGACAGAGCAGGTGACTGCAGGTAGGGTAGACAGAGCAGGTGACTGCAGGTAGGGTAGACATAGCAGGTAGGGTAAACAGAACAGGTGGCTGCAGGTAGGGTAGACAGAGCAGGTGACTGCAGGTAGGGTAGACAGAGCAGGTAGGGTAACATAGCAGGTGACTGCAGGTAGGGTAGACAGAGCAGGTAGGGTAAACAGAACAGGTGGCTGCAGGTAGGGTAGACAGAGCAGGTAGGGTGGACAGCAGGTGACTGCAGGTAGGGTAGACAGAGCAGGTAGGGTAAACAGAACAGGTGACTGCAGGTAGGGTAGACAGAGCAGGTGACTGCAGGTAGGGTAGACAGAGCAGGTGACTGCAGGTAGGGTAGACAGAGAAGGTGACTGCAGGTAAGGTAGACAGAGCAGGTGACTGCAGGTAGGGTAGACAGAGCAGGTGACTGCAGGTAGGGTAGACATCACAGGTGACTGCAGGTAGGGTTGACAGAGCAGGTGACTGCAGGTAGGGTAAACAGAACAGGTGACTGCAGGTAGGGTAGACAGAACAGGTGACTGCAGGTAGGGTAAACAGAGCAGGTGACTGCAGGTAGGGTAGACAGAGAAGATTAATACAGGTAGGGGAGACAGAGCAGGTAGGGTAGACAACACAGGTGTCTGCGGGTAGGGTAAACAGAGCAGGTAGGGTAACAGAGCAGGTAGGGTAGACAGAGAAGGTCGGGTAGACAGAGCAGGCAGGGTAGAGAAGAGCAGGTAGGGTGGACAGAGCAGGTAGGGTACAGAGAAGGTAGGGTGGACAACACAGGTGACAGCAGGTAGTGTGGACAAAGCAGGTAGGGTAGACAAAGCAGGTAGGGTAGACAGAGCAGGTGACTGCAGGTAGGGTGGACAGAGCAGGTAGGGTAAACAGAACAGGTGACTGCAGGTAGGGTAGACAGAGAAGTTGACTGCAGGTAGGGTTGACAGAGCAGGTAGGGTAGACAGAGCAGGTGACTGCAGGTAGGGTAGACAGAGCAGGTGACTGCAGGTAGGGTAGACATAGCAGGTAGGGTGATACAGAACAGGTGGCTGCAGGTAGGGTAGACAGAGCAGGTGACTGCAGGTAGGGTAGACAGAGCAGGTAGGGTGAACAGAGCACGTGACTGCAGGTAGGGTAGACAGAGCAGGTAGGGTAAACAGAACAGGTGGCTGCAGGTAGGGTAGACAGAGCAGGTAGGGTGGACAGCAGGTGACTGCAGGTAGGGTAGACAGAGCAGGTAGGGTAAACAGAACAGGTGACTGCAGGTAGGGTAGACAGAGCAGGTGACTGCAGGTAGGGTAGACAGAGCAGGTGACTGCAGGTAGGGTAGACAGAGAAGGTGACTGCAGGTAGGGTAGTCAGAGCAGGTGACTGCAGGTAGGGTAGACAGAGCAGGTGACTGCAGGTAGGGTAGACATCACAGGTGACTGCAGGTAGGGTAGACAGAGCAGGTAGGGTACACATCACAGGTGACTGCAGGTAGGGTAGACAGAACAGGTGACTGCAGGTAGGGTAGACAGAGCAGGTGACTGCAGGTAGGGTAGACAGAGCAGGTAGGGTAGACAGAGCAGGTGACTGCAGGTAGGGTGGACAGAGCAGGTAGGGTTAACAGAACAGGTGACTGCATGTAGGGTAGACAGAGCAGGTGACTGCAGGTAGGGTAGACAGAGCAGGTAGGGTTGACAGAGCAGGTGACTGCAGGTAGGGTAGACAGAGCAGGTGACTGCAGGTAGGGTAGACATAGCAGGTAGGGTAAACAGAACAGGTGGCTGCAGGTAGGGTAGACAGAGCAGGTGACTGCAGGTAGGGTAGACAGAGCAGGTAGGGTAACATAGCAGGTGACTGCAGGTAGGGTAGACAGAGCAGGTAGGGTAAACAGAACAGGTGGCTGCAGGTAGGGTAGACAGAGCAGGTAGGGTGGACAGCAGGTGACTGCAGGTAGGGTAGACAGAGCAGGTAGGGTAAACAGAACAGGTGACTGCAGGTAGGGTAGACAGAGCAGGTGACTGCAGGTAGGGTAGACAGAGCAGGTGACTGCAGGTAGGGTAGACAGAGAAGGTGACTGCAGGTAAGGTAGACAGAGCAGGTGACTGCAGGTAGGGTAGACAGAGCAGGTGACTGCAGGTAGGGTAGACATCACAGGTGACTGCAGGTAGGGTTGACAGAGCAGGTGACTGCAGGTAGGGTAAACAGAACAGGTGACTGCAGGTAGGGTAGACAGAACAGGTGACTGCAGGTAGGGTAAACAGAGCAGGTGACTGCAGGTAGGGTAGACAGAGAAGATTAATACAGGTAGGGGAGACAGAGCAGGTAGGGTAGACAACACAGGTGTCTGCGGGTAGGGTAAACAGAGCAGGTAGGGTAACAGAGCAGGTAGGGTAGACAGAGAAGGTCGGGTAGACAGAGCAGGCAGGGTAGAAAGAGCAGGTAGGGTGGACAGAGCAGGTAGGGTACAGAGAAGGTAGGGTGGACAACACAGGTGACAGCAGGTAGTGTGGACAAAGCAGGTAGGGTAGACAAAGCAGGTAGGGTAGACAGAGCAGGTGACTGCAGGTAGGGTGGACAGAGCAGGTAGGGTAAACAGAACAGGTGACTGCAGGTAGGGTAGACAGAGAAGTTGACTGCAGGTAGGGTTGACAGAGCAGGTAGGGTAGACAGAGCAGGTGACTGCAGGTAGGGTAGACAGAGCAGGTGACTGCAGGTAGGGTAGACATAGCAGGTAGGGTATACAGAACAGGTGGCTGCAGGTAGGGTAGACAGAGCAGGTGACTGCAGGTAGGGTAGACAGAGCAGGTAGGGTGAACAGAGCACGTGACTGCAGGTAGGGTAGACAGAGCAGGTAGGGTAAACAGAACAGGTGGCTGCAGGTAGGGTAGACAGAGCAGGTAGGGTGGACAGCAGGTGACTGCAGGTAGGGTAGACAGAGCAGGTAGGGTAAACAGAACAGGTGACTGCAGGTAGGGTAGACAGAGCAGGTGACTGCAGGTAGGGTAGACAGAGCAGGTAGGGTAGACAGAGGAGGTGACTGCAGGTAGGGTGGACAGAGCAGGTAGGGTAAACAGAACAGGTGACTGCAGGTAGGGTAGATAGAGCAGGTGAGTGCAGGTAGTGTAGACAGAGCAGGTAGGGTAGACAGAGCAGGTGACTGCAGGTAGGGTAGACAGAACAGGTGGCTGCAGGTAGGGTGGACAGAGCAGGTGACTGCAGGTAGAGTAGACAGAGCAGGTGACTGCAGGTAGGGTTGACAGAGCAGGTAGGTTAAACAGAGCAGGTAGGGTAAACAGAACAGGTGGCTGCAGGTAGGGTAGACAGAGCAGGTAGGGTAGACAAACCAGGTGACTGCAGGTAGGGTAGACAGAGCAGGTGACTGCAGGTAGGGTGAAATAGCAGGTGACTGCAGGTAGGGTAGACAGAGCAGGTGTCTGCAGGTAGGGTAGACAGAGCAGGTGTCTGCATGTAGGGTAGACAGAGCAGGTAGGGTAGACAAACCAGGTGACTGCAGGTAGGGTAGACAGAGCAGGTGACTGCAGGTAGGGTAGACAGAGCAGGTTTCTGCAGGTAGGGTGGACAGAGCAGGTAGGGTAAACAGAACAGGTGGCTGCTGGTAGGGTAGACAGAGCAGGTGACTGCAGGTAGGGTAGACAGAGCAGGTAGGGTGGACAGAGCAGGTGACTGCAGGTAGGGTAGACAGAGCAGGTAGGGTAAACAGAACAGGTGTCTGCAGGTAGGGTAGACAGAGCAGGTGACTGCAGGTAGGGTAGACAGAGCAGGTAGGGTAGACAGAGGAGGTGACTGCAGGTAGGGTGGACAGAGCAGGTAGGGTGAACAGAACAGGTGACTGCAGGTAGGGTAGATAGAGCAGGTGACTGCAGGTAGTGTAGACAGAGCAGGTAGGGTAGACAGAGCAGGGGACTGCAGGTAGGGTAGACAGAACAGGTGGCTGCAGGTAGGGTGGACAGAGCAGGTGACTGCAGGTAGAGTAGACAGAGCAGGTGACTGCAGGTAGGGTTGACAGAGAAGGTAGGTTAAACAGAGCAGGTAGGGTAAACAGAACAGGTGGCTGCAGGTAGGGTAGACAGAGCAGGTAGGGTAGACAAACCAGGTGACTGCAGGTAGGGTAGACAGAGCAGGTGACTGCAGGTAGGGTGACAGAGCAGGTGACTGCAGGTAGGGTGGACAGAGCAGGTGTCTGCAGGTAGGGTTGACAGAGCAGGTGTCTGCATGTAGGTAGACAGAGCAGGTGACTGCAGGTAGGGTAAACAGAACAGGTGGCTGCAGGTAGGGTAGACAGAGCAGGTGACTGCAGGTAGAGTAGACAGAGCAGGTAGGGTGGACAGAGCAGGTGACTGCAGGTAGGGTAGACAGAGCAGGTAGGGTAAACAGAACAGGTGTCTGCAGGTAGGGTAGACAGAGCAGGTGACTGCAGGTAGGGTAGACAGAGCAGGTAGGGTAGACAGAGCAGGTGACTGCAGGTAGGGTGGACAGAGCAGGTAGGGTTAACAGAACAGGTGACTGCAGGTAAGGTAGACAGAGCAGGTGACTGCAGGTAGGGTAGACAGAGCAGGTAGGGTAGACAGAGCAGGTGACTGCAGGTAGGGTAGACATAGCAGGTAGGGTAAACAGAACAGGCTGCTGCAGGTAGGGTGAACAGAGCAGGTGACTGCAGGTAGAATAGACAGAGCAGGTAGGGTAGCAGAGCAGGTGACTGCAGGTAGGGTAGACAGAGCAGGTAGGGTAAACAGAACAGGTGGCTGCAGGTAGGGTAGACAGAGCAGGTAGGGTGGACAGAAGTGACTGCAGGTAGGGTAGACAGAGCAGGTAGGGTAAACAGAACAGGTGACTGCAGGTAGGGTAGACAGAGCAGGTGACTGCAGGTATGGTAGACAGAGCAGGTGACTGCAGGTAGGGTAGACAGAGAAGGTGACTGCAGGTAAGGTAGACAGAGCAGGTGACTGCAGGTAGGGTAGACAGAGCAGGTGACTGCAGGTAGGGTAGACATCACAGGTGACTGCATTTAGGGTTGACAGAGCAGGTAGGGTACACATCACAGGTGACTGCAGGTAGGGTAAACAGAACAGGTAGGGTAAACAGAACAGGTGGCTGCAGGTAGGGTGAACAGAGCAGGTGACTGCAGGTAGAATAGACAGAGCAGGTAGGGTAACAGAGCAGGTGACTGCAGGTAGGGTAGACAGAGCAGGTAGGGTAAACAGAACAGGTGGCTGCAGGTAGGGTAGACAGAGCAGGTAGGGTGGACAGAAGTGACTGCAGGTAGGGTAGACAGAGCAGGTAGGGTAAACAGAACAGGTGACTGCAGGTAGGGTAGACAGAGCAGGTGACTGCAGGTAGGGTAGACAGAGAAGGTGACTGCAGGTAAGGTAGACAGAGCAGGTGACTGCAGGTAGGGTAGACAGAGCAGGTGACTGCAGGTAGGGTAGACATCACAGGTGACTGCAGGTAGGGTTGACAGAGCAGGTAGGGTACACATCACAGGTGACTGCAGGTAGGGTAAACAGAACAGGTGACTGCAGGTAGGGTAGACAGAACAGGTGACTGCAGGTAGGGTAAACAGAGCAGGTGACTGCAGGTAGGGTAGACAGAGAAGATTAATACAGGTAGGGGAGACAGAGCAGGTAGGGTAGACAACACAGGTGTCTGCGGGTAGGGTAAACAGAGCAGGTAGGGTAACAGAGCAGGTAGGGTAGACAGAGCAGGTCGGGTAGACAGAGCAGGCAGGGTAGAAAGAGCAGGTAGGGTGGACAGAGCAGGTAGGGTAGAGAAGGTAGGGTGGACAACACAGGTGAAAGCAGGTAGGGTGGACAAAGCAGGTAGGGTAGACAAAGCAGGTAGGGTAAACAGAGCAGGTGACTGCAGGTAGGGTGGACAGAGCAGGTAGGGTAAACAGAACAGGTGATTGCAGGTAGGGTAGACAGAGAAGGTGACTGCAGGTAGGGTTGACAGAGCAGGTAGGGTAGACAGAGCAGGTGACTGCAGGTAGGGTAGACAGAGCAGGTGACTGCAGGTAGGGTAGACATAGCAGGTAGGGTATACAGAACAGGTGGCTGCAGGTAGGGTAGACAGAGCAGGTGACTGCAGGTAGGGTAGACAGAGCAGGTAGGGTGAACAGAGCACGTGACTGCAGGTAGGGTAGACAGAGCAGGTAGGGTACACAGAACAGGTGGCTGCAGGTAGGGTAGACAGAGCAGGTAGGGTGGACAGCAGGTGACTGCAGGTAGGGTAGACAGAGCAGGTAGGGTAAACAGAACAGGTGACTGCAGGTAGGGTAGACAGAGAAGGTGACTGCAGGTAGGGTAGACAGAGCAGGTGACTGCAGGTAGGGTAGACAGAGAAGGTGACTGCAGGTAGGGTAGTCAGAGCAGGTGACTGCAGGTAGGGTAGACAGAGCAGGTGACTGCAGGTAGGGTAGACATCACAGGTGACTGCAGGTAGGGTAGACAGAGCAGGTAGGGTACACATCACAGGTGACTGCAGGTAGGGTAGACAGAACAGGTGACTGCAGGTAGGGTAGACAGAACAGGTGACTGCAGGTAGGGTAAACAGAGCAGGTGACTGCAGGTAGGGTAGACAGAGAATATTAATACAGGTAGAGTAACAGAGGAGGTAGGGTAGACAACACAGGTGACTGCAGGTAGGGTAGACAGAGCAGGTGTCTGCAGGTAGGGTAGACAGAGCAGGTGTCTGCATGTAGGGTAGACAGAGCAGGTAGGGTAGACAAACCAGGTGACTGCAGGTAGGGTAGACAGAGCAGGTGACTGCAGGTAGGGTAGACAGAGCAGGTGACTGCAGGTTGGGTAGACAGAGCAGGTAGGGTAAACAGAACAGGTGGCTGCAGGTAGGGTAGACAGAGCAGGTGACTGCAGGTAGGGTAGACAGAGCAGGTAGGGTGGACAGAGCAGGTGAATGCAGGTAGGGTAGACAGAGCAGGTAGGGTAAAAAGAACAGGTGTCTGCAGGTAGGGTAGACAGAGCAGGTGACTGCAGGTAGGGTGGACAGAGCAGGTAGGGTAAACAGAACAGGTGACTGCAGGTAGGGTAGACAGAGCAGGTGACTGCAGGTAGGGTAGACAGAGCAGGTAGGGTAGACAGAGCAGGTGACTGCAGGTACGGTAGACAGAGCAGGTGACTGCAGGTAGGGTAGACAGAGCAGGTAGGGTTGACAGAGCAGGTGACTGCAGGTAGGGTAGACAGAGAAGGTGACTGCAGGTAGGGTTGACAGAGCAGGTAGGGTAGACAGAGCAGGTGACTGCAGGTAGGGTAGACAGAGCAGGTGACTGCAGGTAGGGTAGACATAGCAGGTAGGGTGAACAGAACAGGTGGCTGCAGGTAGGGTAGACAGAGCAGGTGACTGCAGGTAGGGTAGACAGAGCAGGTAGGGTGAACAGAGCACGTGACTGCATTTAGGGTAGACAGAGCAGGTAGGGTAAACAGAACAGGTGGCTGCAGGTAGGGTAGACAGAGCAGGTAGGGTGGACAGCAGGTGACTGCAGGTAGGGTAGACAGAGCAGGTAGGGTAAACAGAACAGGTGACTGCAGGTAGGGTAGACAGAGCAGGTGACTGCAGGTAGGGTAGACAGAGCAGGTGACTGCAGGTAGGGTAGACAGAGAAGGTGACTGCAGGTAGGGTAAACAGAGCAGGTGACTGCAGGTAGGGTAGACATCACAGGTGACTGCAGGTAGGGTAGACAGAGCAGGTAGGGTACACATCACAGGTGACTGCAGGTAGGGTAAACAGAACAGGTGACTGCAGGTAGGGTAGACAGAGCAGGTGACTGCAGGTAGGGTAGACAGAGCAGGTAGGGTAGACAGAGCAGGTGACTGCAGGTAGGGTGGACAGAGCAGGTAGGGTTAACAGAACAGGTGACTGCAGGTAGGGTAGACAGAGCAGGTGACTGCAGGTAGGGTAGACAGAGCAGGTAGGGTTGACAGAGCAGGTGACTGCAGGTAGGGTAGACAGAGCAGGTGACTGCAGGTAGGGTAGACATAGCAGGCAGGGTAAACAGAACAGGTGGCTGCAGGTAGGGTAGACAGAGCAGGTGACTGCAGGTAGGGTAGACAGAGCAGGTAGGGTAACATAGCAGGTGACTGCAGGTAGGGTAGACAGAGCAGGTAGGGTAAACAGAACAGGTGGCTGCAGGTAGGGTAGACAGAGCAGGTAGGGTGGACAGCAGGTGACTGCAGGTTGGGTAGACAGAGCAGGTAGGGTAAACAGAACAGGTAACTGCAGGTAGGGTAGACAGAGCAGGTGACTGCAGGTAGGGTAGACAGAGCAGGTGACTGCAGGTAGGGTAGACAGAGAAGGTGACTGCAGGTAAGGTAGACAGAGCAGGTGACTGCAGGTAGGGTAGACAGAGCAGGTGACTGCAGGTAGGGTAGACATCACAGGTGACTGCAGGTAGGGTTGACAGAGCAGGTAGGGTACACATCACAGGTGACTGCAGGTAGGGTAAACAGAACAGGTGACTGCAGGTAGGGTAGACAGAACAGGTGACTGCAAGTGGGGTAAACAGAGCAGGTGACTGCAGGTAGGGTAGACAGAGAAGATTAATACAGGTAGGGGAGACAGAGCAGGTAGGGTAGACAACACAGGTGTCTGCGGGTAGGGTAAACAGAGCA
Source organism: Salmo salar (assembly GCF_965601325.2). Lineage (NCBI taxonomy): Eukaryota > Metazoa > Chordata > Actinopteri > Salmoniformes > Salmonidae > Salmo > Salmo salar. Next base: position 24,803,885 of record NC_138292.1, read on the forward strand.
GGTAGGGTAACAGAGCAGGTAGGGTAGACAGAGAAGGTCGGGTAGACAGAGCAGGCAGGGTAGAAAGAGCAGGTAGGGTGGACAGAGCAGGTAGGGTACAGAGAAGGTAGGGTGGACAACACAGGTGACAGCAGGTAGTGTGGACAAAGCAGGTAGGGTAGACAAAGCAGGTAGGGTAGACAGAGCAGGTGACTGCAGGTAGGGTGGACAGAGCAGGTAGGGTGAACAGAACAGGTGACTGCAGGTAGGGTAGACAGAGAAGGTGACTGCAGGTAGGGTTGACAGAGCAGGTAAGGTAGACAGAGCAGGTGACTGCAGGTAGGGTAGACAGAGCAGGTGACTGCAGGTAGGGTAGACAGAGCAGGTAGGGTAAAAAGAACAGGTGTCTGGAGGTAGGGTAGACAGAGCAGGTGACTGCAGGTAGGGTAGACAGAGCAGTTAGGGTAGACAGAGCAGGTGACTGCAGGTAGGGTGGACAGAGCAGGTAGGGTAAACAGAACAGGTGACTGCAGGTAGGGTAGACAGAGCAGGTGACTGCAGGTAGGGTTGACAGAGCAGGTAGGGTAGACAGAGCAGGTGACTGCAGGTAGGGTAGACATAGCAGGTAGGGTGAACAGAACAGGTGGCTGCAGGTAGGGTAGACAGAGCAGGTGACTGCAGGTAGGGTGACAGAGCAGGTAGGGTGAACAGAGCACGTGACTGCATTTAGGGTAGACAGAGCAGGTAGGGTAAACAGAACAGGTGGCTGCAGGTAGGGTAGACAGAGCAGGTAGGGTGGACAGCAGGTGACTGCAGGTAGGGTAGACAGAGCAGGTAGGGTAAACAGAACAGGTGACTGCAGGTAGGGTAGACAGAGCAGGTGACTGCAGGTAGGGTAGACAGAGCAGGTGACTGCAGGTAGGGTAGACAGAGAAGGTGACTGCAGGTAGGGTCGACAGAGCAGGTGACTGCAGGTAGGGTAGACATCACAGGTGACTGCAGGTAGGGTAGACAGAGCAGGTAGGGTACACATCACAGGTGACTGCAGGTAGGGTAAACAGAACAGGTGACTGCAGGTAGGGTAGACAGAGCAGGTGACTGCAGGTAGGGTAGACAGAGCAGGTAGGGTAGACAGAGCAGGTGACTGCAGGTAGGGTGGACAGAGCAGGTAGGGTTAACAGAACAGGTGACTGCATGTAGGGTAGACAGAGCAGGTGACTGCAGGTAGGGTAGACAGAGCAGGTAGGGTTGACAGAGCAGGTGACTGCAGGTAGGGTAGACAGAGCAGGTGACTGCAGGTAGGGTAGACATAGCAGGTAGGGTAAACAGAACAGGTGGCTGCAGGTAGGGTAGACAGAGCAGGTGACTGCAGGTAGGGTAGACAGAGCAGGTAGGGTAACATAGCAGGTGACTGCAGGTAGGGTAGACAGAGCAGGTAGGGTAAACAGAACAGGTGGCTGCAGGTAGGGTAGACAGAGCAGGTAGGGTGGACAGCAGGTGACTGCAGGTAGGGTAACAGAGCAGGTAGGGTAAACAGAACAGGTGACTGCAGGTAGGGTAGACAGAGCAGGTGACTGCAGGTAGGGTAGACAGAGCAGGTGACTGCAGGTAGGGTAGACAGAGAAGGTGACTGCAGGTAAGGTAGACAGAGCAGGTGACTGCAGGTAGGGTAGACAGAGCAGGTGACTGCAGGTAGGGTAGACATCACAGGTGACTGCAGGTAGGGTTGACAGAGCAGGTGACTGCAGGTAGGGTAAACAGAACAGGTGACTGCAGGTAGGGTAGACAGAACAGGTGACTGCAGGTAGGGTAAACAGAGCAGGTGACTGCAGGTAGGGTAGACAGAGAAGATTAATACAGGTAGGGTAACAGAGGAGGTAGGGTAGACAACACAGGTGACTGCAGGTAGGGTAGACAGAGCAGGTGACTGCAGGTAGGGCAGACAGAGCAGGTGACTGCAGGTTGGGTAGACAGAGCAGGTAGGGTAAACAGAACAGGTGGCTGCAGGTAGGGTAGACAGAGCAGGTCACTGCAGGTAGGGTAGACAGAGCAGGTAGGGTGGACAGAGCAGGTGAATGCAGGTAGGGTAGACAGAGCAGGTAGGGTAAAAAGAACAGGTGTCTGGAGGTAGGGTAGACAGAGCAGGTGACTGCAGGTAGGGTAGACAGAGCAGTTAGGGTAGACAGAGCAGGTGACTGCAGGTAGGGTGGACAGAGCAGGTAGGGTAAACAGAACAGGTGACTGCAGGTAGGGTAGACAGAGCAGGTGACTGCAGGTAGGGTTGACAGAGCAGGTAGGGTAGACAGAGCAGGTGACTGCAGGTAGGGTAGACATAGCAGGTAGGGTGAACAGAACAGGTGGCTGCAGGTAGGGTAGACAGAGCAGGTGACTGCAGGTAGGGTGACAGAGCAGGTAGGGTGAACAGAGCACGTGACTGCATTTAGGGTAGACAGAGCAGGTAGGGTAAACAGAACAGGTGGCTGCAGGTAGGGTAGACAGAGCAGGTAGGGTGGACAGCAGGTGACTGCAGGTAGGGTAGACAGAGCAGGTAGGGTAAACAGAACAGGTGACTGCAGGTAGGGTAGACAGAGCAGGTGACTGCAGGTAGGGTAGACAGAGCAGGTGACTGCAGGTAGGGTAGACAGAGAAGGTGACTGCAGGTAGGGTCGACAGAGCAGGTGACTGCAGGTAGGGTAGACATCACAGGTGACTGCAGGTAGGGTAGACAGAGCAGGTAGGGTACACATCACAGGTGACTGCAGGTAGGGTAAACAGAACAGGTGACTGCAGGTAGGGTAGACAGAGCAGGTGACTGCAGGTAGGGTAGACAGAGCAGGTAGGGTAGACAGAGCAGGTGACTGCAGGTAGGGTGGACAGAGCAGGTAGGGTTAACAGAACAGGTGACTGCATGTAGGGTAGACAGAGCAGGTGACTGCAGGTAGGGTAGACAGAGCAGGTAGGGTTGACAGAGCAGGTGACTGCAGGTAGGGTAGACAGAGCAGGTGACTGCAGGTAGGGTAGACATAGCAGGTAGGGTAAACAGAACAGGTGGCTGCAGGTAGGGTAGACAGAGCAGGTGACTGCAGGTAGGGTAGACAGAGCAGGTAGGGTAACATAGCAGGTGACTGCAGGTAGGGTAGACAGAGCAGGTAGGGTAAACAGAACAGGTGGCTGCAGGTAGGGTAGACAGAGCAGGTAGGGTGGACAGCAGGTGACTGCAGGTAGGGTAACAGAGCAGGTAGGGTAAACAGAACAGGTGACTGCAGGTAGGGTAGACAGAGCAGGTGACTGCAGGTAGGGTAGACAGAGCAGGTGACTGCAGGTAGGGTAGACAGAGAAGGTGACTGCAGGTAAGGTAGACAGAGCAGGTGACTGCAGGTAGGGTAGACAGAGCAGGTGACTGCAGGTAGGGTAGACATCACAGGTGACTGCAGGTAGGGTTGACAGAGCAGGTGACTGCAGGTAGGGTAAACAGAACAGGTGACTGCAGGTAGGGTAGACAGAACAGGTGACTGCAGGTAGGGTAAACAGAGCAGGTGACTGCAGGTAGGGTAGACAGAGAAGATTAATACAGGTAGGGGAGACAGAGCAGGTAGGGTAGACAACACAGGTGTCTGCGGGTAGGGTAAACAGAGCAGGTAGGGTAACAGAGCAGGTAGGGTAGACAGAGAAGGTCGGGTAGACAGAGCAGGCAGGGTAGAAAGAGCAGGTAGGGTGGACAGAGCAGGTAGGGTACAGAGAAGGTAGGGTGGACAACACAGGTGACAGCAGGTAGTGTGGACAAAGCAGGTAGGGTAGACAAAGCAGGTAGGGTAGACAGAGCAGGTGACTGCAGGTAGGGTGGACAGAGCAGGTAGGGTAAACAGAACAGGTGACTGCAGGTAGGGTAGACAGAGAAGTTGACTGCAGGTAGGGTTGACAGAGCAGGTAGGGTAGACAGAGCAGGTGACTGCAGGTAGGGTAGACATAGCAGGTAGGGTGAACAGAACAGGTGGCTGCAGGTAGGGTAGACAGAGCAGGTGACTGCAGGTAGGGTAGACAGAGCAGGTAGGGTGGACAAACCAGGTGACTGCAGGTAGGGTAGACAGAGCAGGTGACTGCAGGTAGGGTGAAATAGCAGGTGACTGCAGGTAGGGTAGACAGAGCAGGTGTCTGCAGGTAGGGTAGACAGAGCAGGTGTCTGCATGTAGGGTAGACAGAGCAGGTAGGGTAGACAAACCAGGTGACTGCAAGTAGGGTAGACAGAGCAGGTGACTGCAGGTAGGGTAGACAGAGCAGGTGACTGCAGGTAGGGTGGACAGAGCAGGTAGGGTAAACAGAACAGGTGGCTGCAGGTAGGGTAGACAGAGCAGGTGACTGCAGGTAGGGTAGACAGAGCAGGTAGGGTGGACAGAGCAGGTGACTGCAGGTAGGGTAGACAGAGCAGGTAGGGTAAACAGAACAGGTGTCTGCAGGTAGGGTAGACAGAGCAGGTGACTGCAGGTAGGGTAGACAGAGCAGGTAGGGTAGACAGAGGAGGTGACTGCAGGTAGGGTGGACAGAGCAGGTAGGGTAAACAGAACAGGTGACTGCAGGTAGGGTAGATAGAGCAGGTGAGTGCAGGTAGTGTAGACAGAGCAGGTAGGGTAGACAGAGCAGGTGACTGCAGGTAGGGTAGACAGAACAGGTGGCTGCAGGTAGGGTGGACAGAGCAGGTGACTGCAGGTAGAGTAGACAGAGCAGGTGACTGCAGGTAGGGTTGACAGAGCAGGTAGGTTAAACAGAGCAGGTAGGGTAAACAGAACAGGTGGCTGCAGGTAGGGTAGACAGAGCAGGTAGGGTAGACAAACCAGGTGACTGCAGGTAGGGTAGACAGAGCAGGTGACTGCAGGTAGGGTGAAATAGCAGGTGACTGCAGGTAGGGTAGACAGAGCAGGTGTCTGCAGGTAGGGTAGACAGAGCAGGTGTCTGCATGTAGGGTAGACAGAGCAGGTAGGGTAGACAAACCAGGTGACTGCAGGTAGGGTAGACAGAGCAGGTGACTGCAGGTAGGGTAGACAGAGCAGGTTTCTGCAGGTAGGGTGGACAGAGCAGGTAGGGTAAACAGAACAGGTGGCTGCTGGTAGGGTAGACAGAGCAGGTGACTGCAGGTAGGGTAGACAGAGCAGGTAGGGTGGACAGAGCAGGTGACTGCAGGTAGGGTAGACAGAGCAGGTAGGGTAAACAGAACAGGTGTCTGCAGGTAGGGTAGACAGAGCAGGTGACTGCAGGTAGGGTAGACAGAGCAGGTAGGGTAGACAGAGGAGGTGACTGCAGGTAGGGTGGACAGAGCAGGTAGGGTGAACAGAACAGGTGACTGCAGGTAGGGTAGATAGAGCAGGTGACTGCAGGTAGTGTAGACAGAGCAGGTAGGGTAGACAGAGCAGGGGACTGCAGGTAGGGTAGACAGAACAGGTGGCTGCAGGTAGGGTGGACAGAGCAGGTGACTGCAGGTAGAGTAGACAGAGCAGGTGACTGCAGGTAGGGTTGACAGAGAAGGTAGGTTAAACAGAGCAGGTAGGGTAAACAGAACAGGTGGCTGCAGGTAGGGTAGACAGAGCAGGTAGGGTAGACAAACCAGGTGACTGCAGGTAGGGTAGACAGAGCAGGTGACTGCAGGTAGGGTGACAGAGCAGGTGACTGCAGGTAGGGTGGACAGAGCAGGTGTCTGCAGGTAGGGTTGACAGAGCAGGTGTCTGCATGTAGGTAGACAGAGCAGGTGACTGCAGGTAGGGTAAACAGAACAGGTGGCTGCAGGTAGGGTAGACAGAGCAGGTGACTGCAGGTAGAGTAGACAGAGCAGGTAGGGTGGACAGAGCAGGTGACTGCAGGTAGGGTAGACAGAGCAGGTAGGGTAAACAGAACAGGTGTCTGCAGGTAGGGTAGACAGAGCAGGTGACTGCAGGTAGGGTAGACAGAGCAGGTAGGGTAGACAGAGCAGGTGACTGCAGGTAGGGTGGACAGAGCAGGTAGGGTTAACAGAACAGGTGACTGCAGGTAAGGTAGACAGAGCAGGTGACTGCAGGTAGGGTAGACAGAGCAGGTAGGGTAGACAGAGCAGGTGACTGCAGGTAGGGTAGACATAGCAGGTAGGGTAAACAGAACAGGCTGCTGCAGGTAGGGTGAACAGAGCAGGTGACTGCAGGTAGAATAGACAGAGCAGGTAGGGTAGCAGAGCAGGTGACTGCAGGTAGGGTAGACAGAGCAGGTAGGGTAAACAGAACAGGTGGCTGCAGGTAGGGTAGACAGAGCAGGTAGGGTGGACAGAAGTGACTGCAGGTAGGGTAGACAGAGCAGGTAGGGTAAACAGAACAGGTGACTGCAGGTAGGGTAGACAGAGCAGGTGACTGCAGGTATGGTAGACAGAGCAGGTGACTGCAGGTAGGGTAGACAGAGAAGGTGACTGCAGGTAAGGTAGACAGAGCAGGTGACTGCAGGTAGGGTAGACAGAGCAGGTGACTGCAGGTAGGGTAGACATCACAGGTGACTGCATTTAGGGTTGACAGAGCAGGTAGGGTACACATCACAGGTGACTGCAGGTAGGGTAAACAGAACAGGTAGGGTAAACAGAACAGGTGGCTGCAGGTAGGGTGAACAGAGCAGGTGACTGCAGGTAGAATAGACAGAGCAGGTAGGGTAACAGAGCAGGTGACTGCAGGTAGGGTAGACAGAGCAGGTAGGGTAAACAGAACAGGTGGCTGCAGGTAGGGTAGACAGAGCAGGTAGGGTGGACAGAAGTGACTGCAGGTAGGGTAGACAGAGCAGGTAGGGTAAACAGAACAGGTGACTGCAGGTAGGGTAGACAGAGCAGGTGACTGCAGGTAGGGTAGACAGAGAAGGTGACTGCAGGTAAGGTAGACAGAGCAGGTGACTGCAGGTAGGGTAGACAGAGCAGGTGACTGCAGGTAGGGTAGACATCACAGGTGACTGCAGGTAGGGTTGACAGAGCAGGTAGGGTACACATCACAGGTGACTGCAGGTAGGGTAAACAGAACAGGTGACTGCAGGTAGGGTAGACAGAACAGGTGACTGCAGGTAGGGTAAACAGAGCAGGTGACTGCAGGTAGGGTAGACAGAGAAGATTAATACAGGTAGGGGAGACAGAGCAGGTAGGGTAGACAACACAGGTGTCTGCGGGTAGGGTAAACAGAGCAGGTAGGGTAACAGAGCAGGTAGGGTAGACAGAGCAGGTCGGGTAGACAGAGCAGGCAGGGTAGAAAGAGCAGGTAGGGTGGACAGAGCAGGTAGGGTAGAGAAGGTAGGGTGGACAACACAGGTGAAAGCAGGTAGGGTGGACAAAGCAGGTAGGGTAGACAAAGCAGGTAGGGTAAACAGAGCAGGTGACTGCAGGTAGGGTGGACAGAGCAGGTAGGGTAAACAGAACAGGTGATTGCAGGTAGGGTAGACAGAGAAGGTGACTGCAGGTAGGGTTGACAGAGCAGGTAGGGTAGACAGAGCAGGTGACTGCAGGTAGGGTAGACAGAGCAGGTGACTGCAGGTAGGGTAGACATAGCAGGTAGGGTATACAGAACAGGTGGCTGCAGGTAGGGTAGACAGAGCAGGTGACTGCAGGTAGGGTAGACAGAGCAGGTAGGGTGAACAGAGCACGTGACTGCAGGTAGGGTAGACAGAGCAGGTAGGGTACACAGAACAGGTGGCTGCAGGTAGGGTAGACAGAGCAGGTAGGGTGGACAGCAGGTGACTGCAGGTAGGGTAGACAGAGCAGGTAGGGTAAACAGAACAGGTGACTGCAGGTAGGGTAGACAGAGAAGGTGACTGCAGGTAGGGTAGACAGAGCAGGTGACTGCAGGTAGGGTAGACAGAGAAGGTGACTGCAGGTAGGGTAGTCAGAGCAGGTGACTGCAGGTAGGGTAGACAGAGCAGGTGACTGCAGGTAGGGTAGACATCACAGGTGACTGCAGGTAGGGTAGACAGAGCAGGTAGGGTACACATCACAGGTGACTGCAGGTAGGGTAGACAGAACAGGTGACTGCAGGTAGGGTAGACAGAACAGGTGACTGCAGGTAGGGTAAACAGAGCAGGTGACTGCAGGTAGGGTAGACAGAGAATATTAATACAGGTAGAGTAACAGAGGAGGTAGGGTAGACAACACAGGTGACTGCAGGTAGGGTAGACAGAGCAGGTGTCTGCAGGTAGGGTAGACAGAGCAGGTGTCTGCATGTAGGGTAGACAGAGCAGGTAGGGTAGACAAACCAGGTGACTGCAGGTAGGGTAGACAGAGCAGGTGACTGCAGGTAGGGTAGACAGAGCAGGTGACTGCAGGTTGGGTAGACAGAGCAGGTAGGGTAAACAGAACAGGTGGCTGCAGGTAGGGTAGACAGAGCAGGTGACTGCAGGTAGGGTAGACAGAGCAGGTAGGGTGGACAGAGCAGGTGAATGCAGGTAGGGTAGACAGAGCAGGTAGGGTAAAAAGAACAGGTGTCTGCAGGTAGGGTAGACAGAGCAGGTGACTGCAGGTAGGGTGGACAGAGCAGGTAGGGTAAACAGAACAGGTGACTGCAGGTAGGGTAGACAGAGCAGGTGACTGCAGGTAGGGTAGACAGAGCAGGTAGGGTAGACAGAGCAGGTGACTGCAGGTACGGTAGACAGAGCAGGTGACTGCAGGTAGGGTAGACAGAGCAGGTAGGGTTGACAGAGCAGGTGACTGCAGGTAGGGTAGACAGAGAAGGTGACTGCAGGTAGGGTTGACAGAGCAGGTAGGGTAGACAGAGCAGGTGACTGCAGGTAGGGTAGACAGAGCAGGTGACTGCAGGTAGGGTAGACATAGCAGGTAGGGTGAACAGAACAGGTGGCTGCAGGTAGGGTAGACAGAGCAGGTGACTGCAGGTAGGGTAGACAGAGCAGGTAGGGTGAACAGAGCACGTGACTGCATTTAGGGTAGACAGAGCAGGTAGGGTAAACAGAACAGGTGGCTGCAGGTAGGGTAGACAGAGCAGGTAGGGTGGACAGCAGGTGACTGCAGGTAGGGTAGACAGAGCAGGTAGGGTAAACAGAACAGGTGACTGCAGGTAGGGTAGACAGAGCAGGTGACTGCAGGTAGGGTAGACAGAGCAGGTGACTGCAGGTAGGGTAGACAGAGAAGGTGACTGCAGGTAGGGTAAACAGAGCAGGTGACTGCAGGTAGGGTAGACATCACAGGTGACTGCAGGTAGGGTAGACAGAGCAGGTAGGGTACACATCACAGGTGACTGCAGGTAGGGTAAACAGAACAGGTGACTGCAGGTAGGGTAGACAGAGCAGGTGACTGCAGGTAGGGTAGACAGAGCAGGTAGGGTAGACAGAGCAGGTGACTGCAGGTAGGGTGGACAGAGCAGGTAGGGTTAACAGAACAGGTGACTGCAGGTAGGGTAGACAGAGCAGGTGACTGCAGGTAGGGTAGACAGAGCAGGTAGGGTTGACAGAGCAGGTGACTGCAGGTAGGGTAGACAGAGCAGGTGACTGCAGGTAGGGTAGACATAGCAGGCAGGGTAAACAGAACAGGTGGCTGCAGGTAGGGTAGACAGAGCAGGTGACTGCAGGTAGGGTAGACAGAGCAGGTAGGGTAACATAGCAGGTGACTGCAGGTAGGGTAGACAGAGCAGGTAGGGTAAACAGAACAGGTGGCTGCAGGTAGGGTAGACAGAGCAGGTAGGGTGGACAGCAGGTGACTGCAGGTTGGGTAGACAGAGCAGGTAGGGTAAACAGAACAGGTAACTGCAGGTAGGGTAGACAGAGCAGGTGACTGCAGGTAGGGTAGACAGAGCAGGTGACTGCAGGTAGGGTAGACAGAGAAGGTGACTGCAGGTAAGGTAGACAGAGCAGGTGACTGCAGGTAGGGTAGACAGAGCAGGTGACTGCAGGTAGGGTAGACATCACAGGTGACTGCAGGTAGGGTTGACAGAGCAGGTAGGGTACACATCACAGGTGACTGCAGGTAGGGTAAACAGAACAGGTGACTGCAGGTAGGGTAGACAGAACAGGTGACTGCAAGTGGGGTAAACAGAGCAGGTGACTGCAGGTAGGGTAGACAGAGAAGATTAATACAGGTAGGGGAGACAGAGCAGGTAGGGTAGACAACACAGGTGTCTGCGGGTAGGGTAAACAGAGCAGGTAGGGTAACAGAGCAGGTAGGGTAGACAGAGAAGGTCGGGTAGACAGAGCAGGCAGGGTAGAAAGAGCAGGTAGGGTGGACAGAGCAGGTAGGGTACAGAGAAGGTAGGGTGGACAACACAGGTGACAGCAGGTAGTGTGGACAAAGCAGGTAGGGTAGACAAAGCAGGTAGGGTAGACAGAGCAGGTGACTGCAGGTAGGGTGGACAGAGCAGGTAGGGTGAACAGAACAGGTGACTGCAGGTAGGGTAGACAGAGAAGGTGACTGCAGGTAGGGTTGACAGAGCAGGTAAGGTAGACAGAGCAGGTGACTGCAGGTAGGGTAGACAGAGCAGGTGACTGCAGGTAGGGTAGACATAGCAGGTAGGGATGTATACAGAACAGGTGGCTGCAGGTAGGGTAGACAGAGCAGGTGACTGCAGGTAGGGTAGACAGAGCAGGTAGGGTGAACAGAGCACGTGACTGCAGGTAGGGTAGACAGAGCAGGTAGGGTAAACAGAACAGGTGGCTGCAGGTAGGGTAGACAGAGCAGGTAGGGTGGACAGCAGGTGACTGCAGGTAGGGTAGACAGAGCAGGTAGGGTAAACAGAACGGTTGACTGCAGGTAGGGTAGACAGAGCAGGTGACTGCAGGTAGGGTAGACAGAGCAGGTGACTGCAGGTAGGGTAGACAGAGAAGGTGACTGCAGGTAGGGTAGTCAGAGCAGGTGACTGCAGGTAGGGTAGACAGAGCAGGTGACTGCAGGTAGGGTAGACAGAACAGGTGACTGCAGGTAGGGTAGACAGAACAGGTGACTGCAGGTAGGGTAAACAGAGCAGGTGACTGCAGGTAGGGTAGACAGAGAAGATTAATACAGGTAGGGTAACAGAGGAGGTAGGGTAGACAACACAGGTGACTGCAGGTAGGGTAGACAGAGCAGGTGACTGCAGGTAGGGCAGACAGAGCAGGTGACTGCAGGTTGGGTAGACAGAGCAGGTAGGGTAAACAGAACAGGTGGCTGCAGGTAGGGTAGACAGAGCAGGTCACTGCAGGTAGGGTAGACAGAGCAGGTAGGGTGGACAGAGCAGGTGAATGCAGGTAGGGTAGACAGAGCAGGTAGGGTAAAAAGAACAGGTGTCTGGAGGTAGGGTAGACAGAGCAGGTGACTGCAGGTAGGGTAGACAGAGCAGTTAGGGTAGACAGAGCAGGTGACTGCAGGTAGGGTGGACAGAGCAGGTAGGGTAAACAGAACAGGTGACTGCAGGTAGGGTAGACAGAGCAGGTGACTGCAGGTAGGGTTGACAGAGCAGGTAGGGTAGACAGAGCAGGTGACTGCAGGTAGGGTAGACATAGCAGGTAGGGTGAACAGAACAGGTGGCTGCAGGTAGGGTAGACAGAGCAGGTGACTGCAGGTAGGGTGACAGAGCAGGTAGGGTGAACAGAGCACGTGACTGCATTTAGGGTAGACAGAGCAGGTAGGGTAAACAGAACAGGTGGCTGCAGGTAGGGTAGACAGAGCAGGTAGGGTGGACAGCAGGTGACTGCAGGTAGGGTAGACAGAGCAGGTAGGGTAAACAGAACAGGTGACTGCAGGTAGGGTAGACAGAGCAGGTGACTGCAGGTAGGGTAGACAGAGCAGGTGACTGCAGGTAGGGTAGACAGAGAAGGTGACTGCAGGTAGGGTCGACAGAGCAGGTGACTGCAGGTAGGGTAGACATCACAGGTGACTGCAGGTAGGGTAGACAGAGCAGGTAGGGTACACATCACAGGTGACTGCAGGTAGGGTAAACAGAACAGGTGACTGCAGGTAGGGTAGACAGAGCAGGTGACTGCAGGTAGGGTAGACAGAGCAGGTAGGGTACACATCACAGGTGACTGCAGGTAGGGTAAACAGAACAGGTAGGGTAAACAGAACAGGTGGCTGCAGGTAGGGTGAACAGAGCAGGTGACTGCAGGTAGAATAGACAGAGCAGGTAGGGTAACAGAGCAGGTGACTGCAGGTAGGGTAGACAGAGCAGGTAGGGTAAACAGAACAGGTGGCTGCAGGTAGGGTAGACAGAGCAGGTAGGGTGGACAGAAGTGACTGCAGGTAGGGTAGACAGAGCAGGTAGGGTAAACAGAACAGGTGACTGCAGGTAGGGTAGACAGAGCAGGTGACTGCAGGTAGGGTAGACAGAGAAGGTGACTGCAGGTAAGGTAGACAGAGCAGGTGACTGCAGGTAGGGTAGACAGAGCAGGTGACTGCAGGTAGGGTAGACATCACAGGTGACTGCAGGTAGGGTTGACAGAGCAGGTAGGGTACACATCACAGGTGACTGCAGGTAGGGTAAACAGAACAGGTGACTGCAGGTAGGGTAGACAGAACAGGTGACTGCAGGTAGGGTAAACAGAGCAGGTGACTGCAGGTAGGGTAGACAGAGAAGATTAATACAGGTAGGGGAGACAGAGCAGGTAGGGTAGACAACACAGGTGTCTGCGGGTAGGGTAAACAGAGCAGGTAGGGTAACAGAGCAGGTAGGGTAGACAGAGCAGGTCGGGTAGACAGAGCAGGCAGGGTAGAAAGAGCAGGTAGGGTGGACAGAGCAGGTAGGGTAGAGAAGGTAGGGTGGACAACACAGGTGAAAGCAGGTAGGGTGGACAAAGCAGGTAGGGTAGACAAAGCAGGTAGGGTAAACAGAGCAGGTGACTGCAGGTAGGGTGGACAGAGCAGGTAGGGTAAACAGAACAGGTGATTGCAGGTAGGGTAGACAGAGAAGGTGACTGCAGGTAGGGTTGACAGAGCAGGTAGGGTAGACAGAGCAGGTGACTGCAGGTAGGGTAGACAGAGCAGGTGACTGCAGGTAGGGTAGACATAGCAGGTAGGGTATACAGAACAGGTGGCTGCAGGTAGGGTAGACAGAGCAGGTGACTGCAGGTAGGGTAGACAGAGCAGGTAGGGTGAACAGAGCACGTGACTGCAGGTAGGGTAGACAGAGCAGGTAGGGTACACAGAACAGGTGGCTGCAGGTAGGGTAGACAGAGCAGGTAGGGTGGACAGCAGGTGACTGCAGGTAGGGTAGACAGAGCAGGTAGGGTAAACAGAACAGGTGACTGCAGGTAGGGTAGACAGAGAAGGTGACTGCAGGTAGGGTAGACAGAGCAGGTGACTGCAGGTAGGGTAGACAGAGAAGGTGACTGCAGGTAGGGTAGTCAGAGCAGGTGACTGCAGGTAGGGTAGACAGAGCAGGTGACTGCAGGTAGGGTAGACATCACAGGTGACTGCAGGTAGGGTAGACAGAGCAGGTAGGGTACACATCACAGGTGACTGCAGGTAGGGTAGACAGAACAGGTGACTGCAGGTAGGGTAGACAGAACAGGTGACTGCAGGTAGGGTAAACAGAGCAGGTGACTGCAGGTAGGGTAGACAGAGAATATTAATACAGGTAGAGTAACAGAGGAGGTAGGGTAGACAACACAGGTGACTGCAGGTAGGGTAGACAGAGCAGGTGTCTGCAGGTAGGGTAGACAGAGCAGGTGTCTGCATGTAGGGTAGACAGAGCAGGTAGGGTAGACAAACCAGGTGACTGCAGGTAGGGTAGACAGAGCAGGTGACTGCAGGTAGGGTAGACAGAGCAGGTGACTGCAGGTTGGGTAGACAGAGCAGGTAGGGTAAACAGAACAGGTGGCTGCAGGTAGGGTAGACAGAGCAGGTGACTGCAGGTAGGGTAGACAGAGCAGGTAGGGTGGACAGAGCAGGTGAATGCAGGTAGGGTAGACAGAGCAGGTAGGGTAAAAAGAACAGGTGTCTGCAGGTAGGGTAGACAGAGCAGGTGACTGCAGGTAGGGTGGACAGAGCAGGTAGGGTAAACAGAACAGGTGACTGCAGGTAGGGTAGACAGAGCAGGTGACTGCAGGTAGGGTAGACAGAGCAGGTAGGGTAGACAGAGCAGGTGACTGCAGGTACGGTAGACAGAGCAGGTGACTGCAGGTAGGGTAGACAGAGCAGGTAGGGTTGACAGAGCAGGTGACTGCAGGTAGGGTAGACAGAGAAGGTGACTGCAGGTAGGGTTGACAGAGCAGGTAGGGTAGACAGAGCAGGTGACTGCAGGTAGGGTAGACAGAGCAGGTGACTGCAGGTAGGGTAGACATAGCAGGTAGGGTGAACAGAACAGGTGGCTGCAGGTAGGGTAGACAGAGCAGGTGACTGCAGGTAGGGTAGACAGAGCAGGTAGGGTGAACAGAGCACGTGACTGCATTTAGGGTAGACAGAGCAGGTAGGGTAAACAGAACAGGTGGCTGCAGGTAGGGTAGACAGAGCAGGTAGGGTGGACAGCAGGTGACTGCAGGTAGGGTAGACAGAGCAGGTAGGGTAAACAGAACAGGTGACTGCAGGTAGGGTAGACAGAGCAGGTGACTGCAGGTAGGGTAGACAGAGCAGGTGACTGCAGGTAGGGTAGACAGAGAAGGTGACTGCAGGTAGGGTAAACAGAGCAGGTGACTGCAGGTAGGGTAGACATCACAGGTGACTGCAGGTAGGGTAGACAGAGCAGGTAGGGTACACATCACAGGTGACTGCAGGTAGGGTAAACAGAACAGGTGACTGCAGGTAGGGTAGACAGAGCAGGTGACTGCAGGTAGGGTAGACAGAGCAGGTAGGGTAGACAGAGCAGGTGACTGCAGGTAGGGTGGACAGAGCAGGTAGGGTTAACAGAACAGGTGACTGCAGGTAGGGTAGACAGAGCAGGTGACTGCAGGTAGGGTAGACAGAGCAGGTAGGGTTGACAGAGCAGGTGACTGCAGGTAGGGTAGACAGAGCAGGTGACTGCAGGTAGGGTAGACATAGCAGGCAGGGTAAACAGAACAGGTGGCTGCAGGTAGGGTAGACAGAGCAGGTGACTGCAGGTAGGGTAGACAGAGCAGGTAGGGTAACATAGCAGGTGACTGCAGGTAGGGTAGACAGAGCAGGTAGGGTAAACAGAACAGGTGGCTGCAGGTAGGGTAGACAGAGCAGGTAGGGTGGACAGCAGGTGACTGCAGGTTGGGTAGACAGAGCAGGTAGGGTAAACAGAACAGGTAACTGCAGGTAGGGTAGACAGAGCAGGTGACTGCAGGTAGGGTAGACAGAGCAGGTGACTGCAGGTAGGGTAGACAGAGAAGGTGACTGCAGGTAAGGTAGACAGAGCAGGTGACTGCAGGTAGGGTAGACAGAGCAGGTGACTGCAGGTAGGGTAGACATCACAGGTGACTGCAGGTAGGGTTGACAGAGCAGGTAGGGTACACATCACAGGTGACTGCAGGTAGGGTAAACAGAACAGGTGACTGCAGGTAGGGTAGACAGAACAGGTGACTGCAAGTGGGGTAAACAGAGCAGGTGACTGCAGGTAGGGTAGACAGAGAAGATTAATACAGGTAGGGGAGACAGAGCAGGTAGGGTAGACAACACAGGTGTCTGCGGGTAGGGTAAACAGAGCAGGTAGGGTAACAGAGCAGGTAGGGTAGACAGAGAAGGTCGGGTAGACAGAGCAGGCAGGGTAGAAAGAGCAGGTAGGGTGGACAGAGCAGGTAGGGTACAGAGAAGGTAGGGTGGACAACACAGGTGACAGCAGGTAGTGTGGACAAAGCAGGTAGGGTAGACAAAGCAGGTAGGGTAGACAGAGCAGGTGACTGCAGGTAGGGTGGACAGAGCAGGTAGGGTGAACAGAACAGGTGACTGCAGGTAGGGTAGACAGAGAAGGTGACTGCAGGTAGGGTTGACAGAGCAGGTAAGGTAGACAGAGCAGGTGACTGCAGGTAGGGTAGACAGAGCAGGTGACTGCAGGTAGGGTAGACATAGCAGGTAGGGATGTATACAGAACAGGTGGCTGCAGGTAGGGTAGACAGAGCAGGTGACTGCAGGTAGGGTAGACAGAGCAGGTAGGGTGAACAGAGCACGTGACTGCAGGTAGGGTAGACAGAGCAGGTAGGGTAAACAGAACAGGTGGCTGCAGGTAGGGTAGACAGAGCAGGTAGGGTGGACAGCAGGTGACTGCAGGTAGGGTAGACAGAGCAGGTAGGGTAAACAGAACGGTTGACTGCAGGTAGGGTAGACAGAGCAGGTGACTGCAGGTAGGGTAGACAGAGCAGGTGACTGCAGGTAGGGTAGACAGAGAAGGTGACTGCAGGTAGGGTAGTCAGAGCAGGTGACTGCAGGTAGGGTAGACAGAGCAGGTGACTGCAGGTAGGGTAGACAGAACAGGTGACTGCAGGTAGGGTAGACAGAACAGGTGACTGCAGGTAGGGTAAACAGAGCAGGTGACTGCAGGTAGGGTAGACAGAGAAGATTAATACAGGTAGGGTAACAGAGGAGGTAGGGTAGACAACACAGGTGACTGCAGGTAGGGTAGACAGAGCAGGTGACTGCAGGTAGGGCAGACAGAGCAGGTGACTGCAGGTTGGGTAGACAGAGCAGGTAGGGTAAACAGAACAGGTGGCTGCAGGTAGGGTAGACAGAGCAGGTCACTGCAGGTAGGGTAGACAGAGCAGGTAGGGTGGACAGAGCAGGTGAATGCAGGTAGGGTAGACAGAGCAGGTAGGGTAAAAAGAACAGGTGTCTGGAGGTAGGGTAGACAGAGCAGGTG
Source organism: Salmo salar (assembly GCF_965601325.2). Classification (NCBI taxonomy): domain Eukaryota; kingdom Metazoa; phylum Chordata; class Actinopteri; order Salmoniformes; family Salmonidae; genus Salmo; species Salmo salar. The sequence continues at coordinate 24,820,567 of NC_138292.1, forward strand.
ACTGCAGGTAGGGTAGACAGAGCAGTTAGGGTAGACAGAGCAGGTGACTGCAGGTAGGGTGGACAGAGCAGGTAGGGTAAACAGAACAGGTGACTGCAGGTAGGGTAGACAGAGCAGGTGACTGCAGGTAGGGTTGACAGAGCAGGTAGGGTAGACAGAGCAGGTGACTGCAGGTAGGGTAGACATAGCAGGTAGGGTGAACAGAACAGGTGGCTGCAGGTAGGGTAGACAGAGCAGGTGACTGCAGGTAGGGTGACAGAGCAGGTAGGGTGAACAGAGCACGTGACTGCATTTAGGGTAGACAGAGCAGGTAGGGTAAACAGAACAGGTGGCTGCAGGTAGGGTAGACAGAGCAGGTAGGGTGGACAGCAGGTGACTGCAGGTAGGGTAGACAGAGCAGGTAGGGTAAACAGAACAGGTGACTGCAGGTAGGGTAGACAGAGCAGGTGACTGCAGGTAGGGTAGACAGAGCAGGTGACTGCAGGTAGGGTAGACAGAGAAGGTGACTGCAGGTAGGGTCGACAGAGCAGGTGACTGCAGGTAGGGTAGACATCACAGGTGACTGCAGGTAGGGTAGACAGAGCAGGTAGGGTACACATCACAGGTGACTGCAGGTAGGGTAAACAGAACAGGTGACTGCAGGTAGGGTAGACAGAGCAGGTGACTGCAGGTAGGGTAGACAGAGCAGGTAGGGTAGACAGAGCAGGTGACTGCAGGTAGGGTGGACAGAGCAGGTAGGGTTAACAGAACAGGTGACTGCATGTAGGGTAGACAGAGCAGGTGACTGCAGGTAGGGTAGACAGAGCAGGTAGGGTTGACAGAGCAGGTGACTGCAGGTAGGGTAGACAGAGCAGGTGACTGCAGGTAGGGTAGACATAGCAGGTAGGGTAAACAGAACAGGTGGCTGCAGGTAGGGTAGACAGAGCAGGTGACTGCAGGTAGGGTAGACAGAGCAGGTAGGGTAACATAGCAGGTGACTGCAGGTAGGGTAGACAGAGCAGGTAGGGTAAACAGAACAGGTGGCTGCAGGTAGGGTAGACAGAGCAGGTAGGGTGGACAGCAGGTGACTGCAGGTAGGGTAGACAGAGCAGGTAGGGTAAACAGAACAGGTGACTGCAGGTAGGGTAGACAGAGCAGGTGACTGCAGGTAGGGTAGACAGAGCAGGTGACTGCAGGTAGGGTAGACAGAGAAGGTGACTGCAGGTAAGGTAGACAGAGCAGGTGACTGCAGGTAGGGTAGACAGAGCAGGTGACTGCAGGTAGGGTAGACATCACAGGTGACTGCAGGTAGGGTTGACAGAGCAGGTGACTGCAGGTAGGGTAAACAGAACAGGTGACTGCAGGTAGGGTAGACAGAACAGGTGACTGCAGGTAGGGTAAACAGAGCAGGTGACTGCAGGTAGGGTAGACAGAGAAGATTAATACAGGTAGGGGAGACAGAGCAGGTAGGGTAGACAACACAGGTGTCTGCGGGTAGGGTAAACAGAGCAGGTAGGGTAACAGAGCAGGTAGGGTAGACAGAGAAGGTCGGGTAGACAGAGCAGGCAGGGTAGAAAGAGCAGGTAGGGTGGACAGAGCAGGTAGGGTACAGAGAAGGTAGGGTGGACAACACAGGTGACAGCAGGTAGTGTGGACAAAGCAGGTAGGGTAGACAAAGCAGGTAGGGTAGACAGAGCAGGTGACTGCAGGTAGGGTGGACAGAGCAGGTAGGGTAAACAGAACAGGTGACTGCAGGTAGGGTAGACAGAGAAGTTGACTGCAGGTAGGGTTGACAGAGCAGGTAGGGTAGACAGAGCAGGTGACTGCAGGTAGGGTAGACAGAGCAGGTGACTGCAGGTAGGGTAGACATAGCAGGTAGGGTATACAGAACAGGTGGCTGCAGGTAGGGTAGACAGAGCAGGTGACTGCAGGTAGGGTAGACAGAGCAGGTAGGGTGAACAGAGCACGTGACTGCAGGTAGGGTAGACAGAGCAGGTAGGGTAAACAGAACAGGTGGCTGCAGGTAGGGTAGACAGAGCAGGTAGGGTGGACAGCAGGTGACTGCAGGTAGGGTAGACAGAGCAGGTAGGGTAAACAGAACAGGTGACTGCAGGTAGGGTAGACAGAGCAGGTGACTGCAGGTAGGGTAGACAGAGCAGGTGACTGCAGGTAGGGTAGACAGAGAAGGTGACTGCAGGTAGGGTAGTCAGAGCAGGTGACTGCAGGTAGGGTAGACAGAGCAGGTGACTGCAGGTAGGGTAGACATCACAGGTGACTGCAGGTAGGGTAGACAGAGCAGGTAGGGTACACATCACAGGTGACTGCAGGTAGGGTAGACAGAACAGGTGACTGCAGGTAGGGTAGACAGAACAGGTGACTGCAGGTAGGGTAAACAGAGCAGGTGACTGCAGGTAGGGTAGACAGAGAAGATTAATACAGGTAGGGTAACAGAGGAGGTAGGGTAGACAACACAGGTGACTGCAGGTAGGGTAGACAGAGCAGGTGTCTGCAGGTAGGGTAGACAGAGCAGGTGTCTGCATGTAGGGTAGACAGAGCAGGTAGGGTAGACAAACCAGGTGACTGCAGGTAGGGTAGACAGAGCAGGTGACTGCAGGTAGGGCAGACAGAGCAGGTGACTGCAGGTTGGGTAGACAGAGCAGGTAGGGTAAACAGAACAGGTGGCTGCAGGTAGGGTAGACAGAGCAGGTCACTGCAGGTAGGGTAGACAGAGCAGGTCGGGTGGACAGAGCAGGTGAATGCAGGTAGGGTAGACAGAGCAGGTAGGGTAAAAAGAACAGGTGTCTGGAGGTAGGGTAGACAGAGCAGGTGACTGCAGGTAGGGTAAACAGAGCAGTTAGGGTAGACAGAGCAGGTGACTGCAGGTAGGGTGGACAGAGCAGGTAGGGTAAACAGAACAGGTGACTGCAGGTAGGGTAGACAGAGCAGGTGACTGCAGGTAGGGTAGACAGAGCAGGCAGGGTAGACAGAGCAGGTGACTGCAGGTAGGGTTGACAGAACAGGTGACTGCAGGTAGGGTAGACAGAGCAGGTAGGGTTGACAGAGCAGGTGACTGCAGGTAGGGTAGACAGAACAGGTGACTGCAGGTAGGGTAGACAGAGAAGGTGACTGCAGGTAGGGTTGACAGAGCAGGTAGGGTAGACAGAGCAGGTGACTGCAGGTAGGGTAGACAGAGCAGGTGACTGCAGGTAGGGTAGACATAGCAGGTAGGGTAAACAGAACAGGTGGCTGCAGGTAGGGTAGACAGAGCAGGTGACTGCAGGTAGGGTAGACAGAGCAGGTAGGGTGAACAGAGCACGTGACTGCAATTAGGGTAGACAGAGCAGGTAGGGTAAACAGAACAGGTGGCTGCAGGTAGGGTAGACAGAGCAGGTAGGGTGGATAGCAGGTGACTGCAGGTAGGGTAGACAGAGCAGGTAGGGTAAACAGAACAGGTGACTGCAGGTAGGGTAGACAGAGCAGGTGACTGCAGGTAGGGTAGACAGAGCAGGTGACTGCAGGTAGGGTAGACAGAGAAGGTGACTGCAGGTAGGGTAGACAGAGCAGGTGACTGCAGGTAGGGTAGACAGAGCAGGTGACTGCAGGTAGGGTAGACATCACAGGTGACTGCAGGTAGGGTAGACAGAGCAGGTAGGGTACACATCACAGGTGACTGCAGGTAGGGTAGACAGAACAGGTGACTGCAGGTAGGGTAGACAGAACAGGTGACTGCAGGTAGGGTAAACAGAGCAGGTGACTGCAGGTAGGGTAGACAGAGAAGATTAATACAGGTAGGGTAGTCAGAGCGGGTAGACAGAGCAGGTAGGGTATACAGAACAGGTGGCTGCAGGTAGGGTAGACAGAGCAGGTGACTGCAGGTAGGGTAGACAGAACAGGTAGGGTGGACAGAGCAGGTGACTGCAGGTAGGGTAGACAGAGCAGATAGGGTAAACAGAACAGGTGTCTGCAGGTAGGGTAGACAGAGCAGGTGACTGCAGGTAGGGTAGACAGAGCAGGTAGGGTAGACAGAGCAGGTGACTGCAGGTAGGGTGGACAGAGCAGGTAGGGTAAACAGAACAGGTGACTGCAGGTAGGGTAGACAGAACAGGTGACTGCAGGTAGGGTAAACAGAGCAGGTGACTGCAGGTAGGGTAGACAGAGAAGATTAATACAGGTAGGGTAACAGAGGAGGTAGGGTAGACAACACAGGTGACTGCAGGTAGGGTAGACAGAGCAGGTGTCTGCAGGTAGGGTAGACAGAGCAGGTGTCTGCATGTAGGGTAGACAGAGCAGGTAGGGTAGACAAACCAGGTGACTGCAGGTAGGGTAGACAGAGCAGGTGACTGCAGGTAGGGCAGACAGAGCAGGTGACTGCAGGTTGGGTAGACAGAGCAGGTAGGGTAAACAGAACAGGTGGCTGCAGGTAGGGTAGACAGAGCAGGTGACTGCAGGTAGGGTAGACAGAGCAGGTAGGGTACACAGAGCAGGTGAATGCAGGTAGGGTAGACAGAGCAGGTAGGGTGAAAAGAACAGGTGTCTGCAGGTAGGGTAGACAGAGCAGGTGACTGCAGGTAGGGTAGACAGAGCAGTTAGGGTAGACAGAGCAGGTGACTGCAGGTAGGGTGGACAGAGCAGGTAGGGTGAACAGAACAGGTGACTGCAGGTAGGGTAGACAGAGACGAGGTGACTGCACGGTAGGGTAGACAGAGCAGGTAGGGTGGACAGAGCAGGTGACTGCAGGTAGGGTAGACAGAGACAGAGTAGACTAGCAGGTTAGGGTACGACAGTAGGCAGGTAGGGTAGACACACGAACAGAGTGGCTGCAGGTAGGGTAGACAGAGCAGGTGACTGCAGGTAGGGTAGACAGAGCAGGTAGGGTGAACAGAGCACGTGACTGCATGTAGGGTAGACAGAGCAGGTAGGGTAAACAGAACAGGTGGCTGCAGGTAGGGTAGACAGAGCAGGTAGGGTGGACAGCAGGTGACTGCAGGTAGGGTAGACAGAGCAGGTAGGGTAAACAGAACAGGTGACTGCAGGTAGGGTAGACAGAGCAGGTGACTGCAGGTAGGGTAGACAGAGCAGGTGACTGCAGGTAGGGTAAACAGAGAAGGTGACTGCAGGTAGGGTAGACAGAGCAGGTGACTGCAGGTAGGGTAGACAGCACAGGTGACTGCAGGTAGGGTAGACAGAGCAGGTGACTGCAGGTAGGGTAGACAGAGCAGTTAGGGTAGACAGAGCAGGTGACTGCAGGTAGGGTGGACAGAGCAGGTAGGGTGAACAGAACAGGTGACTGCAGGTAGGGTAGACAGAGCAGGTGACTGCAGGTAGGGTAGACAGAGCAGGTAGGGTAGACAGAGTAGGTGACTGCAGGTAGGGTTGACAGAGCAGGTGACTGCAGGTAGGGTAGACAGAGCAGGTAGGGTTGACAGAGCAGGTGACTGCAGGTAGGGTAGACAGAACAGGTGACTGCAGGTAGGGTAGACAGAGAAGGTGACTGCAGGTAGGGTTGACAGAGCAGGTAGGGTAGACAGAGCAGGTGACTGCAGGTAGGGTAGACAGAGCAGGTGACTGCAGGTAGGGTACACATAGCAGGTAGGGTAAACAGAACAGGTGGCTGCAGGTAGGGTAGACAGAGCAGGTGACTGCAGGTAGGGTAGACAGAGCAGGTAGGGTGAACAGAGCACGTGACTGCATTTAGGGTAGACAGAGCAGGTAGGGTAAACAGAACAGGTGGCTGCAGGTAGGGTAGACAGAGCAGGTAGGGTGGACAGCAGGTGACTGCAGGTAGGGTAGACAGAGCAGGTAGGGTAAACAGAACAGGTGACTGCAGGTAGGGTAGACAGAGCAGGTGACTGCAGGTAGGGTAGACAGAGCAGGTGACTGCAGGTAGGGTAAACAGAGAAGGTGACTGCAGGTAGGGTAGACAGAGCAGGTGACTGCAGGTAGGGTAGACATCACAGGTGACTGCAGGTAGGGTAGACAGAGCAGGTAGGGTACACATCACAGGTGACTGCAGGTAGGGTAAACAGAACAGGTGACTGCAGGTAGGGTAGACAGAGCAGGTGACTGCAGGTAGGGTAGACAGAGCAGGTAGGGTAGACAGAGCAGGTGACTGCAGGTAGGGTAGACAGAGCAGGTGACTGCAGGTAGTGTAGACATAGCAGGTAGGGTAAACAGAACAGGTGGCTGCAGGTAGGGTAGACAGAGCAGTTGACTGCAGGTAGGGTAGACAGAGCAGGTAGGGTAACAGAGCAGGTGACTGCAGGTAGGGTAGACAGAGCAGGTAGGGTAAACAGAACAGGTGGCTGCAGGTAGGGTAGACAGAGCTGGTAGGGTGGACAGCAGGTGACTGCAGGTAGGGTAGACAGAGCAGGTGACTGCAGGTAGGGTAGACAGAGAAGATTAATACAGGTAGGGTAGACAGAGCAGGTAGGGTAGACAACACAGGTGACTGCAGGTAGGGTTGACAGAGCAGGTGTCTGCAGGTAGGGTAGACAGAGCAGGTGTCTGCATGTAGGGTAGACAGAGCAGGTAGGGTAGCGAACCAGGTGACTGCAGGTAGGGTAGACAGAACAGGTGACTGCAGGTAGGGTAGACAGAGCAGGTGACTGCAGGTAGGGTAGACAGAGCAGGTAGGGTAAATTTAACAGGTGGCTGCAGGTAGGGTAGACAGAGCAGGTGACTGCAGGTAGGGTAGACAGAGCAGGTAGGGTGGACAGAGCAGGTGACTGCAGGTAGGGTAGACAGAGCAGGTAGGGTAAACAGAACAGGTGTCTGCAGGTAGGGTAGACAGAGCAGGTGACTGCAGGTAGGGTAGACAGAGTAGGTAGGGTAGACAGAGCAGGTGACTGCAGGTAGGGTGGACAGAGCAGGTAGGGTAAACAGAACAGGTGACTGCAGGTAGGGTAGACAGAGCAGGTGACTGCAGGTAGGGTAGACAGAGCAGGTAGGGTAGACAGAGCAGGTGACTGCAGGTAGGGTAGACAGAGCAGGTGACTGCAGGTAGGGTAGACATAGCAGGTAGGGTAAACAGAACAGGTGGCTGCAGGTAGGGTAGACAGAGCAGGTGACTGCAGGTAGGGTAGACAGAGCAGGTAGGGTAACAGAGCAGGTGACTGCAGGTAGGGTAGACAGAGCAGGTAGGGTAACAGAACAGGTGGCTGCAGGTAGGGTAGATAGAGCAGGTAGGGTGGACAGCAGGTGACTGCAGGTAGGGTAACAGAGCAGGTAGGGAAACAGAACAGGTGACTGCAGGTAGGGTAGACAGAGCAGGTGACTGCAGGTAGGGTAGACAGAGCAGGTGACTGCAGGTAGGGTAGACAGAGAAGGTGACTGCAGGTAGGGTTGACAGAGCAGGTGACTGCAGGTAGGGTAGACAGAGCAGGTGACTGCAGGTAGGGTAGACATCACAGGTGACTGCAGGTGGGGTTGACAGAGGAGGTAGGGTACACATCACAGGTGACTGCAGGTAGGGTAGACAGAACAGGTGACTGCAGGTAGGGTAGACAGAACAGTTGACTGCAGGTAGGGTAAACAGAGCAGGTGACTGCAGGTAGGGTAGACAGAGAAGATTAATACAGGTAGGGGAGACAGAGCAGGTAGGGTAGACAACACAGGTGTCTGCGGGTAGGGTAAACAGAGCAGGTAGGGTAACAGAGCAGGTAGGGTAGACAGAGAAGGTCGGGTAGACAGAGCAGGCAGGGTAGAAAGAGCAGGTAGGGTGGACAGAGCAGGTAGGGTACAGAGAAGGTAGGGTGGACAACACAGGTGACAGCAGGTAGTGTGGACAAAGCAGGTAGGGTAGACAAAGCAGGTAGGGTAGACAGAGCAGGTGACTGCAGGTAGGGTGGACAGAGCAGGTAGGGTAAACAGAACAGGTGACTGCAGGTAGGGTAGACAGAGAAGGTGACTGCAGGTAGGGTTGACAGAGCAGGTAGGGTAGACAGAGCAGGTGACTGCAGGTAGGGTAGACAGAGCAGGTGACTGCAGGTAGGGTAGACATAGCAGGTAGGGTGATACAGAACAGGTGGCTGCAGGTAGGGTAGACAGAGCAGGTGACTGCAGGTAGGGTAGACAGAGCAGGTAGGGTGAACAGAGCACGTGACTGCAGGTAGGGTAGACAGAGCAGGTAGGGTAAACAGAACAGGTGGCTGCAGGTAGGGTAGACAGAGCAGGTAGGGTGGACAGCAGGTGACTGCAGGTAGGGTAGACAGAGCAGGTAGGGTAAACAGAACGGTGACTGCAGGTAGGGTAGACAGAGCAGGTGACTGCAGGTAGGGTAGACAGAGCAGGTGACTGCAGGTAGGGTAGACAGAGAAGGTGACTGCAGGTAGGGTAGTCAGAGCAGGTGACTGCAGGTAGGGTAGACAGAGCAGGTGACTGCAGGTAGGGTAGACATCACAGGTGACTGCAGGTAGGGTAGACAGAGCAGGTAGGGTACACATCACAGGTGACTGCAGGTAGGGTAGACAGAACAGGTGACTGCAGGTAGGGTAGACAGAACAGGTGACTGCAGGTAGGGTAAACAGAGCAGGTGACTGCAGGTAGGGTCGACAGAGCAGGTGACTGCAGGTAGGGTAGACATCACAGGTGACTGCAGGTAGGGTAGACAGAGCAGGTAGGGTACACATCACAGGTGACTGCAGGTAGGGTAAACAGAACAGGTGACTGCAGGTAGGGTAGACAGAGCAGGTGACTGCAGGTAGGGTAGACAGAGCAGGTAGGGTAGACAGAGCAGGTGACTGCAGGTAGGGTGGACAGAGCAGGTAGGGTTAACAGAACAGGTGACTGCATGTAGGGTAGACAGAGCAGGTGACTGCAGGTAGGGTAGACAGAGCAGGTAGGGTTGACAGAGCAGGTGACTGCAGGTAGGGTAGACAGAGCAGGTGACTGCAGGTAGGGTAGACATAGCAGGTAGGGTAAACAGAACAGGTGGCTGCAGGTAGGGTAGACAGAGCAGGTGACTGCAGGTAGGGTAGACAGAGCAGGTAGGGTAACATAGCAGGTGACTGCAGGTAGGGTAGACAGAGCAGGTAGGGTAAACAGAACAGGTGGCTGCAGGTAGGGTAGACAGAGCAGGTAGGGTGGACAGCAGGTGACTGCAGGTAGGGTAGACAGAGCAGGTAGGGTAAACAGAACAGGTGACTGCAGGTAGGGTAGACAGAGCAGGTGACTGCAGGTAGGGTAGACAGAGCAGGTGACTGCAGGTAGGGTAGACAGAGAAGGTGACTGCAGGTAAGGTAGACAGAGCAGGTGACTGCAGGTAGGGTAGACAGAGCAGGTGACTGCAGGTAGGGTAGACATCACAGGTGACTGCAGGTAGGGTTGACAGAGCAGGTGACTGCAGGTAGGGTAAACAGAACAGGTGACTGCAGGTAGGGTAGACAGAACAGGTGACTGCAGGTAGGGTAAACAGAGCAGGTGACTGCAGGTAGGGTAGACAGAGAAGATTAATACAGGTAGGGGAGACAGAGCAGGTAGGGTAGACAACACAGGTGTCTGCGGGTAGGGTAAACAGAGCAGGTAGGGTAACAGAGCAGGTAGGGTAGACAGAGAAGGTCGGGTAGACAGAGCAGGCAGGGTAGAAAGAGCAGGTAGGGTGGACAGAGCAGGTAGGGTACAGAGAAGGTAGGGTGGACAACACAGGTGACAGCAGGTAGTGTGGACAAAGCAGGTAGGGTAGACAAAGCAGGTAGGGTAGACAGAGCAGGTGACTGCAGGTAGGGTGGACAGAGCAGGTAGGGTAAACAGAACAGGTGACTGCAGGTAGGGTAGACAGAGAAGTTGACTGCAGGTAGGGTTGACAGAGCAGGTAGGGTAGACAGAGCAGGTGACTGCAGGTAGGGTAGACAGAGCAGGTGACTGCAGGTAGGGTAGACATAGCAGGTAGGGTATACAGAACAGGTGGCTGCAGGTAGGGTAGACAGAGCAGGTGACTGCAGGTAGGGTAGACAGAGCAGGTAGGGTGAACAGAGCACGTGACTGCAGGTAGGGTAGACAGAGCAGGTAGGGTAAACAGAACAGGTGGCTGCAGGTAGGGTAGACAGAGCAGGTAGGGTGGACAGCAGGTGACTGCAGGTAGGGTAGACAGAGCAGGTAGGGTAAACAGAACAGGTGACTGCAGGTAGGGTAGACAGAGCAGGTGACTGCAGGTAGGGTAGACAGAGCAGGTGACTGCAGGTAGGGTAGACAGAGAAGGTGACTGCAGGTAGGGTAGTCAGAGCAGGTGACTGCAGGTAGGGTAGACAGAGCAGGTGACTGCAGGTAGGGTAGACATCACAGGTGACTGCAGGTAGGGTAGACAGAGCAGGTAGGGTACACATCACAGGTGACTGCAGGTAGGGTAGACAGAACAGGTGACTGCAGGTAGGGTAGACAGAACAGGTGACTGCAGGTAGGGTAAACAGAGCAGGTGACTGCAGGTAGGGTAGACAGAGAAGATTAATACAGGTAGGGTAACAGAGGAGGTAGGGTAGACAACACAGGTGACTGCAGGTAGGGTAGACAGAGCAGGTGTCTGCAGGTAGGGTAGACAGAGCAGGTGTCTGCATGTAGGGTAGACAGAGCAGGTAGGGTAGACAAACCAGGTGACTGCAGGTAGGGTAGACAGAGCAGGTGACTGCAGGTAGGGCAGACAGAGCAGGTGACTGCAGGTTGGGTAGACAGAGCAGGTAGGGTAAACAGAACAGGTGGCTGCAGGTAGGGTAGACAGAGCAGGTCACTGCAGGTAGGGTAGACAGAGCAGGTCGGGTGGACAGAGCAGGTGAATGCAGGTAGGGTAGACAGAGCAGGTAGGGTAAAAAGAACAGGTGTCTGGAGGTAGGGTAGACAGAGCAGGTGACTGCAGGTAGGGTAGACAGAGCAGTTAGGGTAGACAGAGCAGGTGACTGCAGGTAGGGTGGACAGAGCAGGTAGGGTAAACAGAACAGGTGACTGCAGGTAGGGTAGACAGAGCAGGTGACTGCAGGTAGGGTAGACAGAGCAGGCAGGGTAGACAGAGCAGGTGACTGCAGGTAGGGTTGACAGAACAGGTGACTGCAGGTAGGGTAGACAGAGCAGGTAGGGTTGACAGAGCAGGTGACTGCAGGTAGGGTAGACAGAACAGGTGACTGCAGGTAGGGTAGACAGAGAAGGTGACTGCAGGTAGGGTTGACAGAGCAGGTAGGGTAGACAGAGCAGGTGACTGCAGGTAGGGTAGACAGAGCAGGTGACTGCAGGTAGGGTAGACATAGCAGGTAGGGTAAACAGAACAGGTGGCTGCAGGTAGGGTAGACAGAGCAGGTGACTGCAGGTAGGGTAGACAGAGCAGGTAGGGTGAACAGAGCACGTGACTGCAATTAGGGTAGACAGAGCAGGTAGGGTAAACAGAACAGGTGGCTGCAGGTAGGGTAGACAGAGCAGGTAGGGTGGATAGCAGGTGACTGCAGGTAGGGTAGACAGAGCAGGTAGGGTAAACAGAACAGGTGACTGCAGGTAGGGTAGACAGAGCAGGTGACTGCAGGTAGGGTAGACAGAGCAGGTGACTGCAGGTAGGGTAAACAGAGAAGGTGACTGCAGGTAGGGTAGACAGAGCAGGTGACTGCAGGTAGGGTAGACATCACAGGTGACTGCAGGTAGGGTAGACAGAGCAGGTAGGGTACACATCACAGGTGACTGCAGGTAGGGTAAACAGAACAGGTGACTGCAGGTAGGGTAGACAGAGCAGGTGACTGCAGGTAGGGTAGACAGAGCAGGTAGGGTAGACAGAGCAGGTGACTGCAATTAGGGTAGACAGAGCAGGTGACTGCAGGTAGGGTAGACATAGCAGGTAGGGTAAACAGAACAGGTGGCTGCAGGTAGGGTAGACAGAGCAGTTGACTGCAGGTAGGGTAGACAGAGCAGGTAGGGTAACAGAGCAGGTGACTGCAGGTAGGGTAGACAGAGCAGGTAGGGTAAACAGAACAGGTGGCTGCAGGTAGGGTAGACAGAGCTGGTAGGGTGGACAGCAGGTGACTGCAGGTAGGGTAGACAGAGCAGGTGACTGCAGGTAGGGTAGACAGAGAAGATTAATACAGGTAGGGTAGACAGAGCAGGTAGGGTAGACAACACAGGTGACTGCAGGTAGGGTTGACAGAGCAGGTGTCTGCAGGTAGGGTAGACAGAGCAGGTGTCTGCATGTAGGGTAGACACAGCAGGTAGGGTAGCGAACCAGGTGACTGCAGGTAGGGTAGACAGAACAGGTGACTGCAGGTAGGGTAGACAGAGCAGGTGACTGCAGGTAGGGTAGACAGAGCAGGTAGGGTATACAGAACAGGTGGCTGCAGGTAGGGTAGACAGAGCAGGTGACTGCAGGTAGGGTAGACAGAACAGGTAGGGTGGACAGAGCAGGTGACTGCAGGTAGGGTAGACAGAGCAGATAGGGTAAACAGAACAGGTGTCTGCAGGTAGGGTAGACAGAGCAGGTGACTGCAGGTAGGGTAGACAGAGCAGGTAGGGTAGACAGAGCAGGTGACTGCAGGTAGGGTGGACAGAGCAGGTAGGGTAAACAGAACAGGTGACTGCAGGTAGGGTAGACAGAACAGGTGACTGCAGGTAGGGTAAACAGAGCAGGTGACTGCAGGTAGGGTAGACAGAGAAGATTAATACAGGTAGGGTAACAGAGGAGGTAGGGTAGACAACACAGGTGACTGCAGGTAGGGTAGACAGAGCAGGTGTCTGCAGGTAGGGTAGACAGAGCAGGTGTCTGCATGTAGGGTAGACAGAGCAGGTAGGGTAGACAAACCAGGTGACTGCAGGTAGGGTAGACAGAGCAGGTGACTGCAGGTAGGGCAGACAGAGCAGGTGACTGCAGGTTGGGTAGACAGAGCAGGTAGGGTAAACAGAACAGGTGGCTGCAGGTAGGGTAGACAGAGCAGGTGACTGCAGGTAGGGTAGACAGAGCAGGTAGGGTACACAGAGCAGGTGAATGCAGGTAGGGTAGACAGAGCAGGTAGGGTGAAAAGAACAGGTGTCTGCAGGTAGGGTAGACAGAGCAGGTGACTGCAGGTAGGGTAGACAGAGCAGTTAGGGTAGACAGAGCAGGTGACTGCAGGTAGGGTGGACAGAGCAGGTAGGGTGAACAGAACAGGTGACTGCAGGTAGGGTAGACAGAGCAGGTGACTGCAGGTAGGGTAGACAGAGCAGGTAGGGTAGACAGAGTAGGTGACTGCAGGTAGGGTTGACAGAGCAGGTGACTGCAGGTAGGGTAGACAGAGCAGGTAGGGTTGACAGAGCAGGTGACTGCAGGTAGGGTAGACAGAACAGGTGACTGCAGGTAGGGTAGACAGAGAAGGTGACTGCACTTAGGGTTGACAGAGCAGGTAGGGTAGACAGAGCAGGTGACTGCAGGTAGGGTAGACAGAGCAGGTGACTGCAGGTAGGGTACACATAGCAGGTAGGGTAAACAGAACAGGTGGCTGCAGGTAGGGTAGACAGAGCAGGTGACTGCAGGTAGGGTAGACAGAGCAGGTAGGGTGAACAGAGCACGTGACTGCATTTAGGGTAGACAGAGCAGGTAGGGTAAACAGAACAGGTGGCTGCAGGTAGGGTAGACAGAGCAGGTAGGGTGGACAGCAGGTGACTGCAGGTAGGGTAGACAGAGCAGGTAGGGTAAACAGAACAGGTGACTGCAGGTAGGGTAGACAGAGCAGGTGACTGCAGGTAGGGTAGACAGAGCAGGTGACTGCAGGTAGGGTAAACAGAGAAGGTGACTGCAGGTAGGGTAGACAGAGCAGGTGACTGCAGGTAGGGTAGACATCACAGGTGACTGCAGGTAGGGTAGACAGAGCAGGTGACTGCAGGTAGGGTAGACAGAGCAGTTAGGGTAGACAGAGCAGGTGACTGCAGGTAGGGTGGACAGAGCAGGTAGGGTGAACAGAACAGGTGACTGCAGGTAGGGTAGACAGAGCAGGTGACTGCAGGTAGGGTAGACAGAGCAGGTAGGGTAGACAGAGTAGGTGACTGCAGGTAGGGTTGACAGAGCAGGTGACTGCAGGTAGGGTAGACAGAGCAGGTAGGGTTGACAGAGCAGGTGACTGCAGGTAGGGTAGACAGAACAGGTGACTGCAGGTAGGGTAGACAGAGAAGGTGACTGCACTTAGGGTTGACAGAGCAGGTAGGGTAGACAGAGCAGGTGACTGCAGGTAGGGTAGACAGAGCAGGTGACTGCAGGTAGGGTACACATAGCAGGTAGGGTAAACAGAACAGGTGGCTGCAGGTAGGGTAGACAGAGCAGGTGACTGCAGGTAGGGTAGACAGAGCAGGTAGGGTGAACAGAGCACGTGACTGCATTTAGGGTAGACAGAGCAGGTAGGGTAAACAGAACAGGTGGCTGCAGGTAGGGTAGACAGAGCAGGTAGGGTGGACAGCAGGTGACTGCAGGTAGGGTAGACAGAGCAGGTAGGGTAAACAGAACAGGTGACTGCAGGTAGGGTAGACAGAGCAGGTGACTGCAGGTAGGGTAGACAGAGCAGGTGACTGCAGGTAGGGTAAACAGAGAAGGTGACTGCAGGTAGGGTAGACAGAGCAGGTGACTGCAGGTAGGGTAGACATCACAGGTGACTGCAGGTAGGGTAGACAGAGCAGGTAGGGTACACATCACAGGTGACTGCAGGTAGGGTAAACAGAACAGGTGACTGCAGGTAGGGTAGACAGAGCAGGTGACTGCAGGTAGGGTAGACAGAGCAGGTAGGGTAGACAGAGCAGGTGACTGCAGGTAGGGTAGACAGAGCAGGTGACTGCAGGTAGTGTAGACATAGCAGGTAGGGTAAACAGAACAGGTGGCTGCAGGTAGGGTAGACAGAGCAGTTGACTGCAGGTAGGGTAGACAGAGCAGGTAGGGTAACAGAGCAGGTGACTGCAGGTAGGGTAGACAGAGCAGGTAGGGTAAACAGAACAGGTGGCTGCAGGTAGGGTAGACAGAGCTGGTAGGGTGGACAGCAGGTGACTGCAGGTAGGGTAGACAGAGCAGGTGACTGCAGGTAGGGTAGACAGAGAAGATTAATACAGGTAGGGTAGACAGAGCAGGTAGGGTAGACAACACAGGTGACTGCAGGTAGGGTTGACAGAGCAGGTGTCTGCAGGTAGGGTAGACAGAGCAGGTGTCTGCATGTAGGGTAGACAGAGCAGGTAGGGTAGCGAACCAGGTGACTGCAGGTAGGGTAGACAGAACAGGTGACTGCAGGTAGGGTAGACAGAGCAGGTGACTGCAGGTAGGGTAGACAGAGCAGGTAGGCTGCATGTAGCAGGTAGGCAGAGCAGGTAGGGTAGACAGAGCAGGTGACTGCAGGTAGGGTAGACAGAGCAGGTAGGGTGGACAGAGCAGGTGACTGCAGGTAGGGTAGACAGAGCAGGTAGGGTAAACAGAACAGGTGTCTGCAGGTAGGGTAGACAGAGCAGGTGACTGCAGGTAGGGTAGACAGAGTAGGTAGGGTAGACAGAGCAGGTGACTGCAGGTAGGGTGGACAGAGCAGGTAGGGTAAACAGAACAGGTGACTGCAGGTAGGGTAGACAGAGCAGGTGACTGCAGGTAGGGTAGACAGAGCAGGTAGGGTAGACAGAGCAGGTGACTGCAGGTAGGGTAGACAGAGCAGGTGACTGCAGGTAGGGTAGACATAGCAGGTAGGGTAAACAGAACAGGTGGCTGCAGGTAGGGTAGACAGAGCAGGTGACTGCAGGTAGGGTAGACAGAGCAGGTAGGGTAACAGAGCAGGTGACTGCAGGTAGGGTAGACAGAGCAGGTAGGGTAACAGAACAGGTGGCTGCAGGTAGGGTAGATAGAGCAGGTAGGGTGGACAGCAGGTGACTGCAGGTAGGGTAACAGAGCAGGTAGGGAAACAGAACAGGTGACTGCAGGTAGGGTAGACAGAGCAGGTGACTGCAGGTAGGGTAGACAGAGCAGGTGACTGCAGGTAGGGTAGACAGAGAAGGTGACTGCAGGTAGGGTTGACAGAGCAGGTGACTGCAGGTAGGGTAGACAGAGCAGGTGACTGCAGGTAGGGTAGACATCACAGGTGACTGCAGGTGGGGTTGACAGAGGAGGTAGGGTACACATCACAGGTGACTGCAGGTAGGGTAGACAGAACAGGTGACTGCAGGTAGGGTAGACAGAACAGTTGACTGCAGGTAGGGTAAACAGAGCAGGTGACTGCAGGTAGGGTAGACAGAGAAGATTAATACAGGTAGGGTAGACAGAGCAGGTAGGGTAGACAACACAGGTGTCTGCGGGTAGGGTAAACAGAGCAGGTAGGGTAAACAGAGCAGGTAAGGTGGACATAGTAGGTCGGGTAGACAGAGCAGGCAGGGTAGACAGAGCAGGTAGGGTAGACAGAGCAGGTAGGGTAGACAGAGCAGGTAGGGTGGACAACACAGGTGACAGCAGGTAGGGTGTACAAAGCAGGTAGGGTAGACAAAGCAGGTAGGGTAGACAGAGCAGGTGACTGCAGGTAGGGTAGACAGAGCAGGTAGGGTAGACAGAGCAGGTGACTGCAGGTAGGGTGGACAGAGCAGGTAGGGTAACAGAACAGGTGACTGCAGGTAGGGTAGACAGAGAAGGTGACTGCAGGTAGGGTTGACAGAGCAGGTAGGGTAGGGAGAGCAGGTGACTGCAGGTAGGGTAGACAGAACAGGTGGCTGCAGGTAGGGTAGACAGAGCAGGTGACTGCAGGTAGGGTAGACAGAGCAGGTAGGGTGAACAGAGCAGGTGACTGCAGGTAGGGTAGACAGAGCAGGTAGGGTAAACAGAACAGGTGGCTGCAGGTAGGGTAGACAGAGCAGGTAGGGTGGACAGCAGGTGACTGCAGGTAGGGTAGACAGAGCAGGTAGGGTAAACATGAAGGTGACTGCAGGTAGGGTAGACAGAGCAGGTGACTGCAGGTAGGGTAGACAGAGCAGGTGACTGCAGGTAGGGTAGACAGAGAAGGTGACTGCAGGTAGGGTAGACAGAGCAGGTGACTGCAGGTAGGGTAGACAGAGCAGGTGACTGCAGGTAGGGTAGACATCACAGGTGACTGCAGGTAGGGTAGACAGAGCAGGTAGGGTACACATCACAGGTGACTGCAGGTAGGGTAGACAGAACAGGTGACTGCAGGTAGGGTAAACAGAGCAGGTGACTGCAGGTAGGGTAGACAGAGCAGGTAGGGTACAGAGCAGGTGACTGCAGGTAGGGTGGACAGAGCAGGTAGGGTAAACAGAACAGGTGACTGCAGGTAGGGTAGACAGAGAAGGTGACTGCAGGTAGGGTTGACAGAGCAGGTAGGGTAAGGGAGAGCAAGTGACTGCAGGTAGGGTAGACAGAGCAGGTGACTGCAGGTAGGGTGACAGAGCATGTAGGGTGAACAGAGCAGGTGACTGCAGGTAGGGTAAACAGAGCAGGTAGGGTAAACAGAACAGGTGGCTGCAGGTAGGGTAGACAGAGCAGGTAGGGTGGACAGCAGGTGACTGCAGGTAGGGTAGACAGAGCAGGTAGGGTAAACAGAAAAGGTGACTGCAGGTAGGGTAGACAGAGCAGGTGACTACAGGTAGGGTAGACAGAGCAGGTGACTGCAGGTAGGGTAGACAGAGAAGGTGACTGCAGGTAGGGTAGACAGAGCAGGTGACTGCAGGTAGGGTAGACAGAGCAGGTGACTGCAGGTAGGGTAGACATCACAGGTGACTGCAGGTAGGGTAGACAGAGCAGGTAGGGTGGACAGAGCAGGTGACTGAAGGTAGGGTAGACAGAGCAGGTAGGGTAAACAGAACAGGTGTCTGCAGGTAGGGTAGACAGAGCAGGTGACTGCAGGTAGGGTAGACAGAGTAGGTAGGGTAGACAGAGCAGGTGACTGCAGGTAGGGTGGACAGAGCAGGTAGGGTAAACAGAACAGGTGACTGCAGGTAGGGTAGACAGAGCAGGTGACTGCAGGTAGGGTAGACAGAGCAGGTAGGGTAGACAGAGCAGGTGACTGCAGGTAGGGTAGACAGAGCAGGTGACTGCAGGTAGGGTAGACATAGCAGGTAGGGTAAACAGAACAGGTGGCTGCAGGTAGGGTAGACAGAGCAGGTGACTGCAGGTAGGGTAGACAGAGCAGGTAGGGTAACAGAGCAGGTGACTGCAGGTAGGGTAGACAGAGCAGGTAGGGTAACAGAACAGGTGGCTGCAGGTAGGGTAGATAGAGCAGGTAGGGTGGACAGCAGGTGACTGCAGGTAGGGTAACAGAGCAGGTAGGGAAACAGAACAGGTGACTGCAGGTAGGGTAGACAGAGCAGGTGACTGCAGGTAGGGTAGACAGAGCAGGTGACTGCAGGTAGGGTAGACAGAGAAGGTGACTGCAGGTAGGGTTGACAGAGCAGGTGACTGCAGGTAGGGTAGACAGAGCAGGTGACTGCAGGTAGGGTAGACATCACAGGTGACTGCAGGTGGGGTTGACAGAGGAGGTAGGGTACACATCACAGGTGACTGCAGGTAGGGTAGACAGAACAGGTGACTGCAGGTAGGGTAGACAGAACAGTTGACTGCAGGTAGGGTAAACAGAGCAGGTGACTGCAGGTAGGGTAGACAGAGAAGATTAATACAGGTAGGGTAGACAGAGCAGGTAGGGTAGACAACACAGTTGTCTGCGGGTAGGGTAAACAGAGCAGGTAGGGTAAACAGAGCAGGTAAGGTGGACATAGTAGGTCGGGTAGACAGAGCAGGCAGGGTAGACAGAGCAGGTAGGGTAGACAGAGCAGGTAGGGTAGACAGAGCAGGTAGGGTGGACAACACAGGTGACTGCAGGTAGGGTGTACAAAGCAGGTAGGGTAGACAAAGCAGGTAGGGTAGACAGAGCAGGTGACTGCAGGTAGGGTAGACAGAGCAGGTAGGGTAGACAGAGCAGGTGACTGCAGGTAGGGTGGACAGAGCAGGTAGGGTAACAGAACAGGTGACTGCAGGTAGGGTAGACAGAGAAGGTGACTGCAGGTAGGGTTGACAGAGCAGGTAGGGTAGGGAGAGCAGGTGACTGCAGGTAGGGTAGACAGAACAGGTGGCTGCAGGTAGGGTAGACAGAGCAGGTGACTGCAGGTAGGGTAGACAGAGCAGGTAGGGTGAACAGAGCAGGTGACTGCAGGTAGGGTAGACAGAGCAGGTAGGGTAAACAGAACAGGTGGCTGCAGGTAGGGTAGACAGAGCAGGTAGGGTGGACAGCAGGTGACTGCAGGTAGGGTAGACAGAGCAGGTGACTGCAGGTAGGGTAGACAGAGCAGGTGACTGCAGGTAGGGTAGACAGAGAAGGTGACTGCAGGTAGGGTAGACAGAGCAGGTGACTGCAGGTAGGGTAGACAGAGCAGGTGACTGCAGGTAGGGTAGACATCACAGGTGACTGCAGGTAGGGTAGACAGAGCAGGTAGGGTACACATCACAGGTGACTGCAGGTAGGGTAGACAGAACAGGTGACTGCAGGTAGGGTAAACAGAGCAGGTGACTGCAGGTAGGGTAGACAGAGCAGGTAGGGTACAGAGCAGGTGACTGCAGGTAGGGTGGACAGAGCAGGTAGGGTAAACAGAACAGGTGACTGCAGGTAGGGTAGACAGAGAAGGTGACTGCAGGTAGGGTTGACAGAGCAGGTAGGGTAAGGGAGAGCAAGTGACTGCAGGTAGGGTAGACAGAGCAGGTGACTGCAGGTAGGGTGACAGAGCATGTAGGGTGAACAGAGCAGGTGACTGCAGGTAGGGTAAACAGAGCAGGTAGGGTAAACAGAACAGGTGGCTGCAGGTAGGGTAGACAGAGCAGGTAGGGTGGACAGCAGGTGACTGCAGGTAGGGTAGACAGAGCAGGTAGGGTAAACAGAAAAGGTGACTGCAGGTAGGGTAGACAGAGCAGGTGACTACAGGTAGGGTAGACAGAGCAGGTGACTGCAGGTAGGGTAGACAGAGAAGGTGACTGCAGGTAGGGTAGACAGAGCAGGTGACTGCAGGTAGGGTAGACAGAGCAGGTGACTGCAGGTAGGGTAGACATCACAGGTGACTGCAGGTAGGGTAGACAGAGCAGGTAGGGTACACATCACAGGTGACTGCAGGTAGGGTAGACAGAACAGGTGACTGCAGGTAGGGTAGACAGAACAGGTGACTGCAGGTAGGGTAAACAGAGCAGGTGACTGCAGGTAGGGTAGACAGAGAAGATTAATACAGGTAGGGTAGTCAGAGCAGGTAGGGTAGACAACACAGGTGACTGCAGGTAGGGTAGACAGAGCAGGTGTCTGCAGGTAGGGTAGACAGAGCAGGTGTCTGCATGTAGGGTAGACAGAGCAGGTAGGGTAGACAAACCAGGTGACTGCAGGTAGGGTAGACAGAGCAGGTGACTGCAGGTAGGGTAGACAGAGCAGTTGACTGCAGGTAGGGTGGACAGAGCAGGTAGGGTAAACAGAACAGGTGGCTGCAGGTAGGGTAGACAGAGCAGGTGACTGCAGGTAGGGTAGACAGAGCAGGTAGGGTGGACAGAGCAGGTGACTGCAGGTAGGGTAGACAGAGCAGGTAGGGTAAACAGAACAGGTGTCTGCAGGTAGGGTAACAGAGCAGGTGACTGCAGGTAGGGTAGACAGAGCAGGTAGGGTAGACAGAGCAGGTGACTGCAGGTAGGGTGGACAGAGCAGGTAGGGTAAACAGAACAGGTGACTGCAGGTAGGGTAGACAGAGCGAGTGACTGCAGGTAGGGTAGACAGAGCAGGTAGGGTGGACAGAGCAGGTGACTGCAGGTAGGGTAGACAGAGCAGGTGACTGCAGGTAGGGTAGACATAGCAGGTAGGGTAAACAGAACAGATGGCTGCAGGTAGGGTAGACAGAGCAGGTGACTGCAGGTAGGGTAGACAGAGCAGGTAGGGTAACAGAGCAGGTGACTGCAGGTAGGGTAGACAGAGCAGGTAGGGTAACAGAACAGGGGGCTGCAGGTAGGGTAGACAGAGCAGGTAGGGTGGACAGCAGGTGACTGCAGGTAGGGTAACAGAGCAGGTAGGGTGAACAGAACAGGTGACTGCAGGTAGGGTAGACAGAGCAGGTGACTGCAGGTAGGGTAGACAGAGCAGGTGACTGCAGGTAGGGTAGACAGAGAAGGTGACTGCAGGTAGGGTAGACAGAGCAGGTGACTGCAGGTAGGGTAGACAGAGCAGGTGACTGCAGGTAGGGTAGACATCACAGGTGACTGCAGGTAGGGTTGACAGAGCAGGTAGGGTACACATCACAGGTGACTGCAGGTAGGGTAGACAGAACAGGTGACTGCAGGTAGGGTAGACAGAACAGGTGACTGCAGGTAGGGTAAACAGAGCAGGTGACTGCAGGTAGGGTAGACAGAGCAGGTAGGGTGAACAGAGCAGGTGACTGCAGGTAGGGTAGACAGAGCAGGTAGGGTAAACAGAACAGGTGGCTGCAGGTAGGGTAGACAGAGCAGGTAGGGTGGACAGCAGGTGACTGCAGGTAGGGTAGACAGAGCAGGTAGGGTTGACAACACAGGTGTCTGCGGGTAGGGTAAACAGAGCAGGTAGGGTAAACAGAGCAGGTAGGGTAGACAGAGCAGGTCGGGTAGACAGAGCAGGCAGGGTAGACAGAGCAGGTAGGGTACACAGACCAGGTAGGGTAGACAGAGCAGGTAGGGTGGACAACACAGGTGACAGCAGGTAGGGTGGACAAAGCAGGTAGGGTAGACAAAGCAGGTAGGGTAGACAGAGCAGGTAGGGTAGCCAACACAGGTGACTGCAGGTAGGGTAGACAGAGAAGGTTGGGTAGACAGAGCAGGTGACTGCAGGTAGGGTGACAGAGCAGGTATGGTTGACAACACAGGTGACATCAGGTAGGGTAGACGGAGAAGGTAGGGTAACAGAGCTGGTAGTGTAGATAACACAGGTGACTGCAGGTAGGGTAGACAGAGCAGGTAGGGTAGATAACACAGGTGACTGCAGGTAGGGTTGAGAGAGC
The DNA here is from genome assembly GCF_965601325.2 of Salmo salar. Classification (NCBI taxonomy): domain Eukaryota; kingdom Metazoa; phylum Chordata; class Actinopteri; order Salmoniformes; family Salmonidae; genus Salmo; species Salmo salar. Next base: position 24,842,476 of record NC_138292.1, read on the forward strand.
AGGTAGGGTAGATACCACATGTGACTGCAGGTAGGGTAGACAGAGCAGGTAGGGTAAATAACACAGGTGACAGCAGGTAGGGTAGAGTGCAGGTTAATACAGGTAGGGTAGACAGAGCAGGTAGGGTAGATAACACAGGTGACAGCAGGTAGGGTAGACAGAGCAGGTAGGGTTGACAAGAGCAGGTTAATACAGGTAGGGTAGATAACACAGGTGACAGCAGGTAGGGTAGACAGAGCAGGTAGGGTATATAACACAGGTGACAGCAGGTAGGGTAGAGAGCAGGTTAATACAGGTAGGGTAGACAGAGCAGGTAGAGTAGATAACACAGGTGACAGCAGGTAGGGTAGACAGAGCAGGTAGGGTAGACAAGAGCAGGTTAATACAGGTAGGGTGGACAGAGCAGGTAGGGTAGACAAGAGCAGGTTAATACAGGTAGGGTGGACAGAGCAGGTAGGGTAGACAAGAGCAGGTTAATACAGGTAGGGTAGACAGAGCAGGTAGGGTGAATAACACAGGTGACAGTAGGTAGGGTAGAGAGCAGGTTAATACAGGTAGGGTAGACAGAGCAGGTAGGGTAGATAACACAGGTGACAGCAGGTAGGGTAGACAGAGCAGGTAGGGTTGACAAGAGCAGGTTAATACAGGTAGGGTAGATAACACAGGTGACAGCAGGTAGGGTAAACAGAGCAGGTAGAGTAGATAACACAGGTGACAGCAGGTAGGGTAGACAGAGCAGGTAGGGTAGACAAGAGCAGGTTAATACAGGTAGGGTGGACAGAGCAGGTAGGGTAGACAAGAGCAGGTTAATACAGGTAGGGTGGACAGAGCAGGTAGGGTAGACAAGAGCAGGTTAATACAGGTAGGGTGGACAGAGCAGGTAGAGTAGATAACACAGGTGACAGCAGGTAGGGTAGACAGAGCAGGTAGGGTGGACAGAGCAGGTTTTTGGTGATTGCAGCCCTGTTCCTTCCCTTATGTTAATTTGTTCGTAGATGCAAATATACATGGTGTATGTGAGCAAATTTCACACATAAAATTGTCTTCATTTGAACACAAAATATACTGTAAATAAAAAAAATACCTGATACAGTAACAACATTTATATATGTGTGTATTCTTAGAAAAAAAAATACAATAAATACAATAGATTGAATAGCTGAATTCCCACCGAAATCCCAGAACTTTATTCATTATGTGCTATAATTCACTATCTGATGGATTATAAAAATGTGAAAAGTTTGGAGTATCTTTATCCATTGTTCAACTATTGCATTTAAGGGGAATATTTTTTTATTTATCTTTTAACAATTTTGATGACCATTTCCACGTTATTGGGTAAGAACAGAGTAAAACAGGACTGCATGGCCGGAAGTGCTCAGCAGCTGCGAACGTCAGGCCCCAAACAGCCCAGCCAAATAGAGAAGAGGTCGTAGATACAGAAGGACAGAAAGACAGCTAGAGCGAGAGAGATGGTCAATACAAATGGAAAGACGTTAACCTGTTTGGCCTGGAGGGTCTAAAATTAGATCAATATGTCTGTGCAACACAGATTAATTTACAGGGTTGGGTGTGTGCGCGTGTGTGTGCATGTGAAAGAGAGAAGGAAGTAGAAAGGAGTGTGTATTTCTGAGAGTGCGGTGACTCTCATGGTTTCTATGGCAGCTGCAAACTCGGGCAGCATGTGTCAGTTGCTATGACAATAATGGGGGGAATGGAGGTTTGGTGTGTGTGTCTGAGCCTAACAAGGGGGTCTTTCACAGTCCTTGGGCAGTCATATGATATACCCCAGGCACAGCCCCCAGTCCCACCACCTCTCCTCCTTTGTGACTGCTCTGTAGTCATGGATACACCTTTAACCTAGGATAATACAATCTAGGACAATAAAATACATTGAAGTGCAGTATGTACTACTGTATGTAGTATGTAGTACTGCAGGTCTGGAAGTTAGGCCTCTTGATATACAGTACCAGTCAAGTTTGGGCACACCTACTCATTCAAGGGTTTTTCTTTATTTTTACTATTTTCTACATTGTAGAATAATAGTGAAGACATCAAAACTATGAAATAACACAAAATATATTTTATATTTGAGATTCTTCAAAGTAGCCACCCATTGCCTTGATGACAGCTTTGCACATTCTTGGCATTCTCTCAACCAGCTTCATGAGGTAGTCACATGGAATGCATTTCAATTAACAGGTGTGCCTTGTTAAAGGTTCATTTGTGGAATTTCTTTCCTTCTTAATGCTTTTGAGCCAATCAGTTGTGTTGTGACAAGGTAGGGGGGGTATACAGAAGATAGCCCTATTTGGTAAAAGACCAAGTCCATATTATGGAAAGAACAACTCAAATAAGCGAGGAGAAACAACAATCCATCATTACTTTTAAAACATGAAGGTCAGTCAATTTAAAGAAGTTTCTTCAAGTGCAGTCGCAAAAACTATCAAGGCTATGATGAAACTGGCTCTCATGAGGACCCCCACCGGAAAGGAAGACCCAGAGTTGCCTCTGCTGCAGAGGATAAGTTCATTAGAATTAACTGCACCTCATATTGCAACCCAAATAAATGTTTCACAGAGGTCAAGTAACAGACACATCTGAACATCAACTGTTCAGAGGAAACTGTGTGAATCAGGCCTTCATGAACGAATTGCTGCAAAGAAACCACTACTAAAGAACACCAATAAGAAGAAGAGACTTGCTTGGGCCAAGAAACACGAGCAATAGACATTAGACCAGTGGAAATCTGTCTTTTGGTCTGATGAGTTCAAATTTGAGATTTTTGGTTCCAACCGCCGTGACTTTGTGAGACGCAGAGTAGGTGAACGGATGATCTCTGCAAGTGTGGTTCCCACCGTGAAGCATGGAGGAGGAGATGTGATGGTGTGGGGGTGTTTGTTGGTGACACTGTCAGTGATTTATTTAGAATTCAAGTCACACTTAACCAGCATGACTACCACAGCATTCTGCAGCGATACGACATCCAATCTGGTTTGCCCTTAGTGGGACTATCATTTGTTGACCCAAAACACACCTCCAGGCTGTGAAAGGGCTAATTGACCAAGCAGGAGAGTGATGGAGTGCTGCATCAGATGACCTGGCCTCCACAATCACCCGACCTCAACCCAATTGAGATGATTTGGGATGAGTTAGACCGCAGAGTGAAGGAAAATCAGCCAACAAGTGCTCAGCATATGTGAGAACTCCTTCAAGACTGTTGGAAAAGCATTCTTCATGAAGCTGGTTGAGAGAATGCCAAGAGTGTGCAAAGCTGTCATCAAGGCAAAGGGTGGCTACTTTAAACAATATAACATATATAAAATATATTTTGATCTGTTTAACACATTTTTGGTTATTACATGATTCCATATGTGTTTTTTCATAGTTTTGATGTCTTCACTATTATTCTACAATGTAGAAAATTGTAAAAATAAAGAAAAACCCTTGAACGAGCAGTTGTGTCCAAACTTTTGACTGGTACTGTATGGCTGAGTGTGTTAACTGTTAACTACAGATGGCTTACTCTCTGACATATGGCTATGGATTTGCTCGCTATCTATGAGATATAGTGCAGCTGTAAGTTCAACCTTTTCTGTGTTGTTTAAAATGATCAATTCTATACAGCCTGTGTATGTGTCTGTCAGCCTACATCTGCAGGACAGCCCATTGACTGACCCTGCTGCAGTGCCTTATGGAAGGACAGTGAAGCACTGTATACCATCAGCTCTATATCTTGACATGATGCTGGTTGAGTATTACAGCCAGGTTTTCCTGCTCTCTTCCCCATCTCACCTTCATCTCCCCCTCTCCTCTCCCCATTCTCTACCCTATGCCCCTCTCTCCCTCCTCCTCCTCGGCCCGTCTCTGGTTCCCCACTCTAAACAGGACTGGTTGTTCCTCACTCGCTTCTGTTTTCTCACTGATTTTGGACGTCTGGACTTCCGGTTCCGCTACCAAAAGGTCAGGTTATAGGTCAACTGACCCCCTATCTATCATTCTCTTTTCTTATTTTGTTTCATCAGTATTGTTGGCTCTCTCCTTCTTAGTGAGTTGCTCTCTCTCTCTCGCTCTCTCTCATATTGTCCCCCTGTACCCTATTCTTTTCTTATTTTCTGTCTGACAAACTTTGTTTTACAAGTCATCCTTCATCATCTTTCCTCTATGTCCATCTCTCTCTTGTCTCTCTCCTCACTGATTCATTTTCTCTCCCTCTCTCTCCTCACTCTTTCTGTCTTTGGTAGTTGTATCTACCTTTGTCTGTTCCTGTTATATTCTCCATACATTTACCCTCTCCTGTCCTGTCCTCTCCTCCTCTCTGGCCTCTCCTCTCCTCTTTTTTATTTCTGTCCTCCTTTCTGTGTTACTCTGGTTGCTGTTAGTGGTCTGCAGACTTTGAGGCAGTCTGGTGTTAATCTTAGGCCTCCTTTTCCCATTCCTTCCCTCCTCCATTCTCTCATTCTCTCTCTCCTCTAGTCGCGGTGCTGTCAGAATATATTGCTCTACTTTGATGACAGCTCTCAGTGGCCAGCTGTGTACAAGAAGCCGGACAAGGTGAGAAACCACTACTCTGTATCACGCTTGGCGTGTGTGTGTGTGTGTCTTCCTGTGTATATATATATATATATATATGTATGTGTGTTTCCATCTGCTCTGTTTTACCTGACCATGCTCCTTCTGTGATCTGGGCAACATTGTGTGTACAGGCATTTCTGTTTCTTTATATGGAGTTAGTTCCATAGAAATAGAATGAATAGAACGGGCTTGGACGCTCTAACCCTGGCAATTTGACTGGTAAACTCATGGGTACACTCGCAATCACTGCCTGGTATTGTGATGCAATAATTTCCATGGTATTTTGGAATGTTCTATCAACTGATGGATGCAGTAAAGAGGTCAATCGAACTCGACCAAAACAATGGAATTGCCATGAAACGCGTGGGGGAAAGGGCCGTGGGCAAAAGATCCTGAGTCTCCTCATTGCGCCTCAGCAAAATGATCCTACATTTAGGCTATTGTTTACATGTGTATTTCACACTATGTTGAGGTAAAAATCGGAATATAAGGCTTGTATGGATGTCAAACCCAATGCATGTTTATGTCATTGTTACCAATCAACTGCATTACAGTTACAAATGACTGACTACCACCACCGATTTCTGTATGCTAACCAGCTTATACAAACAGGAGTTAGCATTTAGCAGTCTTCTAAACCTGAAAAGGGACAACTTCTACATGTTATGCAGCGAAAACAGCCAATTGTTTTTTTTGTAATATCAGTTGAGTTTACTCAACAAATCACAGCACATTTTGAAGGGTACACTTCCTGCTTTTACTTCCTGGCATAGCCAGTTGATATTCAGATATTCACATCATATGAAGGAATTCCCCACGACCACACCCACAAATTGGGGGAAACAAACATTCTTTCCCATTGACCTCCATTGTAAAAGAGCTAACTTCATGGTCTACTTTTGTTTGTTATACAGAAATAACAAAACATTCCGAAAAGCTGCTGTGTTGTTCAATGCACATGTAACCAGGTCAAAATTCCCAACCTACGGTTCGCAATGCTCACACTTAGAGAAATAGATCATTTGAAAAGAGTCCTGTGGCCTCAGGCTATTCGGCCCTAATCTATGGATTTCACATGACTGGGCAGGGGTGCACCCATGGGTGGACCTGGGAGGGCATAGACCCACCCACTGAGGAGCCAGGCCCAGCCAATCAGAATTAGTTTTTCCCCACAAAATGGCTTTATTACAGACAGAAATACCCTTCAGTTTCATCAGCAGTCTGGGTGGCTGGTCTCAGACGATCCCGCATGTGAAGAAGTTGGATGTGGAGGTCCTGGGCTGGCATGGTTACACATAGTCTGCGGTTGTGAGGCCGGTTGGACGTACTGCAAAATTCTGTAAAACGACATAAGATGCGGCTTATGGTAGAGAAATTAACACATTTTCTGGCAACAGCTCTGGTGGACATTCCTGCACTCAGCCTGCCAATTGCACACTCCCTCAACTTGAGACATCTCTGGCATTGTGTTGTGGCCTTCTATTGTCCCCAGCACAAGGCGCAGCTGTGTAATTATCATGCTGTTTAGTCAGCTTATTGATATTCCACACGTCAGGTGGATCGATTATCTTGGCAAAGGTGAAAGGCTCACTAACAGGGATGTAAACAAATCAGTGCATAAAAGTTGAGAAATAAGCTTTTTGTACATATGGAACATTTCGGGGATCTTATTTTTCAGCTCATGAAATGTGGGACTAACACTTTAAATGTTGCATTTATATTTTTGTTCAATATACACTACCGTTCAAAAGTTTGGGGTCACTTACAAATTTCCTTGTTTTTTAAAGAAAACCAAAAAAATGTGTCCATTGAAACAACATCAAATTGATCAGAAATACAGTGTAGACATTGTTAATGTTGTAAATGACTATTGCAGCTGGAAACGGCAGATTGTTTATGTAATATCTACATAGGCGTATAGAGGCCCATTATCAGTAACCATCACTCCTGTGTTCCAATGGCACGTTGTGTTAGCTAATCCAAGTTTATCATTTTAAAAGGCTAATTGATCATTAGAAAACCCTTTTGCAATTATGTTAGCACAGCTGAAAACTGTTGTCCTGATTAAAGAAGCAATAAAACTGGCCTTCTTTAGACTAGTTGAGTATCTGGAGCATCAGCATTTGTGGGTTCGATTACAGGCTCAAAATGGCCAGAAACAAATAACTTTCTTCTGAAACTCGTCAGTCTATTGTTGTTCTGAGAAATGAAGGCTATTTCATGAAATTGCCAAGAAACTGAACATCTCGTACAACGCTGTGTACTAATCCCTTCACAGAACAGCACAAACTGGCTCTAACCAGAATAGAAAGAGGAGTGGGAGGCCCCGGTGCACAACTGAGCAAGAGGACAAGTACATTATAGTGTCTAGTTTGAGAAACAGATGCCTCACAAGTCCTCAACTGGAAGCTTCATTAAATAGTACCCGCAAAACACCAGTCTCAAGGTCAACAGTGAAGAGGCGACTCTGGGATGCTGGCCTTCTAGGCAGAGTTGCAAAGAAAAAGCCATATCTCAGACTGGCCAATAAAAATAAAAGATTAAGATGGGCAAAATGACACACACTGGACAGAGGAAGTTTGGGAAAAAAAGTGTTAAGGACCTACGAATCTAAGATTGAGGTGTTCAGATCACAAAGAAGAACATTCGTGAGATGCAGAAAAAATGAAAAGATGCTGGAGAAGTGCTTGACGCCATCTGTCAAGCAAGTGGTGGAGGCAATGTGAAGGTCTGCGGGTGCGTTGGTGGTGGAAAAGTGGGAGATTTGTACAGGGTAAAAGGGATCTTGAAGAAGGAAGGCTATCCCTCCATTTTGCAACGCCATGCCATACCCTGTGGACTGTGCTTAATTGGAGCCAATTTCCTCCTACACCAGGACAATGACCCAAAGCACAGCTCCAAACTATGCAAGAACTAATTAGGGAAGAAGCAGTCAGCTGGTATTCTGTCTGTGCTGGCCACTCCATTATAGTCACCGGATCTCAACCCTATTGAGCTGTTGTGGGAGCAGCTTGACCGTATGGTACGTAAGAAGTGTCCATCAAGCCAATCCAACTTGTGGGAGTTGCTTCAAGAAGCATGGGATGAAATTTCTTCAGATTACCTCAACAAATTGACAGCTAGAATGCCAAAGGTCTGCAAGGCTTTAATTGCTGCAAATGGAAGATTCTTTGACGAAAGCAAAGTTTGAAGGACACAATTATTATTTCAATTAAAAATCATTATTTATAACCTTGTCAACGTCTTGACTATATTTCCAATTCATTTTTCAACTATTTTCATGTATGTTTTCATGGAAAACAAGGACATTTCTAAGTGACCCCAAACTTTTGAACGGTAGTGCATATATCACATTTTGCTAAAACATTGCTCTTTCCTTTAAATGGCTCTACTGTTAGTGGTGGATCCTTGGCAGCAATGAGATGTTACAATTCCTCTCTTGAAGGCTTCATCATTCACTGACGTACGTTGGCAACTACAACTGGAGCAAGGAGTGAGAGTGAGCCTAACCCCCCCCCCCCCAAAAAAAAAAAATCTGTTTAAAACTATTCCTGTACTGCCCGTTCTTGTGGACTGTCACATCCTGTCCCAATCTTGACTCTAGAATATCACTTTGATTCCTGCCGGAATCCCGCGTGACCTGCAAGACCCACGGGAGTCCTTTTCTACTTGCGACGTTCTATCTAATACCAACTGGGACTATGGGTGGACTCAAAATGGCTGCCAGTCCACTGATTATGCCATCATTGACTTGAATGGAGATGCCCTTTCTATTCATTCTATTTCTATGGTTAGTTCGTCCAGTACCTGTGCATAATGTGATGTGTGTATGACACCGTTTATTTATTAATCTTTACCGTATTTCTTGACCGCAGGACTGCTACCAGAAGGAGGCAGTGTTGAGGCCAGAGAATAACCAGGTTATCAACCTGACCACACGCTACACCTGGTCTGGCTGTGTGGTAAGAACATGGACAACCTCCTCTACAGCTCTCTGTCTTATATAGTGCATTCAGAAAGTATTCATACCCATTGACTTATTCCACATTTTGTTGTGTTACAGCCTGAATTCAAAATGAAATAGATTAAATATAAAAATACACACATACCACATAATGACAAAGTGAAAACATGTTTTTAGAAATGTTTTGTAAATTTATTGAAAATGAAATATCAGACCCCTTTGCTATGACACTCCAAACTGAGTTCAGGTGCATTCCGTTTTCTTTGGTCATCCTTGAGATGTCGCTACAACTTGATTGGAGTCCACCTGTGGCCAATAAAATGGTTTGGACATGGTTTAGAAAAACACATCGGTGTGTATATATAAGGTCCCACAGTTGATAGTGCATGTCAGAGCAGAAACTATACCATGAAGTCCAGGGAACTGTCCGTAGAGCTCTGAAGGAGAATTGTGATGTGGCATATATCTGGGGAAGGGTATAAAACAATTTCTAGTGTTGAAAGGCTCCAAGAGCACAGTGGTCTCCATCATTAGGAAATTAGGAAAATCATTAGGAAAAAATATGGATCTACCCAGACTCTGCCTAGAGCTGGCTGTCCGACCAAACTGAGCAACTGGGCAAGAAGGACCTTGGTCAGGGAGGTGACCAAGAACCCATTGACCACTCTGACAGAACTACAGAGTTCCTTGGCTGAGATGGGAGAACCTGCCAGAAGGACAACAGTCTCTACAGCAGGGGTATTCAGCTATTTCCTTACGAGGTCCGGAGCCTGCTGGTTTTCTGTTCTACCTGAAAGTTAATTTTACCCAAATCAGTCCCTGATTAAAGGGCAACAAGGAAAAAATGCAGTGGAATTAGCTTTGAGGTCCAGAGTTGAGTTTGAAGGCTTTATAGCACTTCACCAATCTGGGTTGTTGGGAGAATCGTCAGACGGAAGCTACTCCTGAGAAAAAGGCACATGACAGCATGCCTTTAGTTTACAAAAAGGCACATGAAAGACTGAGATCATAAGGCAAAAGGCCAATTTAACTATTTGGCCCGAATGCAAAGTGCTATGTCTGGAGAAAACCAGGCATAGCTCCTCACCCGTCTAACACCATCCCTTCCGTGAAGCATGGTGGTGTCAGACTCATGCCATGGGGATGCTTTTCAGCAGCAGGGGCTGGGAGACTGGTAAGGATAGAGCGAACAATGAATGGAGCCAAATACAATCAAATTCTTGATGAGAACCTGCTTCAGAGTGCAAACGACCTTCAAAATGGGGCGAAGATTTACGTTCCAACAGGACAATGACCCCAAACATACAGCCAAAGTAACTCTGGATGTGCAAAGCTGATACAGACATACCCAAGACGACTCAAAGCGGTAATCGCCTCGAAAGGTGCTTCTACAAAGTAATGACTCAGGTGTGAAAACATATGTAATTGAGATATTTCTGTATTTAATTGTCAATAAACTTGCGAAAATGTCTAAACATCTTTTCACTTTCCATATGGGGTATTGTGTGTAGATGGGTGAGGAATAAAATATATTTAAACAATTTTTTATTCAGGCTGTAACACAACAAAATGTGGAATAAGTCTAGTGGTATTAACACTTATTGAAGGCACTGTATATGTGGGCTTGTCTTGTATGTTTGCCTATGGGACTGTGGTTGTTTTTAGTTATTCAGTTATAACTAAAAGAGCTAGCTATTTTGAGGTGTGAGGAGTATGTGTATGTGAGACCGAGGTGTCTGGGTGTAACTCCCTCATTGGAAATGTGTTAGGATGTGTTGATTCAATGTGTTTTTGAAATATTAACTCTGTCTCTCTTTGTTTCTGCTGTCTCTGTCTCTAAGGTGGAAGGAGAGGGGGATGAGGAGGTGCTGAGTTGTGTGGGAGGTCGTAGTTTCCGCTCGGTGAGGGAGAGATGGTGGTACATCGCTCTCAGCAAGTGTGGGGTGAGCACCTACCTTTCACTTCTCACTGATGGCTAGCGCACACAGACATTGTTACTCTGATGACACCCCCCCCCCCCCCCCCCCCCCCACACACACACACACACACACATAACAAATACACTAGCAGATTGACATACACTGAGTGTACAAAACATTAAGAACACCTGCTTTTTCCATGACAGAGTGACCAGGTTAATCCGGGTGATAGCTATGATCCCTTATTGATGTCACTTGTTAAATCCATTTCAATCAGCGTAGATGAAGAGGATGAGACGGGTTAAAGGATTTTTAAGCCTTGAGACAATTGAGACATGGATTGTGCACCATTCAGAAGGTGAATGGGCAAAACAAAAAATTATTGTGCTGGGTTTTTCATGCTCAACAGTTGTCTGTGTGTATCAAGAATGGTTCACCACCCAAAGGACATCCAGCCACCTTGATACAAGTGTGGGAAGCATTGGAGTCAGCATGGGCCAGCATCCCTGTGGAAAGCTTTTGACACCTTGTATAGTCCATGCCCTGACGAATTGGGGGGGAGGGGGGTGCAACTCAATATTAGGAAGGTGTTTGGTATGCTCAGTGTAGATCTTCTCTGTATGCGTGCTTTTGTGTGTGCATATGGATGCACAAGTGTGTGTGTGTGTGTGTGTGTGCGCCTGTGTGTTGTGGCAGGGCCAGTGTATCCACACACTGACGGGCAGTGTTGTGGTGTTAGTAGAGAGTGAGTGTTTGTGAAGAGGGACAGACAGGATTGAAGCGGATGTTTCCTGGAGAGTGTGTTGTGTTGTCACGGCAGCAAGTGGAGGGCTGTTGACGGACATGATGCCTAATGGTGTAGGACTGAAGTTAAAGCTCTGTCTCCGGCCCACATGGCCCCAGGGACTCTCCCCGTCTCACCCCGCCATACCTCGCCTGCACACTGCCAATATAATACACGCCTTCCACCCTCTCTCAGTTCTTACTCTCTCTCTCTTTCTCTTCACCTCTTTCTCTCATTCTTACTCTTTCTTGTTCACTCACTCTTTGAATCTCTCCTTTACTGTGGCCTTCTTTCTCTGCGTCACTTCATCTCCTCTCACTGCTCTGTCTCTCATCAATGTCTCTCTCTCTCCCTCCAACCCAGTCCTGCCTGTCTCCTCTCACTGCTCTCTGTCTCTCTCCCTCTCTCCCAGTCCTGCATGTCTTCTCTCACTGCTCTCTGTCTCTCTCCCTCTCTCCCAGTCCTGCATGTCTTCTCTCACTGCTCTCTGTCTCTCTCCCTCTCTCCCAGTCTTGGCTGTCTCCCCACTGCTCTCTGTCTCTCTCCCTCTCTCCCAGTCCTGCCTGGCTAGTATTGATTTTGTGACAGTGCACGCTTCATGCTCCTCACTCTTTCTGATGGAGGTACTGAGATGGAGTCTTGGCTGGCAGATGAAATCAAAGGTTTTTTTCTCTCACTTACAGCACAACAACACAAACTCCAGAGGCTTTGAACTCCTCTCTGTGAAATGAGCTCTTTGTGCACTCACTATCACTCCATCTAACTCCCAGCTCTCTTCCTCTGTCTCTCTCTCTCTTCCTCTGTCTCTCTCTCTCCCTCTCTTCCTCTGTCTCTCTCTCTCCTCCTCTGTCTCTCTCTCCCTCTCTTCCTCTGTCTCTCTCTCCCTCTCTGTCTCTTCCTCTGTCTCTCCCTCTCTTCCTCTTCTTCTGTCTCTCTCTCTTCCTATGTCTCTCTCTCTCCCTCTCTTCCTCTGTCTCTCTCTCCCTCTCTGTCTCTTCCTCTGTCTCTCCCTCTCTTCCTCTTCCTCTGTCTCCATCTCTTCCTCTGTCTCTCTCTCCCTCTCTGTCTCTTCCTCTGTCTCTCCCTCTCTTCCTCTTCCTCTGTCTCTCCCTCTCTTCCTCTGTCTCTCTCTCTCCCTCTCTTCCTCTTCCTCTGTCTCTCCCTCTCCGTCTCTGTCTCTCAGGGAGAAGGTTTGCAGCTGGAGTACGAGATGAAGCTGACCAATGGCCAGTCTTTCTGGACACAGCATTTCTCTGCAGACGAGTTTGGTGAGAACGACACAGATTACAGAATGAACGTTAATGGCTCGTCCAACACTATTTAACACGGCCAATAAAGCATATTAAAATGAACAAATGATTATAAGGAAGGAATGGATGAATGAATTAATGATGATGGATTAACATGAGCGGAATGGGTAAAAAGGAAAAAGGGACTCAGTTTAGAAAATGACAATATTAAGCTACTCTCTTATTCTGATGTTCTAATGACCTCTCTCTTTCTGTCTCTCTGTTGCTCTCTCTTTTCCCCTCACTCCCTCCCTCCCCCTCTCTCTCTCATCACCATCTCACACCCTCTATCTGCCCTCTCTTTCGCGCTTTCGATTTCACCCTCCATTTCTCCCTCTCTTTCTCCCTCACATTCTCCCTCTCTACCTCTCTCTCTTTATCTCTCTCTCTTTATCTCTCTCTCTACCTCTTTACCTCTCTCTCTACCTCTCTTTCTCTACCTCTTTACCTCTCTTTCTCTACCTCTCTCTCTCTGTTTCTACCTCTCTCTACCTCTCCCTAACCCCATGCCTCTATTCTCAGGGATCCTGGAAAGTGACATCACGTTCCTGGTTATCTTCTCCCTGGTCTTCATACTCTCGTGTTATTTTGCCTGTAAGTGCCTGAGGAACATCATCAGATCTCGTCTTCCTCACACCAGAAAAGCACTTAGCAGCCAATCCTAACCTGAGATCTCTGCTCTTAACTCCCATCTTCACACAAATGTCTCATTGGCATTAATGCACCAATGCACCAAACGTCAGAATTAGTGCTAGTCCTTTCTGGAATGAAGACAAAGAGTAGAGGAATAGAGCTTGTCATTATGGAGTCATGGGGGCATGTCTTTCTGGAATGAGGGAAGAGTGGCCCCCTCTCTGGTGGAGGAACTTGTCATTAGGGCTGAACATGTAGAAGCCAGCCGGGGAAAGTAAAGTGGGGCAGATAAAGGGAAGGCAGATGTGACAGAGTTTCAATATGGAGAGTATCTTCTCAGATAATACAGCCCATGTGTCTACAAACACACAGACCCCTGCTGCACATACTAATGCCTAATACACCACTCCCCTCTCTCTCCCTCTCTCTCATTCCCTATCCTTCTCTTTACATTACCATCTCTGTTTTTGTGTCTCTGTCACGGCATCTTTCCCTTCTAACCCACCGCTCTCTCTCTTTTCATCTGTCGCTCTCTCTTTTCATCTGTCGCTCTCTCTCTTTTCATCTGTCGCTCTCTCTTTTCATCTGTCGCTCTCTCTTTTCATCTGTCGCTCTCTCTTTTCATCTGTCGCTCTCTCTTTTCATCTGTCGCTCTCTCTCCTCTTCATCTGTCGCTCTCTCCTTCATCTGTCGCTCTCTCCTTCATCTGTCGCTCTCTCTCCTCTTCATCTGTCGCTCTCTCCTTCATCTGTCGCTCTCTCTCCTCTTCATCTGTCGCTCTCTCTCCTCTTCATCTGTTGCTCTCTCCTCTTCATCTGTCGCTCTCTCCTCTTCATCTGTCGCTCTCTCTCCTCTTCATCTGTTGCTCTCTCCTCTTCATCTGTCGCTCTCTCCTCTTCATCTGTCGCTCTCTCTCTCTCCATCTCCCTCTCCTCTTCATCTGTCTCTTTATTTGTCTCTCGCTCTCTATCTCTCCTAGATAATCTGAAAGGAAGGCAGCTTCTCCATACGACATATAAGATGTTTATGACTGCGGCTGGTGTAGAGGGTGAGTGTGGACCACAACTCCACACACACACACGCACACGCACACGCCACACACACACACACACACACACACACACACACACACACACACACACACACACACACACACACACACACACACACACACACACACACACACACACACACACACACACAGGCGGCCGGTTGCAGCAGCATCACCATCTGACTCACACACTGCAGTTGTTGGCATCTCAGACATGGTAATGACTCCTTCTGATTATCATAGATATGAACCACTGCTTCAGCACCATACAGATAGCTCCCTGTCTCTGTGTAGGGTAGGACTGCTGCTGCTATATGCAGCTCTGCAGTGCAGAACAGTGAAATATCCCTCTCTCTTTCTCTCCCTCTCCTCCCTCCTCCTCCCCTCAGTTGTCAGCCTTCTGTTCCACTGTATCTACTGGGGCCTGTATGCCAGAGATGGAGTGGGCAACGGCAGTCTCAAGATAATGGGTGAGTCTGATCATCACAAACACCCTGATAAAGGATGTAAAGCAGAAACACCCTGATAAAGGATGTAATCAAGAAAAACCCTGATAAAGGATGTAATCCAGAAACACCCTGATAAAGGATATAATCCAGAAACACCCTGATAAAGGATGTAATCCAGAAACACCCTGATAAAGGATATAATCCAGAAACACCCTGATAAAGAATATAATCCAGAAACACCCTGATAAAGAATGTAATCCAGAAACACCCTGATAATGGATGTAAAGCAGAAACACCCTGATAAAGGATGTAATCTAGAAACACCCTGATAAAGGATGTAATCTAGAAACACCCTGATAAAGGATGTAATCCAGAAACACCCTGATAAAGGATGTAAAGCAGAAACACCCTGATAAAGGATGTAATCTAGAAACACCCTGATAAAGGATGTAATCCAGAAACCCCCTGATAAAGGATGTAAAGCAGAAACACCCTGATAAAGGATGTAATCAAGAAACACCCTGATAAAGGATGTAAAGCAGAAACACCCTGATAAAGGATGTAATCAAGAAAAACCTTGATAAAGGATGTAAAGCAGAAACACCCTGATAAAGGATGTAATCCAGAAACACCCTGATAAAGGATATAATCCAGAAACACCCTGATAAAGGATGTAATCCAGAAACACCCTGATAAAGGATATAATCCAGAAACACCCTGATAAAGGATATAATCCAGAAACACCCTGATAAAGAATATAATCCAGAAACACCCTGATAAAGAATGTAATCCAGAAACACCCTGATAATGGATGTAAAGCAGAAACACCCTGATAAAGGATGTAATCTAGAAACACCCTGATAAAGGATGTAATCTAGAAACACCCTGATAAAGGATGTAATCCAGAAACACCCTGATAAAGGATGTAAAGCAGAAACACCCTGATAAAGGATGTAATCAAGAAAAACCCTGATAAAGGATGTAAAGCAGAAACACCCTGATAAAGTATGTAATCTAGAAACACCCTGATAAAGGATGTAATCCAGAAACACCCTGATAAAGGATGTAAAGCAGAAACACCCTGATAAAGGATGTAATCAAGAAACACCCTGATAAAGGATGTAAAGCAGAAACACCCTGATAAAGGATGTAATGCAGAAACACCCTGATAAAGGATGTAAAGCAGAAACACCCTGATAAAGGATGTAATCAAGAAAAACCTTGATAAAGGATGTAAAGCAGAAACACCCTGATAAAGGATGTAATCCAGAAACACCCTGATAAAGGATGTAATCCAGAAACACCCTGATAAAGGATATAATCCAGAAACACCCTGATAAAGGATGTAATCAAGAAAACCCCTGATAAAGGATGTAATGCAGAAACACCCTGATAAAGGTTGTAAAGCAGAAACACCCTGATAAAGGATGTAATCCAGAAATACCCTGATAAAGGATGTAATGCAGAAACACCCTGATAAAGGATGTAATGCAGAAACACCCTGATAAAGGATGTAAAGCAGAAACACCCTGATAAAGGATGTAATGCAGAAACACCCTGATAAAGGATGTAATGCAGAAACACCCTGATAAAGGATGTAATGCAGAAACACCCTGATAAAGGATGTAATGCAGAAACACCCTGATAAAGGATGTAAAGCAGAAACACCCTGATAAAGGATGTAAAGCAGAAACACCCTGATAAAGGATGTAATGCAGAAACACCCTGATAAAGGATGTAAAGCAGAAACACCCTGATAATGGATGTAATGCAGAAACACCCTGATAAAGGATGTAAAGCAGAAACTTTCCCACACAACCCATACAGTGCAAGAGAGTGCTCACGAGAGTGTTAGTGTATCCTTATTTGGGTGTGTGTTGCAAGTGTGTGAGCGTGTATTGGAGTGAGTGAGTGACCTGATTTTAGGTTCTGGTATGATGTTACATATTCAGATACTATAACCTACTTACAGTAATCTTTCTTTCACTCTGTGGGGTTCTCATTTTCTTCTCTTCTTCTCACCATCTCTCTCTCTCCAGGGAAATTACTGTTTTCTGTCAGTTTCCTGGTGTTCCTGCTGATGCTGATCCTGCTGGGAAAAGGCTTCACTGTCACCAGGTAGGGAGTGTGCTTGTGTGTGTGTCTCAGGCCGTCTCACCTATGGTCTCAGGGTCAGAGCTACAGTAGCTGTCCCAGCCTTAATAACACCCTCTACCCTAGAGGACATGTCAGTCTAACTGCTTGTCTGGCTGACAGGTTCACTGCTTCATTACAGTGTGTCTCAGGATTAAATCCTCCAGCCACTCTCTCTGTCTTACTCCTTCCAACTCGTACCAGTAGCCCAGTCTCTCTCTGTCTTACTCCTTCCAACTCGTACCAGTAGCCCAGTCTCTCTCTGTCTTACTCCTTCTAACTCGTACCAGTAGCCCAGTCTCTCTCTGTCTTACTCCTTCTAACTCATACCAGTAGCCCAGTCTCATCTCTGTCTTACTCCTTCTAACTCGTACCAGTAGCCCAGTCTCTCTCTGTCTTACTCCTTCCAACTCGTACCAGTAGCCCAGTCTCTCTCTGTCTTACTCCTTCCAACTCGTACCAGTAGCCCAGTCTCATCTCTGTCTTACTCCTTATAACTCGTACCAGTAGCCCAGTCTCTCTCTGTCTTACTCCTTCCAACTCGTACCAGTAGCCCAGTCTCTCTCTGTCTTACTCCTAACTCGTACCAGTAGCCCAGTCTCTCTCTGTCTTACTCCTTCTAACTCGTACCAGTAGCCCAGTCTCTCTCTGTCTTACTCCTTCTAACTCATACCAGTAGCCCAGTCTCATCTCTGTCTTACTCCTTCTAACTCGTACCAGTAGCCCAGTCTCTCTCTGTCTTACTCCTTCTAACTCATACCAGTAGCCCAGTCTCATCTCTGTCTTACTCCTTCTAACTCGTACCAGTAGCCCAGTCTCATCTCTGTCTTACTCCTTCTAACTCATACCAGTAGCCCAGTCTCTCTATGTCTTACTCCTTCCAACTCGTACCAGTAGCCCAGTCTCTCTCTGTCTTACTCCTTCTAACTCGTACCAGTAGCCCAGTCTCTCTCTGTCTTACTCCTTCTAACTCATACCAGTAGCCCAGTCTCTCTCTGTCTTACTCCTTCTAACTCATACCAGTAGCCCAGTCTCTCTCTGTCTTACTCCTTCTAACTCGTACCAGTAGCCCAGTCTCATCTCTGTCTTACTCCTTCTAACTCGTACCAGTAGCCCAGTCTCTCTGTCTTACTCCTTCTAACTCATACCAGTAGCCCAGTCTCATCTCTGTCTTACTCCTTCTAACTCGTACCAGTAGCCCAGTCTCTCTCTGTCTTACTCCTTCTAACTCGTACCAGTAGCCCAGTCTCTCTCTGTCTTACTCCTTCTAACTTGTACCAGTAGCCCAGTCTCTCTGTCTCACTCCTTCTAACTCGTACCAGTAGCCCAGTCTCATCTCTGTCTTACTCCTTCTAACTCGTACCAGTAGCCCAGTCTCTCTGTCTTACTCCTTCTAACTCATACCAGTAGCCCAGTCTCATCTCTGTCTTACTCCTTCTAACTCGTACCAGTAGCCCAGTCTCTCTGTCTTACTCCTTCTAACTCATACCAGTAGCCCAGTCTCATCTCTGTCTTACTCCTTCTAACTCGTACCAGTAGCCCAGTCTCTCTCTGTCTTACTCCTTCTAACTCGTACCAGTAGCCCAGTCTCTCTCTGTCTTACTCCTTCTAACTTGTACCAGTAGCCCAGTCTCTCTGTCTCACTCCTTCTAACTCGTACCAGTAGCCCAGAGAGAGAGTGTGTGTGTATGTTTGTGTGTGTGTATTCATCTGTCTGTGTAAAAGCTAACCCCCTGTGTGTATCTGTCTCTGTCAGGGCGAGGATCAGCCACAGTGGATCTGTCAAGCTGTCCATCTACATGACAGTCTACACCGTCACCTATATCATCCTCTTCATATACGAAGCAGAGGTACTGCAGTCTACGCTACAGAACTGCTGCTGCTACACTCCTACTGTCCATGCTATACGTGAAGGACCAGTGTATCCACCGGGGATTCCTGTGTCCCACAACACTGTGTTAGCCTACTGAGTTGAAGCCTAGGTATTAGCTCTAGGAGCTGGTCTCGGGCACGGTTACCCATCAGCCGAGCATGGATCACAGAATCACCTCCATTACAAGTGTAAAATGTGCTCTACTATAATTTAGGATGGGTCCCTCTTTGAAATGAGGTTCACATATCATGGGACCTCCTGGCAAGATAAAGGTGAAATAAAAGGGGCCTACTCCTGATGTACTGTAGTATACAGGGATAGGAGTTTCTTACCCAGCCTGTCAGTGCCTAGCACTGGGCCTGTACATACATAATGCAGGGGATGACCAAGGGTAACCCTGTTTGACCAATGATATCCAATCTCTGGCCTGGGAAACTGAATACATAGCCTGGAAGCAGAGGCACTGTCAATGACCCAGCTGTAGAGAAGTGTCAATGACCCAGTTGTAGAGAAGTGTCAATGACCCAGTTGTAGAGAAGTGTCAATGACCCAGCTGTAGAGAAGTGTCAATGACCCAGTTGTAGAGAAGTGTCAATGACCCAGTTGTAGAGAAGTGTCAATGACCCAGCTGTAGAGAAGTGTCAATGACCCAGTTGTAGAGAAGTGTCAATGACCCAGCTGTAGAGAAGTGTCAATGACCCAGCTGTAGAGAAGTGTCAATGACCCAGTTGTAGAGAAGTGTCAATGACGCACAAACACAAACATACATACATGTATACGCACACATTTGTAGACACACTCACCAACAAAAACGAGTAGATTTCACATCCCAACATGTCAGCAATCCACAGACTGTTACAACATGCTGGGGAACCTATTGTAATACACCTCTGTGCTATTTGAGGGTAAAGTTAGTAGGTTGATTAGTAGGCTGCGGTCCATTAGAGTGGTTGTATGACGTTGTGTGTGTGTGTCTCAGTTCTTTGACCCAGGTGAGGTGCTGTATGCATATGACAGCCCGGCGGGCTACGGTCTGATGGGTCTCCAGCTGCTGGCCTACGTGTGGTTCTGCTACGCCGTCCTGATCTCCCTCAAACACTACCCTGAGAAACAACCCTTCTACATCCCCTTCTTCACGGCATACACACTCTGGTGAGAGGACATAGTCCTACAGCCCTTCACTCTCTGCATGCAGTTTGTCTCTGTCAGGTTCATCAACATCATTCCCTAAAAAGCATTGCACCCAATAAACTCCCCGTCTCCCTTATTTTTCCACTTCTCGCTTGCTCGTCTTAAATCTGTCCTCACTCCTCCGCCTCTCTCTCCCTCCCTCTTGTTTCCTTTTGTCTCTACTCCACCATATTCCTTTTTTTCTCCTCCTTCTTTTACATATCTCAATCTCCCCCTTCCCTATCTCTCTCTCCTCTCTCTCTCTTAATAATCTCTCTCCCTCATTAACTCTCTCTCTTCTCTCCCTCTGGCAGGTTTTTCGCGGTTCCCGTCATGGCTCTGATAGCTAACTTTGGCATCCCTCGCTGGGCACGGGAGAAGATTGTCAACGGCATCCAACTGGGAATCCACCTCTATGCTCACATCGTATTCCTCGTTAGTACCCTTCATCTCTCTACACACTCACACACAGGCATGCATGTGCGCACACATACACACACTGCCTCACTGTTGACGTTAATTATCTCGAAGACCTCATCGCCCGCCTCGTTAGTAACCCCCTGCCCTCCACACTCAGGCACGCACACACTCACCTCTCTTTTAATATCTATGAGTCATATCTCTCTGTCCTCATCGGCCTCTGCGTTAGTATACTCCCAAACCCAGACTTCCATACCAGACTGAGCCTCTCGGTCCCAGACTTCTGTACCAGACTGAGCCTCTCGGTCCCAGACTTCTGCACCAGACTGAGCCTCTCGGTCCCAGACTTCTGCCCCAGACTGAGCCTCTCGGTCCCAGACTTCTGCACCAGACTGAGCCTCTCGGTCCCAGACTTCTGCACCAGACTGAGCCTCTCGGTCCCAGACTTCTGCACCAGACTGAGCCTCTCGGTCCCAGACTTCTATACCAGACTGAGCCTCTCGGTCCCAGACTTCTATACCAGACTGAGCCTCTCGGTCCCAGACTTCTGTACCAGACTGAGCCTCTCGGTCCCAGACTTCTATACCAGACTGAGCCTCTCGGTCCCAGACTTCTGTACCAGACTGAGCCTCTCGGTCCCAGACTTCTATACCAGACTGAGCCTCTCGGTCCCAGACTTCTGTACCAGACTGAGCCTCTCGGTCCCAGACTTCTATACCAGATTGAGCCTCTCGGTCCCAGACTTCTATACCAGACTGAGCCTCTCGGTTCGAGACTTCTGTACCAGACTGAGCCTCTCTGTCCTTTGTTAGTGACATATTCAGAAACTTACTGTTCTGATCTTATATGTGCATGAATGTGTATCAGTGTATGGAGAATACAGGGTAATATTTGTACAGACAATATTCTGATATGATACATTCCTCCCATCCGCCACCCCCCCCCCCCCCCCCCCCTCGCCACAGGCTATCACACGGCCCTCTGCGGCCAATAAGAACTTCCCGTACCACGTGCGGACCTCTCAGATCGGGATCCTGCTGTCTAGTCCGAAGGCGGGTGTGGCGAGTGAGAGTTTCCCCCACCACGCCTATGGGAACAGCTCCTTCCTGGGCGACTCCCAGCCCAACTTCACAGAACTGTTCTCCATCCAGTCGGTGAGTGGATGCATGGTCTGAAGAGGATGTAGTAACTGATACTAAGGTGTGATATAGTCCCTGTAACACTCCAGAGGTGTTAGAGCACAGAGGAAGTTGTCAGAGAAGGATGTGGTAACTGATATTGTGACAAATACAACCCAGCGTGACCTTTAACCTCTTACATCTAGACGTTCCGCTAGCGGAACACCGCTCCAATATCCAATGATTGGGCGTGGCGCGAAATACAAACTCCTCGAAAATCCGAAAACTTCAATTTTTCAAACATATGACTATTTTACAGCATTTTAAAGACAAGAATCTCCTTTATCTAACCACACTGTCCGATTTCAAAAAGGCTTTACAGCGAAAGCAAAACATTAGATTATGTCAGCAGAGTACCCAGCCAGAAATAATCAGACACCCATTTTTCAAGCTAGCATATAATGTCACAAAAAACAAAACCACAGCTAAATGCAGCACTAACCTTTGTTGATCTTCATCAGATGACACTCCTAGGACATTATGTTATACAATACATGCACGTTTTGTTCAATCAAGTTCATATTTATATCAAAAACCAGCTTTTTACATTAGCATGTGACGTTCAGAACTAGCATTCCCACCGAACACTTCCATTGAATTTACTAAATTACTCACGATAAACGTTCACAAAAAACATAACAATTATTTTAAGAATTATAGATACAGAACTCCTTTATGCAATCGCGGTGTCCGATTTTAAAATAGCTTTTCGGTGAAAGCACATTTTGCAATATTCTGAGTAGATAGCTCGCCATCACGGGCTAGCTATTTTGACACCCACCAAGTTTGGTACTCACCAAACTCAGATTTACTATAAGAAAAATTGGATTACCTTTGCTGTTCTTCGTCAGAATGCACTCCCAGGACTTCTACTTCAACAACAAATGTTGGTTTGGTTCCAAATAATCCATAGTTATATCCAAATAGCGGTGTTTTGTTTGTGCGTTCAAGACACTATCCGAAGGGTAACGAAGGGTGACGCGCGGACGCGTATCGTGACAAAAAAATTCTAAATATTCCATTACCGTACTTCGAAGCATGTCAAACGCTGTTTAAAATCAATTTTTATGCGATTTTTCTCGTAAAATAGCGATAATATTCCGACCGGGAGTCGTTGTTTTCGTTCAAAGACTGATAATCTAAAATGAACTCTTCACGTGCACGCGCGCACCCGTCTCATTGTTCTCAGATCGACCACTATCCAAATGCGCTACTGTTTTTCAGTCATGGGCTGCAAAGTCATCATTCAACGTTCTGGCGCCTTCTGAGAGCCTATGGAGAGCCTTAAAAAATGTCACGTTACAGCAGAGATCCTTTGTTTTGGATAGAGATGACAAAGAAGGCCAAGAAATGGTCAGACAGGGTACTTCCTGGACAGAATCTTCTCAGGTTTTGGCCTGCCATTTGAGTTATGTTATACTCACAGACACCATTCAAACAGTTTTAGAAACTTTGGAGTGTTTTCTATCCAAAGCTACTAATTATATGCATATTCTAGTTTCTGGGCAGGAGTAAGAACCAGATTAAATCGGGTATGTTTTTTATCCGGCCGTGAAAATACTGCCCCCTATCCATAACAAGTTAACCTTTCAACCTTTACCTCCATCTCTCTCAGGGCCCAGTGAAGACGGTGGAGGAGACGGTGGCCCAGAAGGGACAGGAAGTGCAGAGGAACAGTGAGCATAAGATCATCACCACCACGGCCGACCTGTCGTCACCCACCTTCCCCCCACTCCCTCCCCCCATGCCCCCCCACCTCTCTGCCCGCCCACCCCCTCCCCCTCCACGACTCCCCTCCCACTTTACCGAGTACTTCAGCATGCAGGGGGGAGGGGGCGTGGGCACCAAGGCATGAGACAGACAGAGAGAAAGAGGGACACAGAGAGAAAGATCGAGAGGGAGGTGGAGGAAGATCAGGTAGCACAGAAAACAGGTCAAGCTGTGTATAGGCACGAGGGAAGGAGGGATGGATATGAGGAGGAAGAGAAGGGGAAGTCATCATAAGCAGACATGTGGAATAGAAGTTCGAAACGTCCCATTTTCACCTCTAAATAGAGAGAATGGGAAAAGAGCAGAATAAAGAAGAGGAAATGACTTTGAGTTAAAAAGTGCTGCGCTTGTAAAAGAAAAAAGAAGCAATAAATATTTGAACATGAGCAGGGAGAGAGGCACCGGGAGGGAGAGATGACAGAGTGGTAGCCTGACCAATAGAATGATAGGAGCGCACAGTGGAGACTGAACAAAACTCTTATGAACACTTTTATTCAAGAATTTATAAGGCACCAATGGAGAGGCTGAGGGAAACATGTAAATAGCTGAAGAGAATGAGTTACCATTACTCTAAAATAGCTGCAGAGTTTATATTACAAAAGGGATGTTTTTTTCCCACATTGTCGAATTCCAAGTGGTGCTGTGACCATTGCAGTTCTCATGCCATTACATTGTACAAGAGTAAAATGTTCACTCACATCCTGAAACAATACATTCATGTTTTTTTCTTCATGTTTGACAGATATATTGACACACAAAATATTGAATTTCTCCATATAGAATATGTTGGGATGATTTATATTCGTATATATGTTGATTGCTCCAGGCTATAGGATTGATATACTGATGTTTGTGTACAAGTGTACAATGTTCAGTTTACTGTGGACCCCTGAGGTACTGCTAAAACAAGCATGTACTCCCTGTCTCTAAACTGATTATACTCCATGTGCTCATATAGTGTGTGCCTGTTGTACTACTATACAATAATTGTGTATATTTCATACCATATAGGCTACTGAGGAGGTGTTAATGTCAGTTCTTCTGGATTTCTATTGGAACCTTATGTCATACTGTCCACAGACAACTGTTTTAACTCCGAATACTACTGTTCAGTTTTCACTGGAGTGCAAGATACTAGCTTGCTCAGAATGTAATTCCTTGATGTATGTAGATCTTGGTGAATGTATTAATGCAATAGAGCACAAGGAAAGGGCTGGTTTTAAAGTAACATTTTATTTATTTTTTTACATAGAAATCATACTTATAGCTTGTTTTACTTTCAATTTCAGCCTCCATCCTTGACACATGATTTAAGGAGGGAAGGTTGTCCAGCGAGGATATGAACTAACTTCACCCCCCCCCCCCGACTAGTATGTTATGATGTCATGTCAACTGTGTGAGGGGCTTGCTCATTGTTGTTTATCCATAAGTAGGAACAGTAGTTCTTCCTGAACATGAAAAGTCCTGGGCCCATAAACAGCTAAAGCAAACCTTTTAGAGTAACTGTGAAAGTAGTAGCACCAACGTCCTGTTTGTCCTGCATGGAGCTCTTTAATGTTCCCCTTCTCTTCGTTTTTCTGTTCCGCCATTTATTTCAAAGAGACTTTGAATAGGGCTTTTATCTGAATTATACGTCTCCACACACTACATCCAATGATATTCCGGTATCAAATATACAAATGTTACCTGTAGATATGTTCATATTTATCAATGTCATCAAGTGTCATTATCAGACATTTAAAAATGTACATATATCTGAATAATATTAAGTTGATTAAATAGCCTAATGATATCAATGTGTGTGTGGGGGGGGGGGGGGGGTGTAATTCATAAGACAGTGTCAAGGCCAATTTACCACCTCTTTCTTCTAAGAAATGGAAATCATGGAAGTAAGAACTACATTTTTTTTTTTTTGTATAACTTATCCAAGTATGAAACATGCAACTCTCTTTAATCATTTTTTTTATCCAATCTGTAAAAACAAAGGTGTGGGGGAAATAATGGTGGTATATTTACTGTTTCTAATGGTTTAATTAATAGCCCTTTATTGTCTTTCTGTAGTAATGTCTGGAGTAGGCTTGTGTTGGTCAGCACATGGTACAGCACATGTTATGTACATGAGAACATACAGTCAAAGGTATAATGTAGTCTGTAAAAAAGAATGATACTTGAATTAGATTGTTCTGGTGTTCCAAAGGTTTTGTCTCTGTAGGCGTATACAGTTGAAGTCAGAAGTTTACATACACACAGTAAAACTCATTTTTCAACCACACCACAAATTTCTTGTTAACAAACTATAGTTTTGGCAAGTCGGTTAGGACATCTACTTCGTATATGACACAAGTAATTTTTCCAACAATTGTTTACAGATTATTTCACTTACAATTCACAGTATCACAATTCCAGTGGGTCAGAAGTTTGCATACACTAAGCTAACTGTGCCTTTAAACAGCTTGGAAAATTCCTGAAAATTATGTCAAGGCTTTACAAGCTTCTGATAGGCTAATTGACATCATTTGAGTCAATTGGAGGTGTACCTGTGGATGTATTTCAAGGCCTACCTTCAAACTCAATGCCTCTTTGCTTAACATCATGGGAAAATCAAAAGAAATCAGCCAAGACCTCAGAGAAATTATTGTAGACCTCCACAAGTCTGGTTCATCCTTGGGAGCAATTTCCAAATGCCTGAAGGTACCACGTTCATCTGCACAAACAATAGTAAGTATAAACACCATGGGACCACGCAGCCGTCATACCACTCAGGAAGGAGACGCGTTCTGTCTCCTAGAGATTAACGTACTTTGGTGCGAAAAGTGCAAATCAATCCCAGAACAACAGCAAAGGACCTTGTGAAGATGCTGGAAGAAACGGGTACAAATGTATCTATATCCACAGTAAAACGAGTCCTATATCGATATAACCTGAAAGGCTGCTCAGCAAGGAAGAAGCCACTGCTCCAAAACCGCCATAAAAAAAGCCAGACTACGGTTTGCAACTGCACATGGGGACAAAGATCGTACTTTTTGTAGAAATGTCCTCTGGTCTGATGAAATAAAAATTGAACTGTTTGGCCATAATGAACATCGTTATGTGTGGAGGAAAAGGGGGGAGGCTTGCAAGCCGAAGAACACCATCCCAACCGTGAAGCACGGGAGTGGCAGCATCATGTTGTGGGGGTGCTTTGCTGCAGGAGGGACAGGTGCACTTCACAAAATAGATGGCATCATGAGGAAGGGAATTATGTGGATACATTGAAGCAACATCTCAAGACATCAGGAAGTTAGAGCTTGGTCGCAAATGGGTCTTCCAAATGGACAATGACCCCAAGCATACTTCCAAAGTTGTGGCAAAATGGCAACAAAGTACAGGTATTGGAGTGGCCATCACAAAGCCTTGACCTCAATGTTGTAGAAAAATTGTGGGCAGAAGTGAAAAAGAATGTGTGAGCAAGGAGGCCTACAAACCTGACTCAGTTACACCAGCTCTTTCATGAGGAATGGGCCAAAATTCACCCAATTTATTGTGGGAAGCTTGTGGAACGCTACCCAAAACATTTGACCCAAGTTAAACAATTTAAAGGCAATGCTACCAAATACTAATTGAGTGCATGTACACTTCTGACCCACTGGGAATGTGATGAAAGAAATAAAAGCTGAAATAAATAATTCTCTCTACTATTATTCTGACATTTCACATTCTTAAAATAAACTGACCCAAGACAGGGAATATTTACTAGGATTAAATGTCAGGAATTGTGAAAAACTGAGTTTAAATGTATTTGGCTAAGGTGTATGTAAACTCCCGACTTCAACTGTATGTCTATTGCCGTTACAGTCCACTGTTGTCCATGGTTACGGATGCCATTACTTGACTGAATAGATTGGTATTGACAGACAGGTTCCATTCATCCTGTACAACAAGCTGCATGATCAATTTATCTATGGTATTTGTCTATTATACACAAGTGGAAGAGCAAAGGGAGAGGAGTGAGAGGGTTTTATATGCATGACAGACAACAGCACAGCTTCCTGGGCATTTAGAGGTCTGGTTAAGAGCACATTACTGAAGCACTGTTCGAAATGAATGCATTTTAATGGTGTCAAATTAGGATATTCTGAATACGCTGTACATACACTTTTTGCCAAATTAAAATGGTTGGTTTTATTAGAAACCGTGTCTGTTTCTTTCATACCTTGGCCACAGTGTGTATGTGTATGAGTTATTTTTATGTGATGTAGAAGGGCAAGGGCATTCGTCCAAAACATCTACTCCATCTTGGTACAGAACAATTACTTCTCTGGAACCAACCTCACAATTGGAGCGCTTACAGGCAAGTGGCAAAGGAGAATGGAGAGCTGGTCCAATTGAATGTAATTGCAATAGGTTTGGGGCAATTTAGGCAAGTAGTTACCAGTATGTAAAAACCAAACTCTACAGCAGCTCTTAATAACAAAACAGTTTGAATCTAAACAAATAGAACGAATGTGGAAGCTCATGATGAGTGTGTGATTTTGCCTGGTTGAAGGTGGTTGCTTTCATAAAATATCCTGCCTCTATTTGCCACTGTCTGTTAATTCTGAATCAGTAGAGGGATTAAAAACAGGACATCAAACCATGAAAATAATGAAAAGTTTGGGGGACATGTTTCTGAACCAGTAGAGGGAATAATAACAGCATATTTAAGCACATCTGTTAAATTCACAGTGCCATGAACATAACTTTTCATTTGACTAAGAGTCAAAATAACAGAACACTTAACATTGTCAAACAATCACATTTATTTTGACACAACATCCTCTTTCATGTTCAGTGGGGTCCACAGAAAGTCAAATACTGTGCCAGTCATCTAAAACAGTGTGATCCACCAAAATTGTTTGGGTGTTTTTCTTATTACACACAAAGTAACACAATGTTTCCAAACCAGGACCTAGTCAGAATCTGTGGACTATAAAAGTTTAGAGTACAACCCACCAGTGGGTCCCCTTCTTGGGAAATACAGTGGCTTATTCAGGAGGGAGCAACGTTCCAGAATCTTCATATACTGTAGAACAGACATGACATTCTAAATGTTTCACCGAACACACCCCTGATCTAACACATGTAATGTCAGTGTGTGGCTGGTTGCATCATGCCTCAACCTTGGCTGCTGCCTGCTGTGCCCGCTCCTCTCTGTAGCCTTTCAGGAGCTGGTTGATTAGTGTGAGTTCATTGTCTCGTTTGGCGGTCTGGAGAGGTGGGAACGGGTTGCCTTTATACTCCAGCACAGCCATAGCAGCCTTGTCCAGGTTCTCCCTGTTGGGAATGCGGGCCATCCGGGTGTAGGCTTTGGGCTGGGTCTCAAACCTGGGAGCCAGGACCTTGAAGAGCTTTGGGATCAGATCCTTTTCCTTAAACCACAGAGGAGAGAGCGACAGGATGATGACTGACTGAAAGAACTAGGAACACACTCATACTAATCTGGTAGATAATAGTACAACAAAGCTGGGGACATTGGGACAGTCTGGGTCTGAGAACAGTAAAATACTAACAAAGATCATAAAGAAAGAACATTTACTGTGAGCCAGAAGTTTGCCATTTTCATCGCTTTCTCATCAGTGTCTCCCTTCTTGGCATAGTCAATCAACTGCAAAACAACATCACACATTGGTCAACAACGTGACAAGCTGTCAAAAACTACAGTAGTCTACTAAACAGGGATGGTTGAAGAAGTAGCTGACTGAATACTCCATGGTTGTATTTGTTTGATTACAATGTATGGATTTCAGCAAAAAAAGGCACATAACTAGATAGGTACAAGATAAGCGTTTCATAATTTACTATTGACCTTGAGCGAATCAATGTAGTCAGAGCTGAATTTCTTCCAAGCCAGGACTCCGCTAAACTCAACTGGTGGAGTTCATCAGAAACTTCCTTCACCATGGGAGTTGAGTTTAGTGAACTGGTGGAGTAGCCCAAACTCCGGCAGATGACAAGAGTCTCTTCATCTTACCATCCAAAGGAAATCTATGTAGCCAGCTATACACTCATATCCCCCATGGACCGGGTTGCACATAAAATATTCTCCATTCAGGTTGCAAAGGAGTCGATTTCCTCCTTAACTCAATTTAATGGCGAGAAGGTGAAGGTAAAAAAAATAATACTTTCCTTATGAAACACCATTTTCTGCCATGTTCTGAATGTTGCCAATCGCGTTTAGCCAATCAGGTTGGAGCAGTCAAAAAAGGTTCCACCCCTGGTCTGATTGGCTGAAGGGGTATACACGTGTATAGCGGGCTGCATACATTCCTTTTGGACGGTAAGATGAAACGACTCAATATCGCCATCTGCCAGCCTTTGAATTACTATTGTTGAAGCTGCTGTGTTGAGCTGCATAAAAGGGTAACGTTACCATCCATGTCCTCACCTTTTCAGCATAGAATCGAACTTCGTCTGCTCTGCCTCGGGTGGTCTCTATCCTCTCGTGTCGAACGAGGCCGGTAAGAATGTTCCGAAGCATGTTTATTCGGGACTCTGGACCGAGACCCATTTTACGGGCCACCCGGCCATGGGATATCAACATCTGAATGGTGAGGCGCATCTTGTCGAGTTCAGACACCTACAAGAGGCTAGAAAGAAAAAAAGTAATCAAACCGGCCTTTAAAAATGTAAACCAATGTTTCTAACGAAAATTATATTCCGTTATTCTCGTGTAAATTAGGTTCATGTGCTCATTAATACATCCCCGAGGTCGCATAACGTGACAAATTTCGTTTGACAATTTTGACATTGCCGGTGCATCAGTAATCGCAGTCTGTGTGGGTGAATGGGGTTCCGTGAAAAATAGTTCCACTTTAGGATGGTTCCGCATCAAATGTATTCTATTTGTTTCTAGTTGTCATTATTAATGAATTGATTAATTAATATATATATTTTTTAAATGAGATATCAGCCCGTTCTATGTGCATAGAGATTTCAAAATGTAAAAAAAAAAAAGGTTAATTTCTGATTTGGAAATGTAATCGGAAATAAGTGTAAATATTTAAATTACATATTTCTCTACGATATATGACGACAAATAGCATAGATATGCAGTACCAGTCAAAAGTTTGGACACACCTACTCATCATTTTCTTTATTTTTTATTATTTTCTACATTGTAGAATAATAGTGAAGACATCAAAACTATGAAAAAACAAATGTGGAATCATGTAGTAACCCACATTATTTAAAACAAACCAAATCAAAATATATTTTAGATTCTTCAAAGTAGCCACCCTTTGCCTTGATGGCAGCTTTTCACACTCTTGGCATTCTCTCAACCAGCTTCACCTGGAATGCTTTTCCAACAGTCTTGAAGGAGTTCCTACATATGCTGAGCACTTGTTGGCTGCTTTTCCTTCACTCTGCGTTCCAACTCATCCCAAACCATCTCAATTGAGTTGAGGTCGGGTGATTGTGGAGGCCAGGTCATCTGATGCAGCACTGCATAACTTCCCTTCTTTGTTGATTAGCCCTTACACAGCCAGGAAGTGTGTTTTGGGTCATTGTCCTGTTGAAAAAGAAATGATAGTCCCACTAAGGGCAAACCAGATGGGATGGCGTATTGCTGCAGAATGCTGTAGTAGCCATGCTGGTTAAGTGTGCCTTGAATTCTAAATAAATCACTGACAGTGTCACCAGCAAAGCACCCCCACACCATCACACCTCCTCCTCCATGCTTCACGGTTGGAGCCATAAATGCGGAGATCATCCGTTCACCTACTCTGTGTCTCACAAAGACACACAGTTGGAACCAAAAACTCACATTTTGACTTATCAGACCAAAGGACAGATTTCCACTGGTCTAATGTCCATTGCTCGTGTTTCTTGTCCCAACCAAGTCTCTTCTTCTAATTGGTGTCCTTTAGTAGTGGTTTCTTTGCAGCAATTCGACCATGAAGGCCTGATTCATCCAGTCTCCTCTGAACAGTTGATGTTGAGATGTGTTTGTTACCTGAACTCTGTGAAGCATTTATTTGGGCTGCAATTTCTGAGGCTGGTAACTTATAATGAACTTATCCTCTGCAGAAAAGGTAACTCTGGGTCTTCTATCTTCTGTATACCACCCCTACCTTGTCACAACACAACTGTTTGACTGAAATACATTAAGAAGGAAAGAAATTCCACAAATTAACTTTTAACAAGGGACACCTGTTAATTCAAATGCATTCCAGGTGACTACTTAATGAAGCTGGTTGAGATAATGCCAAGAGCATGCAAAGCTGTCATCAAGGCAAAGGGTGGCTACTTTGAAGAATCTCAAATATAAAATATTTATATTTTTTTGCTTACTACATGATTCCATATGTGTTATTTCATAGTTTTGATGTCTTCACTATTATTCTACAATGTAGAAAATAGTAAAAATGAAGAAAAACTTTGGAATGAGTAGGTGTGTCCAAACTTTTGACTGGTACTGTATATATATATATATATAGATATATATATATAGATAGATAGATAGATATCATTTATTTATTTATTATTGTACTCCGAATGATCCCAAATGCATAGCCAAAATAGTATTCTAGACAGAATTGTCCAGATAGCATAGCCCTTCGGGCCACCATACTGGCTTTGCTTCTGGGTCCCTTGTGGCTACGGGTCTGGGACCATTCTGAAAATGCATCAATATCTCAGTCACTCTTAATCAGCAGTTTCTCACAGTAGAGGAGAGGGGGGTAAGTTGAGCCATTTTTTTCATTCAGCATCACTCCATCAAGGGAAATATTGTATTCTTTCTAACAAAGATATCTACATATATTTCAGGATGTTATAATCATTCAAAAGTGGTTCCTTGGCACAACTTACCCCAGGTATGGGGTAAGTTTAGCCGCAGGACAGGGTAAGTCAAGATGGCTACACATTTCTGGACTGAATGAAATATTACCAGTGCCGTTTTAAAAACAGAATTCAACACAATCAATTTTAAGCATTTTAAGCATCTTTTAACAAAGGCTTAACACCTAACAAACACTTTGTTATTTTTTTTTATACTTTTAACATAGGACAGGCCCTGTTGTTACCTCATATCCCAGCTATAATGCATTGCAAGCGTCATGAAACCTCTAATATAATAAATACATTTGACTTGGTGAAAATCCGTTTTTTGGACCTAACTTGCTTACCACTTTTTCCATGTGGTTTCTTACTTCACAGACTCAATGAAATTAAGGCCTCTTTCTAAATATTTGGTCAAATGATTAACGTTGTGTATGGTTTCCTAGAAACATGGGTGGCTCAACTTACCCCACTCTCCCCTAGTGTATGGCTTTCATATTTCCTGAAGTGAATTACAACCTTATAATAGATATTTATAGCCAAGCACCTCTTATTCATTAATATGCAGCAACGCATCAATACACAACTATAGAAACAAATCAATGTAATCAATAATGTTCCTTGTGGTATCTTGTATTGATACAAAACAAAGTGTTATGGTAGGGTACAATTTGCTGGTTTTTACTAATTTCTCTGGTGTTTACTAGTAATACTACTTGACACGAGAAGATAGAAATACCTTTACAAAGACTTCTAAGGAGAGTGAGAGTACAAACACAACAGAAAAAAAGTATTTAGTGTTAAATGCTTTATTTGTCATGGGAAAAAATGTGGATGTTGAACTGCACAGGATGCTGTAGAGTTGTAGGACCATGCTGGAGGACCGAAGCTAGGATCAGATTTAGTAGGTGGCCATGGTGCTTGTCAGCCAGTCATTGAAGATGCACACCTGAAGGAAGAGAAGGAGAAGGGAGACATCAGTGGACACAGGGCCAAGTCACTGTAGACCTGAGATAAAGTTGGTATTATTGAAGTTAGAAACATGTAGTTGTGACAGGGACGGGAAGCCTATATAGGGAAGCCTATATTCTTACCTTGGCATAGACACCGGAGTTACCGGGCTCGGCACAGCCATAACCTCAGGACACAACACCCTGCAACTCACCGTTGCACACCACGGGGCCACTGGAGTCACCTTGAGAGAGAGAGAGACAATGAGAGATTTCAGGCACTGTAGCTTGTTGCTATCGGCAGCTGTAAGGCTGGATGAAAAATAAAAGAATGGTTAGAAAGAAGGGTGAATGAAAGGCAGAACATGTAATTTATGGATCATTTACATTTTAACACTGGCAATGGTTACCAGACCAAGTATATTTTATAACGTAACCCCAAAATACATTAACATGGTGCCTTTATTGCTGTACTCACTAGAGCTCATGGTGTTGCCACGTCTAGAGACGGTACACATGGTGCCAGCAGGGGCACAGCTGGTGGGCAGAGCAACAGGCTGCACGTAGGTGTTGAGGGTGGCGGGTTTGCTCAGCTTGATCAGCATGATGTCATTGTTGATGTTGTAGGAGCTGTAGTTGGGGTGGGGGATGATGCGGGAAGAAGAGATGAACTACTCTTTACCCTCAGTCCTGGCAATGTTGTTCTTGCCCAGATGCACCTCCACGTGGCTTAGGGTGAAAGAGAAAGAGGGAAAGGAAAGTCTTTCGTCACTTGATGGTGTTCTGTGCTGAGCCTTGGGGTGCAGGTGACGTGAACTGCATGATATAATCTGGATGATAGGATGTTGTTAAGCCATGACAGACATGTAAAGTAAGTAAATAACCTTGTACAAGCCTTGGCGTGTGCGAGCCGGAACGGCTAATAGGAACAGGAGCCTATCTCCTGTTTCTGTAGCGCGAGGCAGCTTGATGTACCAGTACACATATTGAATGTATTCATTACATGGAAGTCTTATCTATAAGCACATAGGATACTTCATGTACAGGTATGTAGTTTACTCATGACATGTAGCAGTAAGCAGCAGACACAACCCAGTTCTCATTGACCAAGGAACCACCACAGAGGTGGTACCCAGAGTTCAGAGACACCAAGGTGGGGCTGGGAGTAGGCCTTGCACTCATTCCCTTCCACAATCTGGTCCTCCTCCGTGGCAACTGGAAACAGAGAGAACTCTCACAGTTAGCATTGACACATTGCCTCACCTTTCGAGATTATGAAAATCATGATCGTGACATTATAATGTAAAACTAAGATCATGATATTTGTTTGACATCTCTAAAGGACTGTAGATATTTTTGACAAGCAACAGGAAAGGTGTGACAAACTTGTCCCATGAGCTACTAAAAAGTGATCCTTCTAAGTAAAATATTCTAATACTGATAGCATACTGAATTGTATGGCAGTATGCATTCAAATGAATCACTGAAAACGGAGTTATTTGACACTGAATAGTGTTACCATCTCAAATAGCTGTGATAGAAAAATTACATACCTGGTTTGTTTGATATTAATAGTAAACTATTATATATTTAACTAAGAGTAAGACTGGCCTGCTAAGGCTGAGTTTTATGGTGTCCACTCTAGCTTCCTGCAGCTAGTCTGGGTGTCGAGGACATGGGCATTACTAGAGATAGCTTGAAGCTAAAAATTGATTGATGTCTCAGTGATAAAAAAAAAAACTGCCACATTCCAGTCTATCATAGTTGTGCATGTGAGACATATGTCTCCGGTCTAACTGGGCCTGCATTCTATAGATGAGATAGAGATAGATTGAAGGAATAAAACAAACATCTCAGTGTTTGTTCTCATCCTTGCATCTGGGAAACTTAACCTGAAGGAGTAGAATACCCCCCCCCCCCCCCCCCCCCCCCCCTGTGCAGATAAACGACAGGATGAAGCCAGGGTGGGTTATGGTGCCCAATCTGCATGGTTGAAGAGCAGTTTTAGGTTTGGTATATAAAGACCCGGTATTCTCTGTCAAGACGGTCAAGACTGTTGGATTGACGGCTTCGTTATTGCAATAATTAATCAATATTAAAACAATATGATTGTTTGAAGAAATGACCAAGTCTCTCTCAGTACTGAATTTCCACGACATAGCCTATACTCACAAGCGGCTCCAATGAGCAGAACGAAGACCAGAAAAATCATGGTTGCTGTATGATCCTGTCAATGAGTGAGGTTTACCTGCACCTCTGCATTATATATAAATTCAGAAGTGCTGCCTCAGTTCCAGGGCAACATCATTGGCTCTTGACTGACCAATCAGCCATAGGACGATACTGTAAGATTATGCGATTCCTTATCAGTTAGGCTTTCCATACATTTTTGGGGGCAGGAGAGACATGTAGTTAAGGCTGGGGTTAGAGTTGGAGTTAGGGATGGGGTTGAGTCAGGTGTTGAACATAAGGCAAAGGTCATAACAGTCTCACCAATGAGTTAATAGCAAATATTAGAATGAGTTTAGAATACTGTCGTTTTTGGATATCCTTGCCCGGCTGTGGCCCAATTCTACCAATGATTAAATGGGTTTTTGTTAGATGTTTACTAATGAACTTGGGACTTGGCGACCCTCTGTAAGATGTACCTTGCTGCCCGACAGGAATTCTGAAAGGTTTGGCATGTAGCCACAGCAGCAGCATGAAGTCAACACGGCATGCATACCTGTAGAAGAGGAATCTGTAATATAGGAACCTGTCCTGTTCTTTGTTGGTTTGTTTTTTAAAACTGGTCAGCCAGTCGTTGAAGATGCACACCTGGAGGGAGAGAAGGAGAAGAGAGACATTAGTGGATACACTTAAAGGGAGGTGTCACGTCCTGACCATATACTTAGGTTTTTTTGTATTATATTTGGTGCGTATTGGTCATCGAGTGATTTCGACATATCTTCCGATGAGGGAGAATACGAGGAACGCGACAGAATTACCCACCGACAACGGACCAAGCAGCAGAGGAAGGAGCAGCACAAGGAGAGGCACCAGGAGAAAGGCTATCTGGAGTCATGGACTTGGGAGGAAATCCTGGACGGGAAAGGACCATGGACTCAAGCTGGGGATTATCGCCGCCCACAGTGGGAGATCGAGGCGGCGAGAGCTGAGAGGCGCTGGTATGAGGAGAGGGAGCGCAACGGACACGGGAGGCAGCCCCACAATTTTTTTTTGGGGGGGCACACGGGGAGATTGGCGGAGTCAGGTGGTAGACCTAAGCCAACTCCCCGTGCTTACCGGAAGCAGCGTGGTACTGGTAAGACACCGTGTTATGCTGTGGAGCGCACGGTGTCCCCAGTGCACGTTCAAAGCCCGGTGCGCTACATACCAGCCCCCCCGCAAGTGCCATGCGAGTGCAGGCATCGAGCCAGGGCGGATGGTGCCAGCTCAGCGCGTCTGGTCTCCAGTGCGCCTCCTCGGTCCAGGTTATCCTGCGCCGGCGTTGCGCACTGTGTCTCCAGAGCGCTGGGAGGGTCCAGTTCGCCCAATGCCTGCTCTCCGCCCGTGCCGGGCCAAAGTGGGCATTCAGCCTGGAGTGTGGGTAAAGAGTGTCCGTACCAGAACTCCAGTGCTCCCCCACAGCCCGGTTTATCCTGTGCCTCCTCCTCGGACCAGGCCTCCAGTGGGTCTCCCCATCCTGGTTCATCCTGTGCCACCTCCCAGGACCAGGCCTTCAGTGGGTCTCCCCATCCTGGTTCATCCTGTGCCACCTCCCAGGACCAGGCCTCCAGTGGGTCTCCCCATCCTGGTCCGTCCTGTGCCACCTCCTCGGACCAGGCCTCCAGTGGGTCTCCCCATCCTGGTTCATCCTGTGCCACCTCCCAGGACCAGGCCTTCAGTGGGTCTCCCCAGCCTGGTGAGTCCTGTGCCACCTCCCAGGACCAGGCCTTCAGTGGGTCTCCCCATCCTGGTTCATCCTGTGCCACCTCCCAGGACCAGGCCTCCAGTGGGTCTCCCCATCCTGGTCCGTCCTGTGCCACCTCCTCGGACCAGGCCTCCAGTGGGTCTCCCCATCCTGGTTCATCCTGTGCCACCTCCCAGGACCAGGCCTTCAGTGGGTCTCCCCAGCCTGGTGAGTCCTGTGCCTGTGCCCAGGGCCAGGCATCCATCATGTCTCCCCAGCCTGGTGAATCCTGGGTCAGGGCCGTCGGAGGATCCGACACCGGGGTGCGGCCCAGAGGATCCGACACCGGGGTGCGGACCAGAGTATCCGACAACCTCTTGCGACCCGGGACTGAGGGGAGCTGCCTGTGACCCAGAACCGGGTGAGTCTGGTCACAATTCTAAAATAAAGTTGATTAACTATGACTGTGATGATTCTGCCTACAACCCAGAACCGAAGGAGTCTGCTTACAGCCTGGGACCGACGGAGTCGGCCCACGAACCAGAACCAAAGAAGTCTGCCTACTGTCCTAAGCCCAACAGGTCTGTCTACGGTCTGTTGGACAGTAGGCCAGAACCGGAGCCACCTCCAATAGAGGTGGGTTGGGGAGGGGGGGTGTAGCACTGTGCCGTCGTTGACGGCAGCCACCCTCCCTTCCCTCCCTTTAGTTAGGAGGTTAATTGTGTGTTGTTTTTTTTATTTTTTTTTTATTTTTTTCTGTTGGTTTTGTGCATTCAGTGTATGCACCTTTAGGGGGGGGTAATGTCACGTCCTGACCATATACTTAGGTTTTTTTGTATTATATTTGGTCAGGACGTGGCAGTTATGTTTGGTTATGGTATAGTGGGGTTGTGAGTGTTGGGGTAGGTTCTAGGTTAGGTATTTCTATGTGGAGTTTAGTGAGTGTATGTTTGTTTGGTTAATTGGGGTTGGGACTCTCAGTTGAAGGCAGGTGTTGTCTATCTGCCTTTGATTGAGAGTCCCATATAGTGGGGTGTGTTTGTGTTTGATTTTTGTGGGTAATTGTAATTTTGCACTGTGTTTCGTTTCACCTGTGAAACTGTCACCTTTCTCCTCTGAGTGTTTATTTTGTTTTGTCGTTTCCATCTAAAATAAAGATGATGTGGAACAGTCAACCTGCTGCGTATTGGTCATCGAGTGATTTCGACATATCTTCCGATGAGGGAGAATACGAGGAACGTGACAGGAGGTAATAGATTAGACTAGACTAGATGGCGCCGGAGAGGATGGCTGCCGTTTTATTGGCTCTTAATGTCCTATTTTGTTTGTTTTTTTTGCATTGTTTGTAACTTGTTTTGTACATAATGTTGCTGCTACCGTCTCTTATGACCGAAAAGAGCTTCTGGACATCAGAACAGCGATTATTCACCTCGATTGGACAAAT
This sequence comes from Salmo salar, assembly GCF_965601325.2. Classification (NCBI taxonomy): domain Eukaryota; kingdom Metazoa; phylum Chordata; class Actinopteri; order Salmoniformes; family Salmonidae; genus Salmo; species Salmo salar. The sequence continues at coordinate 24,880,769 of NC_138292.1, forward strand.
CATTTTTCTTTAATGAGTCGGACGGAAGGATATACTCCAAACACACGAACAGGCCCTCATCCCCGTCATTCGATGGAGAAAGAAACTGCGATTTCACGGAAAGATATCGGGGTGTCTTATGAGGATCATGCGACCAGTGGCTAATCTGCCTTTACCATCCGTACTGTTAGCCAACGTTCAATCACTGGAAAATAAATGGGATGAACTGAAAGCATGTATATCCTACCAACGGGACATTTAAAAACTGTACTATCTTATGTTACACAGAGTCGTGGCTGAACAACGACATACATTTATTTTTATTTCACCTTTAATTAACCAGGTAGGCCAGTCATTTACAACTGCGACCTGGCCAAGATAAAGCATGCAGTGCTACAAAAACAACAACACAGAGTTACACATAAACAAACGTACAGTCAATAACACAAAAGATTTTTTTTTTTGAAAGATCTATGTACAGTGTGTGAAATGTAGAAGAGTAGGGAGGTAGGAAATAAATTGGCCATAGAGGCGAAAATAATAACAATGTAGCATTAATACTGGAGTGATATATGTGCAGATGATGATGTGCAAGTAGAGATACCGGGGTGCAAAAGAGCAAGAGGGTAAGTAATAATATGGGGATGAGGTAGTCGGGTGTGCTATTTACAGATTGGTTGTGTACAGGTACAGTGATCGGTAAGCTGATCAGACAGCTGATGCTTAAAGTTAGAGAGGGAGATATAAGACTCCAGCTTCAGAGATTTTTGCAATTCGTTCCAGTCATTGGCAGCAGAGAACTGGAAGGAGAGGCGGCCAAAGGAAGTGTTGGCTTTGGGGATGACTAGTGCAATATACCTGCTGGAGTGCGTGCTACGGGTGGGTGTTGCTATGGTGACCAATGAGCTGAGATAAGGCGGGGCTTTACCTAGCATAGACGTATAGATGACCTGGAGCCAGTGGGTTTGGCGACGGATATGTAGTGAGGGCCAGCCAGCGAGAGCATAGAGGTCGCGGTGGTGGGAGGTATATGGGGCTTTGGTGATAAAACGGATGGCACTGTGATAGACTACATCCAGTTTGCTGAGTAGAGTGTTGGGGGCTATTTTGTAAATGACATCGCCAAAGTCAAGGATCGGTAGGATAGTCAGTTTTACGAGGGTATGTTTGGCGGCATGAGGGAAGGAGGCTTTGTTGCGAAATAGGAAGCCGATTCTAGATTGATAACATACAGCTGGCGGGTTATAAACTCTATCGACAGGATAGAATAGCAGCCTCTGGTAAGACACGGGGTGGGGGCCCGTGTCTTGGTGCACGATATCTAAGGAAGTCTAGAGGTTTTGCTCGCCTGAGGTAGAGTATCTCATGGTAAGCTGTAGACCATACTATCTACCTAGAGAGTTTTCATCTGTATTTTTCATAGCTGTCTACATACTACCACAGACTGATGCTGGCACTAAAACCGCACTCAGTCAGCTGTATACTGCCATAAGCAAACAGAAACACGCTCATCCAGATGCGGTGCTCCTAGTGTCCGGGGACTTTAATGCAGGGAAACTTAAGTCAGTTTTACCTAATTTCTATCAGCATGTTAAATGTGCAACCAGAGGGAAAACAACTCTAGACCACCTTTACTGCACACACGGGGGGGCACACATGGTGCCAGCTGGTGGGCAGAGCAACAGGCTGCACGTAGGTGTTGAGGGTGATGGGTTTGCTCAGCTTGATCAGCATGATGTCATTGGAGTATTTCTCCTGTCTTATCCGGTGTCCTGTGTGAATTTAAGTATGCTCTCTCTAATTCTCTCTTTCTTTCTCTCTTTCTTTCTTTCTCTCTCTCGGAGGACCTGAGCCCTAGGACCATGCCTCAGGACTACCTGACATGATGACTCCTTGCTGTCCCCAGTCCACCTGGCTGTGCTGCTGCTCCAGTTTCAACTGTTCTGCCTGCGGCTATGGAACCCTGACCTGTTCACCGGACGTGCTACCTGTCCTAGACCTGCTGTTTTCAACTATCTAGAAACAGCAGGAGCGGTAGAGATACTCTCATTGATCAGCTATGAAATGCCAACTGACATTTACTCTTGAGGTGCTGACTTGTTGCACCCTCGACAACTGTGATTATTATTATTTGACCATGCTGGTCATTTAAGAACATTTGAAAATCTTGGCCATGTTCTGTTATAATCTCCACCCGACACAGCCAGAAGAGGACTGGCCACCCCTCATAGCCTGGTTCCTCTCTAGGTTTCTTCCTAGGTTTTGGCTTTTCTAGGGAGTTTTTCCTAGCCACCGTGCTTCTACACCTGCATTGCTTGCTGTTTGGGGTTTTAGGCTGGGTTTCTGTACAGCACTTTGAGATATCAGCTGATGTAAGAAGGGATATATAAATACATTTGATTAAATTTGATTTGATTGTCGATGTAGTAGGAGCTGTAGTTGGGGTGACGGATCACGCGGGATGAAGAGATGAACTGCTCGTTACCCTCAGTCACCTGGATGTTGTGCTCGCCCAGACAGACCTGCACATGAGAAGATCAGAAGATTCTAGGAACACTCCTGAGTGGTGCAGCAGTCTAAGGCACTGCATCTCAGTGCTAGAGCCGTCACTACAGATCCTGGTTCGATCCCGGGCTGTATCACAACCAACAATTGACCCAGCGTTGTTCGGGTTAGGGGAGGGTTTGCTGGAGTAGGCCGGTCATTGTAAAATAAGAATTTGTCCTTAACTGACTTGCATAGTTAAATAAAGATTAAATAAAATAAATAAATGCGAGAGAGAGAGGTCCAATTAATTAACTTAGTTTTAGAGTTTGTATTTAACTATGTCCTTTAGTTTAACCAAGGTTAGATTGTCACTAACCATGTTTCCATCCAAACATTATTTTGCAAGTAAAGTACCAGTCGGATAAGAAAACTCACAACAGGTCTGATGGAAATATAGCAGCCAGCCTAACTACTCACTGGACTCCTATGATCACTCGGCTACGCAAGCCTCTCCCTAATGTCAATATGCCTTGTCCATTGCTGTTCTGGTTAGTGATTATTGTCTTATTTCACTGTAGAGCCTCTAGCCCTGCTCAATATGCCTTAGCCAACCCTTTAGTTCCACTACCCACAAATGCGGTGACATCAAATGGTTTAAATGTTTCTAGAGACAATATCTTTATCTTTCATCGCAAAATGCCTAAGTTTACCTCCAATGTATTCACATCCTACCATACCTTTGTCTGTACATTATGCCTTGAATCTATTCTATCGCACCCAGAAACCTGCTTCTTTTACACTGTGTTCCGAACTTACAAGACGACCAGTTCTTATAGCCTTTAGCCGTACCCTTAGCCTACTCCTCCTCTGTTCCTCTGGTGATGTATGTTAACATTAGAAGCCTCCTCCCTAAGTTTGTTTTATTCACTGCTTTAGCACACTCTGCCAACCCGGATGTCCTAGCCGTGTCTGAATCCTGGCTTAGGAAGACCACCAAAAACCCTGAAATGTCCATCCCTAACTATAACATTTTCCGACAAGATAGAACTGCCAAAGGGGGCGGAGTTGCAATCTACTGCAGAGATAGCCTGCAGAGTTCTGTCTTACTATCCAGGTCTGTACCCAAACAATTCGAGCTTCTACTTTTAAAATCCACCTTTCCAGAAACAAGTCTCTCACCGTTGCTGCTTGCTCTAGACCACCCTCTGCCCCCAGCTGTGCCCTGGACACCATATGTGAATTGATTGCCCCCAATCCACCTTTCCAGAAGCAAGTCTCTCACCGTTGCTGCTTGCTATAGACCACCCTCTGCCCCCAGCTTTGCCCTGGACACCATATGTGAATTGATTGCCCCCCATCTATCTTCAGAGCTCGTGCTGCTAGGTGACCTAAACCTTGACATGCTTAACACCCCAGCCATCCTACAATCTAAGCTTGATGCCCTCAATCTCACACAAATTATCAATGAACCTACCAGGTACAACCCCAAATCCGTAAACACGGGCACCCTCATAGATATCATCTTAATGAACTTGCCCTCCAAATACACCTCTGCTGTTTTCAACCAAGATCTCAGCGATCACTGCCTCATTGCCTGCATCCGTAATGGGTCTGCGGTCAAACGACCACCCCTCATCACTGTCAAACGCTCCCTAAAACACTTCAGTGAGCTTTCTAATCGACCTGGCCCTGGTATCCTGGAAGGATATTGACCTCATCCCGTCAGTAGAGGATAGCCTGGTTATTTGTTTAAAGTGCCTTCCTCACCATCTTAAATAAGCATTCCCCATTCAAAAAATGTAGAACCAGGAACAGATATAGCCCTTGGTTCACTCAGACCTGACTGCTCTTGACCAGCACAAAAACATCCTGTGGCGATGCATTCAATAGTCCCCGTGATATGCAACTTTTCAGGGAAGTTAGGAACCAATACAGACAGGCAGTTAGGAAACAGAAACTCAAAAAAGTTCAGGGACACTGTAAAGTCCATGGAAAATAAGAGCACCTCCTCCCAGCTGCCCACTGCACTGAGGCTAGGAAACATTGTCACCACCGATAAATCCACTATAATTGAGAATTTCAATAAGCATTTTTCTATGGCTGGCCATGCTTTCCACCTGGCTACCTCCACCCCGGTCAACTGCCCTGCACGCCGCACAGCAACTCGCCCAAGCCTCCCCCATTTCTCCTTCACCCAAATACAGATATCTGATGTTCTGAAAGAGCTGCAAAATCTGGACCCCTACAAATCAGCCGGGCTAGACAATCTGGACCCTCTCTTTCTAAAATGATCTGCCGAAATTGTTGCAACCCCTATTACTAGCCTGTTCAACCTCTCTTATGTATCGTCTGAGATTCCCAAAGATTGGAAAGCTGCCGTGATCATCCCCCTCTTCAAAGGATGAGACACTCTAGACCCAAACTGCTACAGACCTATATATATTCTACCCTGCCTTTCTAAGGTCTTCGAAAGCCAAGTTAACAAACAGATTACCGACCATTTCGAATCCCACCGTAACTTCTCCGCTATGCAATCTGGTTTCAGAGCTGGTCATGGGTGCACCTCAGCCACGCTCTAGGTCCTAATCGATATCATAACCGCCATCGATAAGAGACATTACTGTGCAGCCGTATTCATCGACCTGGCCAAGGCTTTCAACTCTGTCAATCACCACATTCTTATTGGTAGACTCAACAGCCCTGGTTTCTCAAATGACTGCCTCGCCTGGTTCACCAACTACTTCTCTGATAGAGTTCAGTGTGTCAAATCGGAGGGCCTGTTGTCCGGACCTCTGGCAGTCTCTATGGGGGTGCCACAGGGTTAAATTCTCGGGCCGACTCTCTTCTCTGTATACATCCAATGATGTCGCTCTTGCTGTTGGTGATTCTCTGATCCACCTCTACTCAGACGACGCCATTCTGTATCCTTCTGGCCCTTCTTTGGACAGTGTGTTAACAAACCTCCAGATGAGCTTCAATGCCATACAACTCACCTTCCGTGAGTTCCAACTGCTCTTAAATGCAAGTAAAACTAAATGCATGCTCTTCAACCGATCACTGCCCGCATCCACCTTCCTGACTACCATCACTACTCTGGACGGTTCTGACTTAGAATATGTGGACAATTAAAAATACCTAGGTGTCTGGCTAGACTGTAAACTCTCCTTCCAGACTCACATTAAGCATCTCCAATCCAAAATGAAATCTAGAATTGGCTTCCTATTTCGCAACAAAGCATCCTTCAGTCATGCTGCCAAACATACCCTCGTAAAACTAACCATCCTACTGATCCTCGACTTCGGCGATGTCATCTACAAAATAGCCTCCAACACTCTACTCAACAAATTGGATGCATTCTATCACAGTGCCATCCGTTTTGTCACCAAAGCCCCATATACTACACACCACTGCAACTTGTACGCTCTCGTTGACTGGCCCTTGCTTCATACTCGTCGCCAAATCCACTGGTTCCAGGTCATCTACAAGTGTTTGCTAGGTAAAGCCCCGCCCTTATCTCAGCTCACTGGTCACCATAGCAGCACTCACCTGTAGCACACACTCCAGCAGGTATATCTCATTGGTCACCCCCAAAGCCAATTCCTCCTTTGGCCGCCTTTCCTTCCAGTTCTCTGCTGCCAATGACTGGAACGAACTGCAAACATCACTGAAGCTGGAGACTCATATCTCCCTCACTATCTTTAAGCACCAGCTGTCAGAGCAGCTCACAGATCACTGCACCTGTACATAGCCCATCTGTAAATAGCCCATCCAACTACCTCAACCCCATACTGTATTTATTTATTTATCTTGCTCCTTTGCACCCCAGTATCTCTAATTGCACATTCATCTTCTGCACATCTGCCATTCCAGTGTTTAATTGGTATATTGTAATTACTTCGCCACCATGGCCTATTTATTACCTTTACCTCCCTTGTCCTACCTCATTTGCACACACTGTATATAGACTTTATCTACTGTATTATTGACTGCATGTTTGTTTTTTCCATGTGTAACTCTGTGTTGTTGTATGTTTCGAACTGCTTTGCTTTATCTTGGCCAGGTCGCAGTTGTAAATGGGAATTTGTTCTCAACTAGCCTACCTGGTTAAATAAAGGTGAAATAAATAAAATAGGTTAACTTTCCTAGATGTTGACAGAACAAAATACGCTAGACACAATATATTGGAAGTAGTTCACATGATACTTAGACTTGTAGCAGTGATCAGCAGACACCACCATGTGCTGGAGATCAGGGAGCCACCACAGAAGTGGTAGCCAGACTGCAGAGACACCTGATGGTGCTGGGAGTAGGGCTTGCCTTGCACTCATACCCTTCGACGATCTTGTCGTCCTCCATGGCAACTGGAAATCGAGAGCAGGCACATTCTTAGCTATATTTCCTCACCTTTTGAGATTATTAAAAAAAGCATAGCACTATGATAAAAGTGGAATAAAAGTTCTTAATAACGTAAAATAAACACATTTGTGATGTTAGTGTCATAACACATTCCTCTATGATCATTTTTACGCTGCTCAATTGACCAGAGCAAAGACCAGAGAAATCATGGTTGCTGTGTCATCCTGTCGATGAAAGGGGTTAATCTGCACCCCTGGTTTATGTACCGCCCAGTTTCATGGACTTTTTGATTTGTCAAGAGAAAGCTAATCAGATTTAAAAGGTTCTCTGGACAGCAAATAATACAGCAGGTCAAGCTGTAAAATGTCAGAAAGTTGTGCATCCTCACCACTCACTGGTGATGGTTAAGATATGGGAAGGGTCAACTCAACTGATCCTACCTCTGTGTCCAAGGCCAACGTCTATGTGAATGAGACTCAAACCTGTCAAATCACCTCGCAAAACGTAGGCCTACCTTTTCATTAAGTATTGGTCAACGTTGTCTTATTAAGCCCAGTATGGTGTTTATTGATTGAGTTAATTCCAGATTTAGGACTGGATTCAATCCGTATTGTGGAAGTATCATTCAAGGTCAGCATTAATATGTGAAGGTCATTTCAGATTGAGCTGACATATGCGGTGTTTACTGTGAATGCAGTCTCTGCGAACAGGGGAAAATGCCTTTAAATTTCAATCGAGTTATAACGCGGACCTTCTGCGAACATCTGCGATACGGATTAAATCCTACCCTTCATTTCTACCAGAAGACAGTGATACAGTACATTAAAACTGCCAGTTTGAGATGGACAGTATTCTCTGCAGTTCAAACTGTATCTTGACCTCAACATGGCTGCAACACAGCTGTGTAGTTCACACACACAATCTACCCAAGGCTTACCATCATTTTGTAGATTAGATTTTTATTTAGTCACATGCACAGGGTCGCAGATGTCGTTGCAGTGTACAGTGAAGTGCTTAAGCTCCGAGCTCCAACAGTGCAGGTGTGAATGAAACAATAAAATAAAAATGATATATACATTTACAACTGTGACAATGATAAAAATGAAATGTCCATAGAGGGAGCAGCGGGGGTGGGGTTGGCAGTCTGTTAGTTTTAGCTATGATGGTTGGTGCCGTTTAAGTTGAGGGAGGACGACCCTTTTTTTATGAGCATGGTCTTGTTCACAAAGCTAAAATAGGCCTTGTGAGCTGTCAAGTTGTGTTTGTCAACTTCTCCAAGAGAATTCCAATGTGTGAACCACACAGCTGCGTTCCAATCATGTTGAGGTCAACATACAGTCTGCAGAGAATACTGCCCATCTCAAAATGGAAGTTGTAGTGTACTGTACATGTATCACTGTAAGAAATTAAATCAAACCAGATGGTAAGAACCTGCACAAAAAAAGGAAAACGTATATTTAGCTTTATGCTGCCTTTAGGGTTAACTTCATACCAATCCTTGATGGAAACTGCTGTGTCATAATGCTGAGGAGCTGATCGTGGACTACAGGAAAAGGCGGGCAGGCTCCCATTAACATCGACTGTAATGGGAGCTGTAGTGGAGCGGGTCGAGAGTTTCAAGTTCCTTGGTGTCCACATCACCAACGAACTATCATGGTCCAAACATACCAAGACAGTCATGAAGAGGGCACGACAAAACCTTTTCCCCCTCAGGAGACTGAAAAGATTTGGCATGGGCCCCCAGATCCTCAAATGGTTCTACCGCTGCACCATCGAGAGCATCCTGACCGGTTGCATCACCATCTGGTATGGCAACTGCTCGGCAGCTGACCGTAAGGCGCTACAGAGGGTAGTTCGTACGGCCCTGTACATCGCTAGGGCCAAGCTTCCAACATCCAGGACCTACATAATAGGCGTGTCAGAGGAAAGCCCATAAAATTGTCAGAGACTCTAGTCACCTATGTTATAGACTGTTTTCTATGCTACCGCACGGCAAGCGGAGCACCAAGTCTAGGACCAAAAGGCTACTCAACTGGTTCTACCCCCAAGCCATTAGACTGCTGAATAATTCATAAAAATGAATTGTACACTCTTGTACACTGCTGCTTCTTGCTGTTTGTTTGTTAACAATGCATAGTCACTTCGTCCCCACCTACATGTACAGATTACCTCAACTAGCCTGTACCCCTGCACACTGACTCTGTACTGGTGCCCCCTGTATATAGTCTCGTTATTGTTATTCTTATTGTGTTACTTTTCATTATTACTTTTTATTTTAGCCTACATGGTAAATACTTTCTTCTTCTTGAACTGCACTGTTGGTTAAGGGCTTGTAAGTAAGCATTTCACGGTAAAGTCTACACTTGTTGTATTCGGCGCATGTGGCAAAAGGTGACCTTGGCAGGGCACCTTTTGCCTCTGATTTGGCTTTCTCTTGACCAATCAAACAGTTCCATTAAACGGGGCGGCACACCCAATTCTGCATATATACCAGGGGTGCAGATGAACCCCTTTCATCGACAGGATCACACAGCAACCATGATTTCTCTGGTCTTCGTTCTGCTCATTGGAGCCGCTTGTGAGTATAGTAATGTTCATAGAATAAAGAACAGGACTGTGTAATGACACTAACATCACACATTTGTTTCTTTGACTTTATTAAGAAATATGTTGTTGTTGTTTTATCACAGTTCCTTGCTTTTCCATCTCAAAAGGTGAGGTAATATAGCTAAGAATGTGCCTGCTCTCCCTTTACAGTTGCTACGGAGGACGACAAGATCGTCGGAGGGTATGAGTGCAAGCCCTACTCCCAGCCCCACCAGGTGTCTCTGAACTCTGGGTACCACTTCTGTGGTGGCTCCTTGGTCAATGAGAACTGGGTTGTGTCTGCTGCTCACTGCTACAAGTCGTAAGTAGCATACCATGTGAACTAAACTAAGCAAAAAAAGAAACATCCTTTCACTGTCAACTGCGTTTATGTGTAAATATTTGTATGAACATAAGATTCAACAACTGAGACAAACTGATGTGACTAAAATAAATGGAATAATGTGTCCCTGAACAAAGGGGGGGTCAAAATCACACCAGATACTGACCCATGTGGCCACCAGCTGCATTAAGTACTGCAGTGCATCTCCTCCTCATGGACTGCACCAGATTTGACAGTTCTTGCTGTGAGATGTTATCCCACTCTTCCACCAATGCACCTGCAAGTTCCCGGACATTTCTGGGGGGAATGACCCTCACCCTCCGATCCAACAGGTCCCAGACGTGCTCAATGGGATTGAGATCCGGGCTCTTCACTGGCCATGGCAGAACACTGACATTCTTGTCTTGCAGGAAATCACGCACAGAATGAGCAGTATGGCTGGTGGCATTGTCATGCTGGATGGTCATGTCAGGATGAGCCTGCAGGAAGGGTACCACATGAGGGAGGAGGATGTCTTCCCTGTAATGCACAGCATTGAGATTGCCTGCAATGACAACAAGCTCAGTCCGATGATGCTGTGACACACCGCCCCAGACCATGACGGACCATCCACCTCCAAATCGATCCCGCTCCAGAGTACAGGCCTCGGTGTAACGCTCATTCCTTCGACGATAAACGCGAATACGACCATCACCCCTGGTGAGACAAAACCGTGACTCGTCAGTGAAGAGCACTTTTTGCCAGTCCTGTCTGGTCCAGCGATGGTGGGTTTGTGCCCATATTGAGTCAATAACACCTAGCAACGTTGTTGCCGGTGATGTCTGGTGAGGACCTGCCTTACAACAGGCCCACAAGCCCTCAGTCCAGCCTCTCTCAGCCTATTGAGGACGGTCTGAGCACTGATGGAAGGATTGTGCGTTCCTGGTGTAACTCGGGCAGTTGTTGTTGCCATCCTGTACCTGTCCCGCAGGTGTGATGTTCGGATGTACCGATCCTGTGCAGATGTTACATGTGGTCTGCCACTGCGAGGACGATCAGCTGTTCGTCCTGTCTACCTGTAGTGCTGTCTTAGGCTTTTCACAGTACGGACATTACAATTTATTGCCCTGGCCACATCTGCAGTCCTCATGCCTCCTTGAAGCATGCCTAAGGCACGTTCACGCAGATGAGCAGGGACCCTGGGCATCTTTCTTTTAGTGTTTTTCAGAGCCAGTAGAAAGGCCTCTTTAGTGTCCTAAGTTTTCATAACTGTGACCTTACTTGCCTACTGTCTGTAAGCTGTGTCTTAACGACTGTTCCACAGGTGCATGTTCATTAATTGTTTATGGTTCACTGAACAAGCATGGGAAACAGTGTTTAAACCCTTTACAATGAAGATCTGTGAAGTTATTTGGATTTTTACAAATCATCTTTGAAAGACAGGGTCCTGAAAAAAGGACGCAACAAATTGAGTCAATAACACCTAGAAACATTTTGTTAAAATTAACTTTTGCAAAACTAAAGGACACAGGTGAACTCCACATTCACATGAACCATGAAAGTTAAAAAAGTAAAAATGGTACTCTCTCTCTTTCAGCCGTGTGGAGGTGCGTCTGGGCGAGCACAACATCCAGGTGACTGAGGGTAGCGAGCAGTTCATCTCTTCATCCCGCGTGATCGGTCACCCCAACTACAGCTCCTACAACATCGACAATGACATCATGCTGATCAAGCTGAGCAAACCCGCCACCCTCAACACCTACGTGCAGCCTGTTGCTCTGCCCACCAGCTGTGCCCCCGCTGGCACCATGTGTACCGTCTCTGGATGGGGCAACACCATGAGCTCTAGTGAGTACAGAACCTGGGTCAAAGGTTACATGTGCCAGTTGGTCATCTTCATGGTGACTGAGTGTGTTTATAGGTATTGTAACTATACTATTAGGAACACAAGGTCATTATATATAACCATAACTCTCCCCCTTCTCCCTCTCTCCTTTCTTCCATTTCTCTCTGTCTGCTTTTCCTTACAGCCGCTGACAGCAACAAGCTGCAGTGCCTGAACATCCCCATCCTGTCCTACAGCGACTGTAACAACTCCTACCCTGGCATGATCACCAACGCCATGTTCTGCGCTGGATACCTGGAGGGAGGCAAGGACTCTTGCCAGGTACTTACCACTCTGACCTCAGTTCAGTGGTACCACAAAGATGACTTTAAATGGACTTGTTCAGTTAAATGAATACAGAAATAATTATGAATTGTATATAACTATTTATTTCTCTCTCTTTCTCCCTTCCTCCCTCTTGCTCTCTCTCTCTCAGGGTGACTCCGGTGGCCCTGTGGTGTGCAACGGTGAGCTGCAGGGTGTTGTGTCCTGGGGTTACGGCTGTGCCGAGCCCGGTAACCCCGGTGTCTACGCCAAGGTAAGACAGACATTTTTTTTCCTGTTGTGGAAACATCAACATACATACATCACTGTGACATCCCTTGTTTTCCTGAAAAAAAGAAATTGAGTCTATAAAACATTGATTGATGGTTCTTATGTTGCCTCCCATTGAGTGTGTCCACTAATGTCTCTCTTCTTCTTCTCTTCCTCCAGGTGTGCATCTTCAATGACTGGCTGACCAGCACCATGGCCACCTATTAAGTCTGATCCTAGCTTCGGTCCTCCAGCATGGTCCCACAACTCTACAACATCCTTTGCAGTTCAACATTACCTTTTATACTGGAGATGAAATACGAATGACAAATAAAACATTTAACACCATTTCAGTTTACTGAGTATTTTTCTCAAAGATAAATAAAAAAGTGAGTATACTCTCGAAGGTACTTCTTACATGCCTGTAGCATAGAGCACATATTCATGTATGATATCAAATATTTTGTTCTGTATAGCATGGATTGCAAGTGTGGATTGCAAGTGGAATGTCTTCATTTGTGACAGTTAGTAAATGCTGGAGTTACATCAGCTGAAAGCTATAGTCTGTGATTGGTACATACAGTATATTTCTTGACTTTTAAATAAATGCTATAACCATTGATTGTTGAAGAGTATAATGTATAAATGCCTCAGGAGCTCAGGCAATCTGTCGTACCCCATCAGACACTCAAACTGGACAGTTTTATCTCCATCTCTTTATTCAAAGACTCAGTCATGGACACTTACTGACAGTTGTGGCTGCTTCCTGTGATGTATTGTTGTCTCTACCTTCTTGCCCTTCGTGCTGTTGTCTGTGCCCAATAATGTTTGTACCATGTTTTGTGCTGCTACCATGTTGGGCTGCTGCCATGTTGTGTTGCTACCATGTTGTTGACATGTTGTGTTGCTACCATGTTGTGTTGTCATGCGTAGCTGCTATGCTATGCTGTTGTCTAAGGTCTCTGTTTATGTAGTCATGTGGTGTCTCTCTTGTCATCATGTGTGTTGTGTCCTATATTTTTATAGATTTTTTTTTTTATCCCAGCCCCCGTCCCCGCAGGAGGCCTTTTGCCTTCTGGTTGGCCGTCATTGTAAATAAGAATTTGTTCTTAACTGACTTGCCTAGTTAAATACATGTTAAATTAAAAAAATATATTAGAAAAGAACTCAACATATAAGTACATTTCACTCCATTGTTTGTAAACAATGTAACTGTAAACAAACACTATAACTTCGAAACACGGGTCATGATTCAATCATATGCGCATTGTTGACAAGCGCATTGCTCTGTCGATTATTCTGCTTTTTAAAGTCAATTTACTACTCCCTATAGCCCTCAACTCTAGAACAGAAAACCAGCAGGTTCTGGACATTGTATGGGAAGAGTTGAATACCCCTGCTCTATAGCAATCAATAAGACAACATTTCTTTTTATTTGGTTGAGCTATCCCTTTAACAATTTAAACTGTTAGGAGGAATCTCAATATGAACATCCTTATATTGGAAATATATCAAATTTTTTATTTGAGTTCAAACATTAGTTATGTATTCTATGGGGCTATGGTTGCGTACAGTTCAGAGAGAACTAATGTGTTACAGCTGTAACCTATGTGAGATGGCTAGCTAGTTAACAGGGCGCGCTAGTAGCATTTCAATCGGTGAAGTCACTCGCTCTGAGAACTTAAAGTAGTTGTTTCCCTTGCTCTGCAAGGGCTGTGGTTTTTACTGAGTGATAGGTAGCAATGCTTCGTGGGAAGCAGTGGTCAATGTGTTCAGAGGGTCCCTGGTTCAAGTCCAGGGTGGGGCGAGGAGAGGGACGGAAGCAAAACTGTTACGTTGGTTACTTGCACAATAACTGAAGGCAGCCAGTGATGGTGTAGTGGTAGGATCACTAGGATGCTGCGGGTTGAGTAGCTAGCTGTACTGACTAGCTTGGCTAGCCAGCAGGTTGTTTGTCTGCCCCTCGAGAATGATGACAAACCCGGTAAACCACAACATTAAACAAGTATAGCGAGTGAAAAGTAGTTGGCTATACTCATACCGTCCCGGCCTATTAAACAAAAGCAAATTGAACAATACATTTCGGTGTTGCAACACTCTAGCAAACTCCGTCATTGTTCTCCAAGATCACCTCCGTCCAATACGCACGTACCCGCCCAATCTACTTCACGTCACACCGTACATGGATGCGGACAGATCTGTACGGGGATGCGGGAAATAAAATAATAGAATAAACTAAACCCAGTCTTTACAGGAGGTTACATTCACCCCTCACTAGGAAAACTTGACGTCCCGACAAGTTATACATAAAACAGAAGATTAGGCATCACAATGAATTCGACACATAACACAGTTTACAACACACCTTGAGCTATAACTTCTCTTAACACTATGCAACAGTAAAGCACAGGCATATAAAAACACACCCTCAAACCAAAAAACTCTCAGAAGTATGATATGTGTGTGGTGCAAGAAAACACGCTGTAATGAGGTGAAGTGATGGTATGGTGATGTACGGGACTTCTTCATCCAGCCAGCTGAAGGACCTCCCGGATGACTCTTCTTTCAAAGTTTCTGCCCTGATGCCCTGATCAAAGTTTATGCAGAGAGGCAGGCCATAATGGACAAAGAACTTCTCCCAAAGCACCCTGGCCACATTGCTGGCTTCCTGGTCTTAAGTGGCGTAAGCTTGGGCGTAGCGAGTGAAGTGATCTGTCACTACGAGGATGTTACTGATGTTCTTTGTGTCATTCTCCAGAGAGAGCAGGTCTATACACACCAACTCTAGGGGGGCCACAGTGGTGATGTTCACTGAAGCTGCTGATCTAGCAGGCAGTGTCTTCAACTGCACAAACCTTGAACATGACTTGCAGTGAAACTGAATGTCTCTGATCATGAAGCGCCAGTAGAACCCAGCACTGGCTAGATCATGTCCACTCATAACCTAAATGTTTTATTTATTTATTTATTTATTTAACCTTTATTTAACCAGGTAGGCAAGTTGAGAACAAGTTCTCATTTACAATTGCGACCTGGCCAAGATAAAGCAAAGCAGTTCGACAACATACAACAACACAGAGTTACACATGGAGTAAAACAAACATACAGTCAATAATACAGTAGAAAAATAAGTCTATATACAATGTGAGCAAATGATGTGAGATAAGGGAGGTAAAGGCAAAAAAGGCCATGGTGGCAAAGTATAGCAAGAAAAACACTGGAATGGTAGATTTGTAGTTTGAAGAAAGTTCAGAGATAAAATATAAATAATATGGTGCAAAGGAGCAAAATAAATCAAATAAATAAATACAGTAGGGGAAGAGGTAGTAGTTTGGGCTAAATTATAGATGGGCTATGTACAGGTGCAGTGATCTGTGAGCTGCTCTGACAGCTGGTGCTTAAAGCTAGTGAGGGAGATAAGTGTTTCCAGTTTCAGAGATTTTTGTAGTTCGTTCCAGTCATTGGCAGCAGAGAACTGGAAGGAGAGACGACCAAAGGAGGAGTTGGCTTTAGGGGTGACCAGAGAGATATACCTGCTGGAGCGCGTGCTACAGGTGGGTGCTGCTATGGTGACCAGTGAGCGGAGATAAGGGGGGACTTTACCTAGCAGGGTCTTGTAGATGACCTGGAGCCAATGTGTTTGGCGACGATTATGAAGCGAAGGCCAGCCAACGAGAGCGTACAGGTCGCAGTGGTGGGTAGTATATGGGGCTTTGGCGACAAAACGGATGGCACTGTGATAGACTGCATCCAGCTTGTTGAGTAGAGTGTTGGAAGCTATTTTGTAAATGACATCGCCGAAGTCGAGGATTGGTAGGATGGTCAGTTTTACGAGGGTATGTTTGGCAGCATGAGTGAAGGATGCTTTGTTGCGAAATAGGAAGCCAATTCGAGATTTCACTTTGGATTGGAGATGATTGATGTGAGTCTGGAAGGAGAGTTTACAGTCTAACCAGACACCTAGGTATTTGTAGTTGTCCACAAATTCTAAGTTAGAACCGTCCAGAGAAGTGATGCTGGACAGGCGGGCAGGTGCAGGCAGCGATCGGTTGAAGAGCATGCATTTAGTTTTACTTGTGTTTAGGAGCAGTTGGAGACCACGGAAGGAGAGTTGAATGGCATTGAAGCTCGTCTGGAGGGTTGTTAACACAGTGTCCAAAGAAGGGCCAGAAGTGTACAGAATGGTGTCGTCTGCGTAGAGGTGGATCAGAGATTCCCCAGCAGCAAGAGCGACATCATTGATGTATACAGAGAAAAGAGTTGGCCCAAGAATTGAACCCTGTGGTACCCCCATAGAGACTGCCAGAGGTCCAGACAGTAGGCCCTCCGATTTGACACACTGAACTCTGTCAGAGAAGTAGTTGGTGAACCAGGCGACGCAATCGTTTGAGAAACCAAGGCTACTGAGTCTGCAGATGAGGATGTGGTGATTAACAGAGTCAAAAGCTTTGGCCAGGTCAATGAATACGGCAGCACAGTATTGTTTCTTATCGATGGCGGTTACGATGTCGTTTAGGACCTTGAGCGTGGCTGAGGTGCACCCATGACCAGCTCTGAAACCAGATTGCATAGCGAAGAGGGTGCGGTGGGATTCGAAATGGTCGGTAATCTGTTTGTTGACTTGGCTTTCGAAGACCTTAGAAAGGCAGGGTAGGATGGATATAGGTCTGTAGCAATTTGGGTCAAGAGTGTCACCTCCTTTGAAGAGGGGGATGACAGCAGCTGCTTTCCAATGTATGGGAATCTCAGACGACACGAAAGAGAGGTTGAACAGGCTAGTAATAGGGGTTGCAATAATTTCGGCAGATAATTTTAGAAAGAGAGGGTCCAGATTGTCAAGCCCAGCTGATTTGTAGGGGTCCAGATTTTGCAGCTCTTTCAGAACATCAGCTGAATGGATTTGGGAGAAGGAGAAATGGGGGAGGCTTGGGCGAGTAGCTGTGGGGGGTGCAGTGCTGTTGAATGCAGTAGGGGTAGTTAGGTGGAAAGCATGGCCAGCCGTAGAAAAATGCTTATTGAAATTCTCAATTATAGTGGGCTTATCGGTGGTGACAGAGTTTCCTATCCTCAGTGCAGTGGGCAGTTGGGAGGAGGTGTTCTTATTCTCCATGGACTTTACAATGTCCCAGAACTTTTTAGAGTTGGAGTTGCACGAAGCGAATTTCTGTTTGAAAAAGCTAGCCTTGGCGTTTCTAACTGCCTGTGTGTATTGGTTTCTAACTTCCCTAAAAAGTTGCATATCGCGGGGGCAGTTCGATGCTAATGCAGAACGCCACAGGATATTTTTGTGTTGGTTAAGGGCAGTCAGGTCTGGGGAGAACCAAGGGCTATATCTGTTCCTGGTTCTAAATTTCTTGAAAGGGGCATGCTTATTTAAGATGGAGAGGAAGGCATTTAAAAAAAATAACCAGGCATCCTCTACTGACGGGATGAGGTCAATATCCTTCCAGGATACCAGGGCCAGGTCGAATAGAAAGGCTTGCTCGTTGAAATGTTTCAGGGAGCGTTTGACAGTGATGAGTGGAGGTCGTTTGACCGCTGACCCATTACGGGTGCAGGCAATGAGGCAGTGATCGCTGAGATCTTGGTTGAAAACAGCAGAGGTGTATTTAGAGGGCACGTTGGTTAGGATGATATCTATGAGGGTGCCAGTGTTTGCGGCTTTGGGGTTGTACCTGGTGGGTTCATTAATAATTTGTGTGAGATTGAGGGCATCAAGCTTGGATTGTAGGATGGCTGGGGTGTTAAGCATGTCCCAGTTTAGGTCACCTAGTAGCACGAGCTCTGAAGATAGATGGGGGGCAATCAGTTCACATATGGTGTCCAGAGCACAACTAGGGGCCGAGGGGGGTCTATAGCAGGCGGCAACGGTGAGAGACTTGTTTTTGGAGAGGTGGATTTTTAAAAGTAGAAGTTCAAATTGTTTGGGTACAGACCTGGATAGCAGGACAGAACTCTGCAGGCTATCTCTGCAGTAGATTGTGAATAGAATGTCCCATTTCATTGTAGAGAGACTTCATGACCACGGCTCTAAATTATTGGGGGAGAACCAACTGCTTTCTTTTGACCTGACTGGGGCCTCTATGGAGTCTGTAGAGCACACCTTATTCCATAGAGAGCCACTCCTCTTCTTGTTTTTGATACAGCACTTCTCCCAGGCCAATTAAACTGGTGTTAATGTGGAGCAGGTAAGGCTTGCTTGGGTCTGCAACGGCCAACACAGGAGAGACTGTTAGGCAGTTCAGGATTGGGGTCCAATGATTTCCAAATGGCTCACAGTCCTTGAAGTAGGTAACTCCAGGAAGAGGGTTTGACTGGTCGACTTTGCCTTCTCTTTGGAGCATAGTTTTTTGTCAGCTCATGAAGAGAATGCACGATGGAGGAGTAACTTTTGACGAACCATCTGTAATTGCCACAGAACCCCAGGAAAGACTGAAGGGTCTTGAGGTTGGTTTGGACGAGGTTTGGTGTATGGCAGTACTGGCACTTCTCCACCGAGAGCTTCAACCCATAGGCCTCCAGCTGGTCCAACACCTTCATAAGCTTCTCTTTGTGCTCCTCAAGGGTCTTCCCAAAGAATATCGGGTCTTTGAGGTACACAAGCACCTCCAGGAGATTCATGTCACTCACTGTCTTCTCCATCAAGCGCTGGAATGTTGCTGGGGCTCCAGTGACTCCTTGTGGCATCCTCTCAAACTGATCAAATCTGAGGGGAGAGATGAATGCGGTTTTTTCTAGGGTTATGGGTAAGGTTATGGTTGAGCCGGGGTGTAGACTTGAATCTACTGGCAAGGTACAACTGTTTGTTTAAATCATGTATTAATACCTAATATAATAAATCACACTACCCAAGTGTGTGCTTACTTTGATTGTTTTACTGCATATTAACTGCATACAGTATAATGGTTTTTGGAGGAACTTACGATTATACATTTTTAATTAATAGCATTACAAGGACATATAAGCTATAGTCTTTTTTTTTTACCAGAGCCTTGTATGACTTTCCCCCCAAAACACTTTAACCCAGTTACTTGTTTACAAAGCTAAAATAGGCCTTGTGAGCTGCCAAGTTGTGTTTATCAACTTCTCCAAGAGAACACCAATGTGTGAACCACACAGCTGCGTTCCAATCATGTTGAGGTCAACATACAGTCTGAACTGCAGAGAATACTGTCCATCTCAAACTATCAGTTGTAGTTTACTGAACATGTATCACTTTCTTCTGTAAGAAATTAAATTACCTGCACTTAAAAAGTACTGGGACTAATGACAACATATATTTAGCTTTATGCTGCTTTTAGGGTCAACTTCATACCAATCCTTGATGGAAACTGCTGTGTCATAATGCTGACCTTGGCAGTGCACATTTTGCCTCTGATTGGCTTTCTCTTGACCAATCAAACAGCAGCACAGCCAATTCTGCATATATACCAGGAGTGTGAGCTAGTGGAGTCTGCCACTAGCACAGTCAGTGTAGTCAGCTCAGCTTTCCCCATTGAGACCGTATCTGTGCCTCGATCTAGGTTGGGCAAAATTAAAGATGGCGGTGTTCGCTTTAGCAATCTCACTAGTATAAAGACCTCCTCCATTCCTGCCATTATTGAAAGAGATTGTGATACGTCACATCTCAAAATTGGGTTACTTAATGTTAGATCCCTCACTTCCAAGGCAGTTATAGTCAATGAACTAATCACTGATCATAATCTTGATGTGATTGGCCTGACTGAAACATGGCTTAAGCCTGATGAATTTACTGTGTTAAATGAGGCCTCACCCCCTGGTTACACTAGTGACCATACCCCCCGTGCATCCGGCAAAGGCGGAGGTGTTGCTAACATTTATGATCGCAAATTTCAATTTACAAAAAAAAAAAACAATGACGTTTTCGTCTTTTGAGCTTCTAGTCATGAAATCTATGCAGCCTACTCAATCACTTTTTATAGCTACTGTTTACAGGCCTCCTGGGCCATATGCAGTGTTCCTCACTGAGTTCCCTGAATTCCTATCGGATCTTGTAGTCATAGCAGATAATATTCAAATTTTTGGTGACTTTAACATTCACATGGAAAAGTCCACAGACCCACTCCAAAAGGCTTTCGGAGCCATCATCGACTCAGTGGGTTTTGTCCAACATGTCTCTGGACCTACTCACTGCCACAGTCATACTCTGGACCTAGTTTTGTCCCATGGAATAAATGTTGTGGATCTTAATGTTTTTCCTCATAATCCTGGATTATCGGACCACCATTTTATTGCGTTTGCAATTGCAACAAATAATCTGCTCAGACCCCAACCAAGGAGCATTAAAAGTCGTGCTATAAATTCTCAGACAACCCAAAGATTCCTTGATGCCCTTCCAGACTCCCTCTGCCTACCCAAGGATGTCAGAGGACAAAAATCAGTTAACCACCTAACCGAGGAACTCAATTTAACCTTGCGCAATACCCTAGATGCAGTTGCACCCCTAAAAACTAAAAACATCTGTCATAAGAAACTAGCTCCCTGGTATACAGAAAATACACGAGCTCTGAAGCGAGCTTCCAGAAAATTGGAACGGAAATGGCGCCACACCAAACTGGAAGTCTTCCGGCTAGCTTGGAAAGACAGTACCGTGCAGTATCGAAGAGCCCTCACTGCTGCTCGATCATCCTATTTTTACAACTTAATTGAGGAAAATAAGAACAATTCGAAATTTATTTTTGATACTGTCGCAAAGCTAACTAAAAAGCAGCATTCGCAAATGGAGGATGGGTTTCACTTCAGCAGTAATACATTTATGAACTTCTTTGAGGAAAAGATCATGATCATTAGAAAGCAAATTACGGACTCCTCTTTAAATCGGCGTATTCCTCCAAAGCTCCATTGTCCTGAGTCTGCACAACTCTGCCAGGACCTAGGATCAAGGGAGATACTAAAGTGTTTTAGTACTATATCTCTTGACACAATGATGAAAATAATCATGGCCTCTAAACCCTCAAGCTGCATACTGGACCCTATTCCAACTAAACTACTGAAAGAGCTGCTTCCTGTGCTTGGCCCTCCTATGTTGAACATAATAAACGGCTCTCTATCCACCGGATGTGTGCCAAGCTCACTAAAAGTGGCAGTAATAAAGCCTCTCTTGAAAAAGCTGAATCTTGACCCAGAAATTATAAAAAACTATCGGCCTATATCGAATCTTCCATTCCTCTCAAACATTTTAGAAAAAGCTGTTGCGCAGCAACTCACTGCCTTCCTGAAGACAAACAATGTATACGAAACGCTTCAGTCTGGTTTTAGACCCCATCATAGCACTGAGACTGCACTTGTGAAGGTGGTAAATTACTTTTTAATGACGTCAGACCGAGGCTCTGCATCTGTCCTCGTGCTCCTAGATCTTAGTGCTGCTTTTGATACCATCGACCACCACATTCTTTTGGAGAGATTGGAAACCCAAATTGGTCTACATGGACAAGTTCTGGCCTGGTTTAGATCTTATCTGTTGGAAAGATATCAGTTTGTCTCTGTGAATGGTTTGTCCTCTGACAAATCAATTGTAAATTTCGGTGTTCCTCAAGGTTCCGTTTTAGGACCACTATTGTTTTCACTATATATTTTACCTCTTGGGGATGTCATTCGAAAACACAATGTTAAATTTCACTGCTATGCGGACGACACACAGCTGTACATTTCAATGAAACATGGTGAAGCCCCAAAATTGCCCTCGCTAGAAGCCTGTGTTTCAGACATAAAGAAGTGGATGGCTGCAAACTTTCTACTTTTAAACTCGGACAAAACAGAGATGCTTGTTCTAGGTCCCAAGAAACAAAGAGATCTTCTGTTAAATCTGACAATTAATCTGGATGGTTGTACAGTCGTCTCAAATAAAACTGTGAAGGACCTCGGCGTTACTCTGGACCCTGATCTGTCTTTTGAAGAACATATCAAGACTGTTTCAAGGACAGCTTTTTTCCATCTACGTAACATTGCAAAAATCAGAAACTTTCTGTCCAAAAATGATGCAGAAAAGTTAATCCATGCTTTTGTTACTTCTAGGCTGGACTACTGCAATGCTCTACTTTCCGGCTACCCGGATAAAGCACTAAACAAACTTCAGTTAGTGCTAAATACGGCTGCTAGAATCCTGACTAGAACCCACAAATTTGATCATATTACTCCAGTGCTAGCCTCCCTACACTGGCTTCCTGTTAAGGCAAGGGCTGATTTCAAGGTTTTACTGCTAACCTACAAAGCATTACATGGGCTTGCTCCTACCTATCTTTCCGATTTGGTCCTGCCGTACATACCTACACGTACGCTACGGTCACAAGACGCAGGCCTCCTAATTGTCCCTAGAATTTCTAAGCAAACGGCTGGAGGTAGGGCTTTCTCCTATAGAGCTCCATTTTTATGGAATGGTCTGCCTACCCATGTGAGAGACTCAGACTCAGTCTCAACCTTTAAGTCTTTACTGAAGACTTATCTCTTCAGTAGGTCCTATGATTAAGTATAGTCTGGCCCAGGAGTGTGAAGGTGAACGGAAAGGCTGGAGCAACGAACCGCCCTTGCTGTCTCTGCCTTGCCGGTTCCCCTCTCTCCACTGGGATTCTCTGCCTCTAACCCTATTACAGGGGCTGAGTCACTGGCTTACTGGTGTTCTTCCATGCCGTCCATGGGAGGGGTGCGTCACTTGAGTGGGTTGAGTCACTGACGTGGTCTTCCTGTCTGGGTTGGCGCCCCCCCCCCCCCCTTGGGTTGTGCCGTGGTGGAGATAGATCTTTGTGGGCTATACTCGGCCTTGTCTTCGGACGGTAAGTTGGTGGTTGGAGACATCCCTCTAGTGGTGTGGGGGCTGTGCTTTGGCAAAGTGGGTGGGGTTATATCCTGCCTGTTTGGCCCTGTCCGGAGGTATCATCGGATGGGGCCACAGTGTCTTCTGATCCCTCCTGTCTCAGCCTCCAGTATTTATGCTGCAGTAGTTTATGTGTCGGGGGGCTAGGGTCAGTCTATTACATCTGGAGTATTTCTCTTGGCTTATCCGGTGTCCTGTGTGAATTTAAATATGCTCTCTCTAATTCTCTCTTTCTTTCTCTCTTTCTTTCTCTCTCTCTCGGAGGACCTGAGCCCTAGGACCATGCCTCAGGACTACCTGGCATGATGACTCCTTGCTGTCCCCAGTCCACCTGGCCGTGCTGCTGCTCCAGTTTCAACTGTTCTGCCTGCGGCTATGGAACCCTGACCTGTTCACCGGACGTGCTTGTTGCACCCTCGACAACTACTATGATTATTATTATTTGACCATGCTGGTCATTTATGAACATTTTAACATCTTGACCATGTTCTGTTATAATATCCACCCGGCACAGCCAGAAGAGGACTGGCCACCCCTCATAGCCTGGTTCCTCTTTAGGTTTCTTCCTAGGTTTTTGGCCTTTCTAGGGAGTTTTTCCTAGGGAGTTTTTCCTAGCCACCGTGCTTCTTTCACATGCATTGCTTGCTGTTTGGGGTTTTAGGCTGGGTTTCTGTACAGCACTTTGAGATATCAGCTGATGTACGAAGGGCTATATAAATACATTTGATTTGATTTGATTTTGAGTGCAGATTAACACCCTTTATCGACAGGATCATACAGCAACCATGATTTCTCTGGTCTTCGTTCTGCTCATTGGAGCCGCTTGTGAGTATAGTAATGATCATAGAATAAAGAACAGGACTGTGTAATGACACTAACATCACACATTTGTTTCTTTGACTTTATTAAGAAATATGTTGTTGTTGTTTTATCACAGTTCTTTGCTTTTCCATCTCAAAAGGTGAGGTAATATAGCTAAGAATGTGCCTGCTCTCCCTTTACAGTTGCTACGGAGGACGACAAGATCGTCGGAGGGTATGAGTGCAAGGCCTACTCCCAGCCCCACCAGGTGTCTCTGAACTCTGGGTACCACTTCTGTGGTGGCTCCTTAGTCAATGAGAACTTGGTTGTGTCTGCTGCTCACTGCTACCAGTCGTAAGTAGCATACCATGTGAACTACTAGCAGCATATTGAGTCAATAACACCTAGCAACAATTTGTTAAAATTGACTTTAGCAAAGCTAAAGGAGACAGGTGAACTCCACATTCACATGAACTGTGTAAGTAAGAAACGTAAAAATGTAGCTATCTCTTTCTCTCTCTTTCAGCCGTGTGGAGGTGCGTCTGGGCGAGCACAACATCCGGGTGACTGAGGGTAGCGAGCAGTTCATCTCTTCATCCCGCGTGATCCGTCACCCCAACTACAGCTCCTACAACATCGACAATGACATCATGCTGATCAAGCTGAGCAAACCCGCCACCCTCAACACCTACGTGCAGCCTGTTGCTCTGCCCACCAGCTGTGCCCCCGCTGGCACCATGTGTACCGTCTCTGGATGGGGCAACACCATGAGTTCTAGAGAGTACAGAATCTGACAGTTGGTCATCTTTATGGTGACTGAAAAGGCATAGAAAATATACTATTAGGAACACAATGTCATTATATCTAACTTTCCTTCTTCTCCCTCCATTCCTCTCTCTCTCTCTCTCTCTCTCTCTCTCTCTCTCTCTCTCTCTCTCTCTGTCTCTCTCTCTCTCTCTCTCTCTCTCTCTCTCTCTCCCCCTCCTTACAGCTGCTGACAGCAACAAGCTGCAGTACCTGAACATCCCCATCCTGTCCTACAGCGACTGTAACAACTCCTACCCTGGCATGATCACCAACGCCATGTTCTGCGCTGGATACCTGGAGGCAGGCAAGGACTAATGCCAGGTACTTACCATTCTGACCTCTATTCAGTGGTACCACAAATATGACTTTAAATGGACTTGTTCTATTGATTAGAAATGTATAATGAAATAACCAATTCATATCACTTTCTCTCTCTCTCTCTCTCTCTCTCTCTCTCTCTCTCTCTCTCTCTCTCAGGGTGACTCTCTCTCTCTCTCTCTCTCAGGGTGACTCTCTCTCTCTCTCTCTCTCTCTCTCTCTCTCTCTCCCTCTCTCTCTCTCTCTCTCAGGGTGACTCTCTCTCTCTCTCTCTCTCTCTCTCTCTCTCTCTCTCTTTCTCTCTCTCAGGGTGACTCTCTCTCTCTCTCTCTCTCTCTCTCTCTCTCAGGGTGACTCTCTCTCTCTCTCTCTCTCTCAGGGTGACTCTCTCTCTCTCTCTCTCTCTCTCTCCCTCTCTCTCTCTCTCTCTCTCTCTCTCTCTCTCTCTCAGGGTGACTCTCTCTCTCTCTCTCTCTCTCTCTCTAAGGGTGACTCTCTCTCTCTCTCTCTCTTTCTCTCTCTCAGGGTGACTCTCTCTCTCTCTCTCTCTCTCTCTCTCTCTCTCTCTCTCAGGGTGACTCTCTCTCTCTCTCTCTCTCTCTCTCTCTCTCAGGGTGACTCTCTCTCTCTCTCTCTCTCAGGGTGACTCTCTCTCTCTCTCTCTCTCTCTCTCTCTCAGGGTGACTCTCTCTCTCTCTCTCTCTCTCAGGGTGACTCTCTCTCTCTCTCTCTCTCTCAGGGTGACTCTCTCTCTCTCAGGGTGACTCTCTCTCTCTCTCTCTCTCTCTCTCTCTCTCAGGGTGACTCTCTCTCTCTCTCTCTCTCTCTCTCTCTCTCTCTCTCAGGGTGACTGTCTGTCTCTCTCTCTCTCTCTCTCTCTCTCTTTCTCTGTCTCTCTCTCTCTCTCTCTCTCTCTCTCTCTCAGGGTGACTCTCTCTCTCTCTCTCTCTCTCTCTCAGGGTGACTCTCTCTCTCTCTCTCTCTCTCTCTCAGGGTGACTCTCTCTCTCTCTCTCTCTCTCTCTCTCTCTCTCTCAGGGTGACTCTCTCTCTCTCAGGGTGACTCTCTCTCTCTCTCTCTCTCTCTCTCTCAGGGTGACTCTCTCTCTCTCAGGGTGACTCTCTCTCTCTCTCTCTCTCTCTCTCTCTCTCAGGGTGACTCTCTCTCTCTCAGGGTGACTCCAGTGGCCCCGTGGTATGCAACGGTGAGCTCCTGGGGTGTTGTGTCCTGGGGTTACGGCTGTGCCGAGCCATTCATACGTCACTATGACATCCTTTGGTTTCCTGAAGGAAAAAGACATTGAGTCTATAAAACATTGATTGATGGTTCTCATGTTGCCTCCCATTGAGAGTGTCCACTAATGTCTCTCTTCTTCTTCTCTTCCTTCAGGTGTGCATCTTCAACGACTGGCTGACCAGCACCATGGCCACCTACTAAATCTGATCCTAGCTTTGGTCGTCGAGTACATTCGCACAACTCTACAACATCACGTTCCAGATGAACATCCACCTTTTGTACAGGAGATTATACATTATTTATGTTTACGATAAATAAAGCATTTACTACTGAATACTTTTTTGCTGTTGTGTTTGTACTCTCACTGTCCTTAGAAATCTATGTAAAGGTATTTCTGTCTTCTTATGTCAAGTGGTATTACTAGTAAACGCCAGAGAAACTAGTAACCACTAAAAGATGCAGGGGGTAAATTCATTGTGTCACCTTAACAATTTTTTTTAATCAATACAACAAGAAAAAACAAGGAACATTACTCATTTAGAGTATTCTGTCTGTGAGAGTTGTGTTGCTACTGAAATACTATGTAGTGCAACATGAACATGGTTGGATCTTACATAATGTTTTTACTCTGAACAAAAATAGAAACGAAACATGGCACAATTTCAAAGATTTTACTGAGTTACAGTTCGTACAAGGAAATCAGTCAATTGAAATAAATTAATTAGGCCCTAATCTATGAATTTCACACGACTGGGAATACACATATGCATCTGTTGGTCACACATACCTTAATAAAAAAAGGTAGGGACGTGGATCAGAATACCAGTCAGTATCTGGTGTGACCACTACTGTATTTGCCTCATGCAGTGTGACACATCTCCTTCGCATATAGTTCTCTTTCTCTCTCCCTTCCTCCCTCTCTCCCTTCATCTCTCTCATCCTAGCTTTGGTCCTTCAATAGGGTCCCACAACTCTACAACATCTTGTGCAGTTCAACATCCATCTTTTATACTGGAGATTAAATACTAATGACAAATAAAACATTTAACGTCATTTCAGTTTACTGAGCCATTTTCCCAAGGTTATATAATATATATATATATACTTATGAATGTTCCTCATACATGCATGCAGCATAGAGTACATGGTCAAGTATGTAGTGAAATATTTGGTTCTGTATGGCATCAAGGGAGTGTTGATTGCAAGTGGAATGTATACATTTGTGACAATTACAGTATGTCATTACAACAGCTAAAAGCTACAGTCTGTGATTGGTACACCCATTTCTTGACTTTTCCAATGATCTACATAACCATTGATTCTTGAAGAGTATTACCAGGGCCGGCTCTAGCCTTTTGGGAGCAAGACATTTGAGTGGCCCCCCTCTTGACGGTGGAGAGAAACATTTTTAATTTCCTGGCCCTTTGCTGTTGTTCTGGAATCAATTTGCACTTTTCGCACCAAAGTACGTTATACTCGAGGAGACCGAACGCCTCTCCTTCCTCAGCCGTATCACGGCTGTGTGGTCCCATGGTGTTTATACTTGCGTACTATTGTTTTTACACATGAATGTGGTACCTTCAGGCATTTGGAAATTGCTCCCAAGGATGAACCAGACTTGTGAAGGTTTACCATTTTTTTTCTGAGGTCTTGGCTGATTTCTTTTGATTTTCCCATGATGTCAAGCAAAGAGGCACTGAGTTTAAAGGTAGGCCTTGATATACATCCACAGCTACACCTCCAATTGACTCAAATTATGTCAATTAGCATATCAGAAGCTTCTAAAGCCATGAAATCATTTTCTGGAATTTTCCAAGCTGTTTAAAGGCACAGTCAACTTAGTGTATGTAAACTTCTGACCCATTGGAATTGTAATACAGTGAACTATAAGTGAAATAATCTGTCTGTAAACAATTATTGGAAAAAATACTTGTGTCATGCACAAAGTAGATGTCCTAACCGACTTGCCAAAACTATAGTTTGTCAACAAGAAATTTGTGGAGTGGTTGAAGAATGAGTTTTAATGACTCCAACCTACTTGTATGTAAACTTCCGACTTCAACTGTATATAAAAAAGTGTTTGTTTTTGGGGTCGGGGGCCTCCTAGTGGCCTAGGGGACTTAAACGACCACTT
This sequence comes from Salmo salar, assembly GCF_965601325.2. Taxonomy (NCBI): domain Eukaryota; kingdom Metazoa; phylum Chordata; class Actinopteri; order Salmoniformes; family Salmonidae; genus Salmo; species Salmo salar. The sequence goes on from NC_138292.1 coordinate 24,909,045, forward strand.
ATGTCGCTTATGCCTGGAACCTGTCCTGAGTATAACTGGTGTTAAAACCTGGTGTTTCTATGTCAAACAGTTTTGTTATATTTTAGTCTTTTGTGATGTATGTAAAGTGTAATATTGGGATTCAAACTCAAAATGGAATACATTTCAACTCTATATCTGACATGGTACAGCTGTCTTCTATGACCATGTGAGGTGTATACTTTTGTTTCAAAGTAGATTTGTTTAAGACTACCAATTCTCTAGAGCAATTTTTTCACATTGCTCTATTAAATCTAAATGTACTCTATATTGGGTGAGTCTTCTGTATATAGCAGTTCTATATTGCTTCTACAGTATACTATTGAATACATACTTTTATGCTGTAATGAGCCAAAATAATTTTAGAAGAGGTTAGAAGAGAGCCAGGGGTGCATTCAGTTCGCTTCAACGGTTGCTACGTTGTGTGACTGTTTGTACTGAACCACATGTTTCCCCAAAACGGTGCGCATCATTTTTCAACAGCCTTTGAGGCACGTTTGCTCCCATTTGGTGGGTGTTGCCTGGGTTGAACATAAAGCTGGGGTTACGGTTAGTTTTAGGGTTAGTGTTGAGGCTAGGGTTACGGTTGAGCCAAAATGTGGTATTATGAGTATGTTAAATGTTTATAATGAGTTGGATAAACTGATGTACTTATTTAATTATTTTCAGTTGGGTAAACTTGTTATTTTGAGAAATGGATAAACATATTATTCTTGTATTATTCTTACTTAAGTCAATATCTCCACTCAACAACAGTATTTCGAATTGAGGTTGGTAAACATTAGGGTTAGGGTTGAGCTGGGATGTGGACATGAAGCTAGGGTTCGGTTTGAGGTTAGGGTTGAGCTGGAATGTGGACATGAAGCTAGGGTTAGGGTTAGGTTTGAGGTTAGGGTTGACCTGGGATGTGGAACATGAAGCTAGGGTTAGGGTTAGAGTTGAGAGTTAGGGTTTGGGTTGAGCAGGGATGTGGACATGCAGCTAGGGTTAGGGTTGAGCCAGGATGTTGACATGAAGCTAGGGTTAGTTAGGGTTGAGGGTTAGAGTTGAGCAGGGATGTGGAAGAGAAGCTCGGGTTAGGGTTAGGGTTGAAGCTAGGGTTAAGGTTCAGGTTCGGGTTGAGCAGAGACTTGGACATTAAGCTAGGTTTAGGGTTGAGACAGGGGGTAGACTTTAATCTACTGTCAAGGTATATTCATGCCTTTCATGTTGTATAATGATGGGAGACAGTCACAGGAATACAAAAATAGGGGGTTTTATTTCGTATGTCATGAAAATGACAGGGACGAAGCCCAAAACAAACACGAACATATGGAACACAGGGATGTAAACCCAAACAAAAGAGTGAGGTGTAAACCTCTAATAAATACACGCGACGAGACCCGTAATAATAAGTGCACACTAACACGGTATGTAAACCATAACACAATGTACAGTAACCTGCGGAAATAGTTGGCGAACCCCAGGAATTGCTGGACTGCTTTCACGGAGTTCGGGATGGACCATGACCTGACTGCGCTGAGGCGTTGCTCCTCCATCTCCACTCCCTCCGTGGATATGAGGTAGCCCAAAAAGGACACGGACCGCTGGAAAAACAAACATATAGATTATGCTCCAACAGTTTTCCCAGCACAGACCTGACCAATGAGACATGCTTGGCGTGGTCAGCAGAATAGACCAAAATGTTGTCTATATAAACCACAATGCCCCGTCCCAGCATGTTCCGGAACACTTCATTAATAAAGGCCTGGAAGACTGAAGGAGCGTTATACAGGCCAAAGGGCATCACGAGATACTCGTAATGCCCCGTGGTCGTGGAAAAGGCCGTAATGCCCACCAGATTGTAAGCGCTCGGCAAGTCCAGTTTCGTGAAGTACTGCACCCGTGCATTTGTTTGATGATGGTTGGGATGGGTAAAGGATAGCTGAACTTAACGGTGGCATTATTCAGTGTTCGATAATCAATGCATGGGCGCTAGTCCCCCATCTTTCTTCTTAACAAAAAAGAAGCTTGGGGAGGCTGGTGGTGTAGATTGGCGGATAAAATCCTGCTGGAGGCTCTCCTGTACGTAGGTCTCCATGGCCTCGGTCTCCGCATAGGAGAGTGGATAGACGGGTCCTCTCAAGAGTTCTGTGTCAGACAGCAGGTCAATGGCACAGTCCCAGGGGCGATGAGGAGGCAGGCGTGTAGCCTGGGTCTTAGAGAAAACCCGGTGCAGATCCTGGTATTCCTCCGGTAAATCCACTTGAGGGGCGTGGTCCGGACTTTCCACCGTAGTGGTGTTGACGGACACTGCGAGGGACCTCCCTTGACACTCCTGCGACCAACCCAGCAGTCTCCTCTCGGACCAGGAAATAGTAGGGTTATGCCCACTCAACCAGGGGATACCCAAAACAACGGGGTGCGTGGGGGTGTCTATAATCAAAAAGGTGATTTGTTCTAAATGAGTGTCATGTGTCAGCAGAGAAATGGGAACAGTGATGTGATGTACGAGCCCTGTTCCTATTGGACGATTATCCAGGGCTCGAACCGGAATGGGTGACTGTAGGGGAGCCAAAGGAATGCGTAATGCAGTGGCCAGTGTTCTACCTAAAAGATTCCCGGCAGCTCCGGAATCAATCAGATCTAACGGGAGTGAGGGGCTAGGATATTCTGGGCATTTAATGGGAAAACACACTGGTTGAGTTGACAGAAGAGGAGAGGAGATCTTGCATCCTCCCTGGGTTGGAGCAGGGGAATTCCCTGGCTTGTCACCTCCTCGCCTATTAGTGGATAGAGGGCAGGTCAGGGAGAAATGACCCCTTTCTCCACAATAGGAGCAGAGGCCCAGATTCCTCCTTCTCCTACGCGCTGTCTCGTGCAAACGTGCAAAACCCACCTCCATCGGCTCTGGCCACATGAGCTCTGGCAATGAGCTCTGGATTATGTGCAGTTTCTTCGTCGGGACCGCAGGAGGTTGTCCAACCGGATCGTCATGCTGATGAACTGGTCGAGTGACAGGTTGTCATCATGGCAGGCTAACTTCGCCTGTAACTCCTCTGTAACATGGGTCGTATAAAGGGGACCAAGGCGCAGCGTGTAAAGTGCTCATATTTCCTTTTAATGATAACACTTAAACAAAATAACAAAAACGACAGCCAACAGTTCCGTCAGGTACATAGACAAAACGGAAAACAACTACCCACACCCACACATGAAAAACAGGCTGCCTAAGTATGGCTTCCAATCAGAGACAACGATAGACAGCTGCCTCTGATTGGAAACCATACCTGGCCAAAACATAGAAAACAAAAACATAGAAATAGAAATCTAGAGAACCCCACATAGAAACAGAAAACCAAAACCACCCAAAACATCCACCTGTCACGCCCTGACCCCTCTACTATGGAAAATTACCTCTTACAAGGGTCAGGACGTGACATCCTCTCGCAGTCCGCTGTGGAACACGGTGACCAGAGCCGACTCATTCCATCTGGTGGAGGCTGCAACGGTCTGGAACTCCATGCCAAACTCCGAGGCGGTCCTAGATCCCTGGCGTAGTTGGAGTAGGCATTCAACCCCCTCTCAAACACCGAGTAGAAGAGGAGGATGAAGCGCTCGTAGGACTCGACCTTGGGTCCGCCAGTTTCCCAGACCACGGCACCCCAATCCAGGGCCCGTCCGGTCAGTGCCAAGATGGCGGTGGCAACCCTGTCTCTCCCGGAGACAGCCTCGGCATAGCAAGTGAGGTACAGGTCGCATTGTAGAAGGAACCCCTTGCATCTCGCTGGGGAGCCGTCAAAGCGCTCCGGGAGGGACAGGGGTATTCCGCAGACCGGCTCAGATGGGATGGAGGCAGGTAGTGGTGGTGTGTGGGCTGATGCTGGAACCGGTGCTGGGGACTGGAGGGACTGCACATTCCCCTCCAAATGCAGGATGGTTGCCACTACGCTGTCCATGGCGCTGCCGAGTCTGGAGAGACAGTTCTCGTGATGCTAGTCTATCCCCACGATGGTCGCCAGCTTGGCCTTTCCTGCTGTCTCCATTAGATGGGTTGATTATTCTGTCACGTTGTATAATGATGGTGACGTAGACCTCTGGAGCTGGTGAACGGAATGATTAGCAATACCGGGGGATCCATGACAATACCTAACATAATAAATTGTAAGTGTGTGCTTACTTTGAGTGTTTTACTGTATATTAACTGCATACAGTATAATTTATGTAATGAACTCATGGCCATAAGTTATACAGAGTATATTTTTAAGACAGCCTTGAATGACTTTTCAACAAAACCCCTTAAACCCAGTTTACTTGTTTACAAAGCTAAAATTGGCCTTGTGAGCAGCAAACCTGTGTTTGTCAACTTATCCAAGAGAACACCAACGTGTGAACCACACAGCTGCGTTCCAATCATGTTGAGGTCAACATACAGTCTGAACTGCAGAGAATACTGTCCATCTCAAACTATCAGTTGTAGTTTACTGAACATGTATCACTTTCTTCTGTAAGAAATTAAATTAAATCAAATCCAGACGTCAAGAATCTGCACTTAAAAAGTACTGGGACTAATGACAACATATATTTAGCTTCATGCTGCTTTTAGGGTCAACTTCATACCAATCCTTGATGGAAACTGCTGTGTCATAATGCTGACCTTGGCATTGCACATTTTGCCTCTGATTGGTTTTCTCTTGACCAATCAAACAGTTTCATTAAACGGGGCGGCACACCCAATTCTGCATATATACCAGGGGTGCAGATGAACCCCTTTCATCGACAGGATCACACAGCAACCATGATTTCTCTGGTCTTCGTTCTGCTCATTGGAGCCGCTTGTGAGTATAGTAATGATCATAGAATAAAGAACAGGACTGTGTAATGACACTAACATCACACATTTGTTTCTTTGACTTTATTAAGAAATATGTTGTTGTTGTTTTATCACAGTTCCTTGCTTTTCCATCTCAAAAGGTGAGGTAATATAGCTAAGAATGTGCCTGCTCTCCCTTTACAGTCGCCACGGAGGACGACAAGATCGTCGGAGGGTATGAGTGCAAGGCCTACTCCCAGCCCCACCAGGTGTCTCTGAACTCTGGGTACCACTTCTGTGGTGGCTCCTTGGTCAATGAGAACTGGGTTGTGTCTGCTGCTCACTGCTACCAGTCGTAAGTAGCATACCATGTGAACTACTAGCAACATGTTGAGTCAATAACACCTTGCAAGAATTTGTTAAAAATAACTTTTCCAAAACCAAAGGACACAGGTGAACTCCACATTCACATGAACTGTGAAAGTAAAAAACGTAAAAATGGAACTCTCTCTCTTTCAGCCGTGTGGAGGTGCGTCTGGGCGAGCACAACATCCAGGTGACTGAGGGTAGCGAGCAGTTCATCTCTTCATCCCGCGTGATCCGTCACCCCAACTACAGCTCCTACAACATCGACAATGACATCATGCTGATCAAGCTGAGCAAACCCGCCACCCTCAACACCTACGTGCAGCCTGTTGCTCTGCCCACCAGCTGTGCCCCCGCTGGCACCATGTGTACCGTCTCTGGATGGGGCAACACCATGAGTTCTAGTGAGTACAGAATCTGGGTCAAAGGTTGTGCCAGTTGATCATCTTCATGGTGACCGAGAGTGTTTACAGGCATAGAAAATGTAGACCTACTATTAACCTCTCTCGGGTATGTGGGACCATCGTCCCACCTAGTCAACAGCCAGTGGAATCGAGTGGCGCGATATTGAAAAACCTTTAAAATGCTATAACTTCAATTTCTCAAACATATGACTATTTTACACAGTTTTAAAGACAAGACTCTCGTTAATCTAACCACATTGTCCAATTTCAAAAAGGCTTTACAACGAAAGCAAAACATTAAATTATGTCTGGAGAGTACCCAGCCAGAAATAATCACACACCCATTTTTCAAGCTAGCTTATAATGTCACAAAAACCAAAACCACAGCTAAATGCAGCACTAACCTTTGATGATCTTCATCAGATGACAGTCCTAGGACATTATGTTATACAATACATGCATGTTTTGTTCAATCAAGTTCATATTTATATCAAAAACCAGCTTTTTCCATTAGCATGTGACGTTCAGAACTAGCAAACATACCGAAAACTTCCAGGGGAATTTACTAAATTACTCACGATAAACGTTCACAAAAAACATAACAATTATTTTAAGAATTATAGATACAGAACTCCTTTATGCAATCGCGGTGTCAGATTTTAAAATAGCTTTTCGGCAAAAGCACATTTTGCAATATTCTGAGTAGATAGCTCGCCATCACGGGCTAGCTCAGAATTACTATAAGAAAAATTGGATTACCTTTGTTGTTCTTCATCAGAATGCACTCCCAGGACTTCTACTTCAACCACAAATGTTGTTTTGGTTCAAAATAATCCATAGTTATGTTCAAATATCCTCTTTTTTGTCTGTGCGTTCAGGTCCCCATCCGAACGGTGACGCGCGGACGCATGTCGTGACAAAATATTTCAAAATATTCCATTACCGTACTTCGAAGCATGTCAAACGCTGTTTAAAATCAATTTTTATGCGATTTTTCTCGTAAAATAGAGATAATATTCCGACCGGGAGACGTTGTTTTCGTTCAAAGACTGAAAGAAGAAAATGGTGTCTTCACGTGCACGCGCACGCCCGTGTCATTGTTCTCAGATCGACCACTTTCCAAATGCGCTACTGTTTTTCAGCCAGGGACTGCAGAGTCATCATTCCCCGTTCTGGCGCCTTCTGAGAGCCTATGGGAGCCTTAGAAAATGTCATGTTACAGCAGAGATCCTCTGTTTTCGATAAAGAGGCTATAGAAGGCCAAGAAATGGTCAGAGAGGGCACTTGATGTATAGAATCTTCTCAGGTTTTGGCCTGCCATATGAGTTCTGTTATACTCACAGACACCATTCAAACAGTTTTAGAAACTTTAGGGTGTTTTCCAAATCAAACAAATATATGCATATTCTAGTTTCTGGGCAGGAGTAATAACCAGATTAAATCGGGTACGTTTTTTATCCGGACGTGAAAATACTGCCCCCTACCCAAGAGAGGTTAAAAACACTATGTCATTATATCTAACAATAACTCTCCTCCTTCTCCACCTTCTTCTACCTTCCTTCCTTCCTCCCTCCATTCCTCCCTCCATCCTCTCTCTCTCTCTCTCTCTCTCTCTCTCTCTCTCTCTCTCTCTCCATTCTTCCATTTCTCTCGGTCTGCTTTTCCTCACAGCCGCTGACAAGAACAAGCTTCAGTGCCTGAACATCCCCATCCTGTCCTACAGCGACTGTAACAACTCCTACCCTGGCATGATCACCAACGCCATGTTCTGTGCTGGATACCTGGAGGGAGGCAAGGACTCTTGCCAGGTACTTACTACTCTGACCTCAGTTCAGTGGTACCAATGATGACTTTAAATTAACTTTTTCAATTGATTAGAAATTGATAATGAAATAACCAATTCATATCACTTGTCTCCCTTCTTTCTCTCTCTCTCCCTTCCTCTCTCTTGATCTCTCAATCTTTCTCTCTCTCGCTCTCTCTCTCAGGGTGACTCCGGTGGCCCCGTGGTGTGCAATGGTGAGCTCCAGGGTGTTGTGTCCTGGGGTTATGGCTGTGCCGAGCCCGGTAACCCCGGTGTCTACGCCAAGGTAAGACAGAAAAACTGTTTTCCTGTTGTGTTTGAGGAAAACATCAACATTCATACATCACTGTGACATCCCTTGTTTTCCTGAAAAAAGACACTGAGTCTATAAAACATTGATTGATGGTTCTCATGTTGCCTCCCATTGAGCGTGTCTACTAATGTCTCTCTTCTTCTCTTCCTCTAGGTTTGCATCTTCAATGACTGGCTGACCAGCACCATGGCCACCTACTAAATCTGATCCTAGCTTCGGTCCTCCAGCACGGTCCCACAACTCTACAACATCGTTTGCAGTTCAACATCCACCTTATGTGCTGGAGATTAAATACTAATGACAAATAAAGCATTTAAAATAATTTGAGTTACTGAGTCTATTTCCCAAGGTTAACTATAAAAATGAATATACCGTAGAAGGTACTTCTTACATGCAGGCAGCATAGAGCACATATTCATGAATGTAGTAGTGCAATATTTTGTTCTGTATGTCATCAAAGGAGTGTTGTTTACAAGTGGAATGTCTAAATTTGTGTCTGTTTATAAATCTGTAATTGTAACAGAGGGGGGGGATCTACCAGTCCCATTTATGTTTGGCTATCAAATATGTGGGAACATATCAAACAAAACTTGGGTTGCTGATTCTCTGGCTCTACAGAATACAGATTCTCTGACTGCACAGACTACTCTCTCTACAAATCATTAGGATTATGTTCATTCTTAATTTTGGTGAACTATCCCTTTAACCTTGTAAACTGTTAAGAGGAATTATTTCTCACTAGAAATATCTTTCTATTGGAAACGTCATAGACATGTTCATATTTTTCATAAATCCACAAGTGGCAACATTCGTTTTATGGGGCCATGCTTGCGTAAATGTCAGAGAGAAGTGATCACTTGATGCATAAAAAGTGTTACAACTATGTATTTTCCCCAACGCTCCGATAAATCAAAATTAACTATATTCAGTGTATACACATTTATATTTTTGCTACAGTATGCTATTGAACACATACTGTTGTGTATGTGTTCAATAGTGTAAGGCGCCGTTCAGGGGGTTCGAAGACTTGAACTTCAACTATAATGAAAGTTAAGACCAGACAGAGGCAGCATTCTATACATTGGGAGAATCTCAATTGAGATTCTGGTGTACATTGTGACATCACGGTTTCCCATGGTTACAGACATTCCAAAAACACAAAAAACGTAAAGAAATATAAAACATAGGCGAGTATAAAGTGGCCTATGGCATGTCTCTGGACGAAGCACTTAGGAGCCAAAAATGAGAATAATCTATGCAAAGTTGTGTGAGCAGACCCAGCTGCAAGTTTGTGGCTTATGGTATTATACTATAGAGAAATACCTAATCATGAGCTTAGTTCAACTGTCTTACCCAATCAGAACACAAATATACAGCCTTTTTACTCTATTGTTTGTAAACAGTGTAATTGTTAACACAAACAGTTTAGCTTCAAAACATGGTTATTTTGGTCTCATTGATGGTCATTCCTTGCATCCATAGATCTGTCTATACATTTGAGAGTGGCTACATTTCCCCAGCCCAATCCCTCCGAGCTGTTAAAACAAGTTCAAACAGTCTCAGTAGACTGAAATAATTTTAAATGCTTTATTCATCATACGATTTGCATCTCCAGTGAATAGGTGAATGGTGAACTGCAGATGATGTTGTAGAGTTGTGCGATAGTGCTGGGGGACTGAAGCCAGGATCAGATGTATTAGTTGGCCATGGTGCTGGTCAGCCAGTCGTTGAAGATGCACACCTAGAGGAAGAGAAGGAGAAGGGAGACATCAGTGGACACAGGGCCAAGTCACTGTAGACCTGAGATAAAGTTGGTATTATTGAAGTTAGAAACATGTAGTTGTGACATGGATGAACCAGCGATCTAATTTAAAGGAATGCTGTCACACAAACTACTTGATGCTTTGTCCCACAAACCTGGCAGCAGAAGCCTATATTCTTACCTTGGCGTAGACACCAGGGTTACCGGGCTCGGCACAGCCATAACCCCAGGACACAACACCCTGCACCTCAGTGTTGCACACCATGGGGCCACCGGAGTCACCCTGAGAGACAGAAAATGAGAGATCCCCCAGACAAACTTCTGCTGATGGCATGTCAGAAAGAGGAGGCTCTTGGTTGACATTATAAAGAAGTGTGTAGGCAATCACACATAATTGGAATGGCTACAATCTTTGAACAAAATAGTAATTTATATTTGCGTACTATTGTTTGTACAGATGAACCAGACTTGTGGAGGTCTACAATTTTTTTTCTGAGGTCTTGGCTGTTTTCTTTTGATTTTCCCATGATGCCAAGCAAAGAGGCACTGAGTACACCTCCAATTGACTCAAATAGTGTCAATTAGCCTATCAGAAGCTTCTAAAGCCATAACATAATTTTCTGGAATTTTCCAAGCTGTTTAAAGGCACAGTCAACTTAGTGTATGTCAATTTCTGACCCACTGGAATTGTGATACAGTGAGTTATAAGTGAAATAATCTGTCTGTAAACAATTGTTGGAAAAACTACTGAGAAAGAGAGAAGGATGGAGAGAGGGAGTAGTGTTCAGAAAGCATGATAGGAGGAAGATGACAGAAGACAGAGAGATGCAGAGTTTAGAGATATAGAAGATGGGCAAATGTGGAGCGTTAAGCTAGTGTCTAATTGCTAAATTGCCAGCGGTGCCACCTTGCATCTGGTCATATATTTGACACCTCTAATCTACAGAAATGTGTTGTCAAACAGGTTCAGATGAAAAGTTCTCATAAGGAAGACATTTATTCACCGCAGTAGGGAGTCAGCCTCAGTAAACAAGAAACTAGTTGGGCGAGATGCATAGCAAACTATCTTCGCTGATCACATTCAAACACAAGAATGGCAATAAAAATATAATCATACATGCAAAAAGTATACATTATAATTACAAAAATACTCTTCAGTAGGCCCACCCACTAGCGAATGTCTGGTTAGGACATACCCTTTGGGGGGAGGGGATTTTAGCTAATTATAATGTTTCTGTAATGGCTAAAAACCTAATGCTGCCCTAAAGTGAGATAAAGGTGTTACCAAAATAAAGTCCTACCCAAATGAGTATCAGTTGATAGGACATGCAGTGTTGTTTTACAATGTTCTGAACGGCATGTGACTGAGGCTTATACGTACAAGGAAAGAGGACTGAGAACTTTTTGACCTGAGGTGGTAGGTATCCTCCTTTCTGATTTACTTTTGAAACAGCATCCCTGAGATACAGTCAGAGAAAACAAATCTCACCACAACTTTTCTTTTTGATTGCAACAAGGTAAGACAACTCTATTTTCTGGCAATCCTCTATTGTTTGTGGACTTTCTATTGAATAGTTATTTTCAAAGAAACCATTAATGGTACGGCTGAAAACACATCATTGTTATTGCCAATACTTCAAGCTTAATATTTCACACTTTTGAAAGGTTAAAAGAGGCAGTCTGCAGTTCAAAGAATAGCAAAGCGGTCACACCGCCGCTGTTTTGGTGAAAATCTGAAGGATGGGGCTGGAGGAATGTAACCACTCTCAAACTCTTAGACAGAAACATGGAAGCAAGGACTGACCATCCATGATATCAAAACAATACTTTTAATGATGTTTTGAGGGTATACAGGGTTTGTTTACAATTATATTGTTCACGGACAATGGCGTTACACAGGCTTATATAAGGAGTTCTGATGGGGTACAACAGTTCATGAACTAAGCTGATGAGGCATATAAGTTATATTCTTTAAAAATCAATGGGAATATGAAGAGCTTATTTCCAAATGCTAAATCCACCAATTTTCCACATTTGTTCTTTTTCATCAGAAGTTACTGCTTATGGGTACCTTCATTTGTGTTTAAAATATTACTGTTCTCAGATGTTTAATTCATAGATCTTTGATGTGTATGAAAATGTATTTTTTGGGGGCAGAATGCTTTAATCCATTGTTTAGCTAGAATGGAATGTTCGTATCCTGTATATTTGACTGTGATATGTGGTTGGCTCACCTTAAGATGAATGCACTAACTGTAAGTCGCTCTCAATAAATGACTAAAATGTAAAATGTAAAATGTAAATGTTTTACGTACAGATCTCATATTACTGTATTGAATTGTTTAAAAAAAAATAAAAAATATTGATGTCACAAATGTAAAATGTGTACAGTTCTATTTCTCTGAGAGTGAAGTGGGTATATAGCATCTTGCAAAAAAACATGATTATTTGTCTCTCTGAAATGAAACCATCAAGTGATAGATTTTAAACAAATACACTACATGACCAGAAGTATTTGGACACCTTCTCTCCTTCCAAAATCATGGGCATTAATATGGAGTTGGTCCGCCCTTTGCTGCTATAACAGCCTCCACTCTTCTGGGAAGGCCTCCCACTAGATATTGGAAGGAACATTGTTGCGGGGACTTGCTTACATTCAGCCACAAGCGCATTGATGTTGGGCGATTAGGTCTGGCTCGCAGTCGTCGTTTCAATTCATCCCAAAGGTGTTTCATGGGGTTGAGGTCAGGGCTTTGTACAGGCCAGTCAAGATCTTTCACACCAATCTCGACAAAACATTTCTGTATGGAACTTGCTTCGTGCACGGGGGCGTTGTCATGCGTAAAAAGGAAAGGGCCTTCCCCAAACCTTTGCCACAAAGTTGGAAGCATAGAATCGTCTACAATGTCATTGTATGCAGACCATTATTCCTCCACCAAATTTTACAGTTGGCACTATGCATTTGGGCAGGTAGCATTCTCTTGGAATCTGCCGAACCCAGATTCATCCGTCGGACTGCCAGATAGTGATTCATCACTCCAGAGAATGCATTTTCACTGTTCCAGAGTCCAATTGCAGCAAGCTTTACACCACTCCGCTTGGCATTGCGCATGATGATCTTGGGCTTGTGTGTGGCTGCTCGGCCATGGAAAGCCATTTCATGAAGCTCTTGACGAACAGGTATTTTGCTGATGTTGCTTCCAGAGGCAATTTGGAACTCGGTAATGAGTGTTGCAACCGAGGACAGACGATTTTTGCTCGTTACGCGCTTCAGCACTCTGCGGTCCCATTCTGCGCTTGTGTGGTCTACCACTTCGCGGCTGAGCGGTTGTTGCTCCTAGACTTTCCACTTCACAATAACAGCACTTATAGTTGACTGGGGCAAATTTCACTTGTTGGAAAGATGGCATACTATGACGGTGCCACATTGAAAGTCACTGAGCTCTTCAGTAAGGCCATTCTACTGCCAATATTTGTCTTTGGAGATTGCATAGACAAACAGCAACGGATGTGGGTGAAATAACCGAATCCAATAATTTGAAGGGGTGTCCACATACTTTTGTTTATACATGTCTGTCATTTAACATTTAACAGCCCCATGCCATTCCAAACTCTCCACCATGGCTAAGACCAAAGAGCTCTCCAAGGATGTCAGGGACAAGATTGTAGACCTACACAAGGCTGGAATGGGCTACAAGACCATCGGCAAGCAGCTTGGTGAGAAGGTGACAACAGTTGGTGCGATTATTCGCAAATGGAAGAAACACAAAAGAACTGTCAATCTCCCTCGGCCTGGGGCTCCATGCAAGATCTCACCTCGTGGAGTTGCAATGACCATGAGAACGGTGAGGAATCAGCCCAGAACTACACGGGAGGATCTTGTCAATGATCTCAAGGCAGCTGGGACCATAGTCACCAAGAAAACAATTGGTAACACACTACGCAATGAAGGACTGAAATCCTGCAGCGCCCGCAAGGTCCCCCTGCTCAAGAAAGCACATATACATGCCCGTCTGAAGTTTGCCAATGAACATCTGAATGATTCAGAGGACAACTGGGTGAAAGTGTTGTGGTCAGATGAGACCAAAATGGAGCTCTTTGGCATCAACTCAACTCGCCGTGTTTGGAGGAGGAGGATTGCTGCCTATGACCCCAAGAATACCATCCCCACCATCAAACATGGAGGTGGAAACACTATGCTTTGGGGATGTTTTTCTGCTAAGGGAACAGGACAACTTCACCGCATCAAAGGGACGATGGACGGGGCCATGTACCGTCAAATCTTGGGTGAGAACCTCCTTCCCTCAGCCAGGGCATTGAAAATGGGTCGTGTATGGGTATTCCAGCATGACAATGACCCAAAACACACAGCCAAGGCAACAAAGCAGTGGCTCAAGAAGAAGCACATTAAGGTCCTGGAGTGGCCTAGCCAGTCTCCAGACCTTAATCCCATAGAAAATCTGTGGAGTTGCCAAACGTCAGCCTCAAAACCTTAATGACTTGGAGAAGATCTGCAAAGAGGAGTGGGACAAAATCCCTCCTGAGATGTGTGCAAACCTGGTGGCCAACTACCAGAAACGTCTGCGTTTTTCTGGATTTTTTTGTTGTTATTCTGTCTCTCACTGTTCAAATAAACCTACCATTAAAATTATAGACTGATAATTTCTTTGTCAGTGGGCAAACGTACAAAATCAGCAGGGGATCAAATCATTTTTTCCCCTCACTGTACTACTTAAAGGCCTAGTGCAGTCAAACACGTGACTTTCCTGTGTTTTATATATATTTTCACACGAGGTTGGAATAATACTGTGAGATTGTGAAAAGTATGATAATTCACTTTTAGTGTAAGAGATGTTTGAAAAGACCACCTGAAATTTCAGCCTACTTTGGTGGCATGGATTTTTGTGGTAAATTAATTAATAGACCAATATGAAAGACACTTCCAAACCCCCTATTATTATTTATTTTTTTATAGAGCCAATAATATCACATTTTTAGTTTCCCCCTGCCCACTCAGACCACTCTCACATAGTCCTAACAAAACTATTGCTTGATACATTTCTGTTCTTTGCTAGGAAGCTATTTTTGTTTTTTCTTGACCATTTTAATTGAGAACAATCACAGTAAGGTACTTAATTGTTACCCAGAAGTGATTTGATACTGAGATAAAAACAGCTGCATTAGACCTTTAAATACATAACAAAATATGTGCACATGACACTAAGTTGCTTGATTAAATGATTTTGATACTATTTATGCTTTTTAAACTATAAATACATTTGTTTGAAATCCAATGTGTTTCATATGCCATATGCTTACAATGGTGAATAAAGGAACCAGCTACTGCTCTCAGCTCTATACTAAACACCCATTAACTTTCATTAGCTGACAGCAGCAGCCTGTCCCCGATTTTGGCCCTGAAATCTTATTTTTGTGTGCTGTAATGAAAATATTATTTTATTAGTGAGGTGTGTGAATGACATACTGCCTCAGGAAAACTGGCAGACAATAAACGGGCAGACAATAACTCAGTGGCTTCCAATAGTGTAGTATTGGATGGTGCCTGTAATAGCACCTCTTTTTTCCAGGCCAGGATCTGATCACGCTTTGTCCGCAATGTACGTTTTAAAGACATTGTTCCAGCTTTCGGGAATATCTAACCATGATAAATTAGAATGTAATTACAGTCAGGTCTGTTGGTCACAGCCATTCACAAACAATACAATATGTCGGTCTTGTTCTACCTCGTTCACAGGGCCTACCCACTGGGCACACACTGGTTGAATCAATGTTGTTTCCACGTCATTTCAACTTCTTTAGCATACTGGTTATTGTTTGGAATTTCGGATGACTGATGTGCCCAAAGTAAACTGCCTGTTACTCAGGCCCAGAAGCTAGGATATGCATAAAATTGGTTGCATTGGATAGGAAACACTCTGAAGTTTCTAACATTATTTTAACAATGTCTGTGAGTATAATAGAACTGATATGGCAGGTGAAAACCCGAGGAAAATCAGTCCAGAATTACTTGTTTTTGAAGTCACAGGCATTTTCAATGCTAGCCTGTGGGATATACAAAATAATTCCTCCCAGATTGCAGTTCCTATGGCTTCCACTAGATGTCAACAGTCTTTAGAAAGGGTTTCAGGCTATAAAAAAAATGAGCAAGTAGTTGTAGTTTTTCCAAGGTGTCTCTCATTAGAAAAGTAGTCTTGTTGGCGTGTGAATGAGGTGCGCGTGCTCTTCGTTATTTATCTTCCCTATTGAACATACTATTCTCTGTCTCAAATATTATCATTTATTTAGATATTAGAGTACCTGAGGATTAATTAGAAACATTGTTTGACTTGTTTGGACAAACTTTACCGGTAACTTTTTGGATTTGTTTGTATGCATGTTGAACAAGTGGATTACTGATATCATTGGCGCCAACTAAACATACTTTTTTGGATATAAAGAAGGACTTTATCGAACAAAACAACCATTCATTGTGTAGCTGGGACCCTTGGGATTGCAATCAGAGGAAGATCTTCAAAGGTAAGGGATTTATTTAATCGCTATTTGTGATTTTGTGACGCCTGTGCTGGTTGAAAAAGTATTTTGATATGGGGCGCTGTTCTCAGATAATCGCATGGTATGCTTTCGCCGTAAAGCCTTTTTGAAATCTGACAACGCAGTTGGATTAACAAGAAGTTAAGCTTTTAAATGATGTATGACACTTGTATTTTCATGAATGTTTAATATTACGATTTCACCAGATGTTGTCGTAGGTGTCCCGCTAGCGGTTCATGCGCCCTAACAGGGTAACCACTTCCTTCTAAGTGTTTGTATACAGCATCAGATCAATGACAACAAAATACAGTACCTATAAAAATTCAGACATTATGACTATCACAAATGTATTATATTTTTTTTTATAGAAAAATGGCAGGTAAAATCATATTCTCATTTTCAAACTTGATTGTGAACATATCTAGACAGCACAACAAATATAAGAAGGCTTATTCATTCAGATTTGATGGAATGGTTCTTCATTACATTTGATATCATCACATAGTCATACTTTTATTCTACTTTTATAATGTACTAGATCTTATAAACGATTCCAGCTTTCAATCCCTATTTAATTTAGTTATTGTGACTGACTAGGTTCGAACCAGGTCTCTGGCATGTCACAAGACTGTGTTAGCCCACTTAGCTAAAGCCTAAATTGTGTTATTTTTGTGACATTCTTTTCTAACACGGACTGTGATCATCATAGAGGGGAAAAGAAAGAAAATCCATGCTCCAGAGAGCCTTAGCTTAATAGCTTATAGCCAAAGCAGTTCAAACACTAGAGCCAAATTCATAGGAACATTTTTTAATTCAATATGCCACATTGGCTTCAGAAACTGCCAGAAGCTTCTGCCACAGAGAACCTTTGATTCTATCTGTTCTCCTCTGCCTTTCCTAGCTGGCAAAGTACCAGGATGTTGTCTCTGGTTATGAATCTAAATTTAGAGAACTGAATTTGAAAACTGATCCTGAATGCATCTGAGAAGTTGAACATATGAAACTTTGATTAACTTGAAATTATAGTTTGTAAACCTGATACACAGACAATGAATGCAATATTTACCATATTGAAACTGAATATATAAATATTGAACTTGATTATTCAATTAAACTGAAAATGTAATTGTAAAACTGAATGTGATATTCATTCAATTAAGTTTCAAATCATGAAATACAAGTTCGATGAATAAATGAAATGATTCAATTTTGGATTAAACATTCAAAAATATTACATTCACATTCAATATCCTAATACAGATTCTAAATAATAGAATTAAAATACAATTTCTGTTGACACTGAAACTTAACTTCAGTCACTAGATCTGTCTTGAAGACATAATGCATGAAATATTAACTGTAGTATGTGAAAACTCACTACTGTAGGTCACTTTTCAATCTCTACTTGTATTATATGCCATTAGTTGACATAGTATATTCTGTATATTTCTTCAATATATTTGATGTTTTGTTACCTTTTACAACTTTTTATTGGTATAGTATTTGCATTTGTATCTTTACATACTATTGCCCTTTGCTATATTTTACAATTTTTTCAAGCTTTTTTTACATTGCACTTTTGAGAAAGCTTGCTAGTAAGCATTTCATTGCACCGTTTACACTGTAATCGCACTTTGTAACACAATAAAATGGGAAGAAATCCAAGGGGTCTGAATACTTTAGCAAGGCGCTGTATGTTCAAAACAACATTTTTGGGGAATACAAGAAGTATTGAGATGAAAATGTGATAATATTACATTGTTTTGTATTGTATTGTATTACACCCTCTAAACTTATTCTAGGCTGAGACCATTGCATAATTTCTAGGCTAAGAACCTAACAGCTAGCATTCAGACCTCTCTATATGACTGTACATATATACTCTCTGTTACTTTTTAGACTTATGGGTACTCTACTCTCCCGCATAGAGTTGGACAGCTAGCGGTTTGTTTGATGAATGAACATCCCCTGATCAATCCATCCCTGCATAGTCTCTCTAGACAGATGGGTTGCCTCCCACAATGTATCAATGTTGCAGCCGGGCCCAGCTCCACGAGGGGGCTAAAGGGGTCGCAGCCCCCTCAGTTTTAGTTTTATGTCCCTATATAAAAATAGCCCAAAAATGACAGGTTGGTGGCCAAAGAATCTGTATCGCCACTGCGCTGTTTCAGCACAGGGACCTGTCTCTTCTTGGTCAAAAGGATTTTTTACACTTTGATGTTTATTGTGCTATAGCGTGATATAAGCAGAATTCAATATAACTCCAATGCAAGAACCCAAATGATGCCCCTGGGTATAGCTAGGTATCAGTATGTTTCATCATAGAAATACCCTGGGTGTACAAAACATTAGGAACACATGCTCTATCCATGACATAGACTGACCAGGTGAATCCAGGTGAAAGGTATGATCCCTTATTGATGTCACTTTAATAAGTGTATATGAAGGGGAGGAGACAGGTTAAAGATTGATTTTTAAGCCTTGAGACATGGATTGTGTATGTGTGTATAACAGTGTAGGTTCCGTCCCTCTCTTCGCCCCAACCTGGGCTCGAACCAGGGACCCTTGCACACATCAACAACTGACACCCCACGAAGCATCGTTACCCATCGCGCCACAAAAGCCACGGCCCTTGCAACGCAAGGGGAAACCCTACTTCAAGTCTCAGAGCGAGTGACGTCACTGATTGAAATGCTATTAGCGCGCACCACCGCTAACTAACTAGCCATTTCACATCGGTTACATGTGCCATTCAGAAGGTGAATGGGCAAGACAAAAGTTTTAAGAGCATTTGAATTGGGTATGGTAGTAGGTGTAGGCACACCGGTTTGAGTGTGTCAAAAACTGCAACTCTGCTGGGATTTTCACGCTCAACAGTTTTCTGTGTGTATCAAGAATGGTCCACCACCCAAAGGACATCCAGCCAACGTGACACAACTGTGGGAAGCATTGGAGTCGACATGGGCCAGCATCCCTGTGGAATGCTTTCGACACCTTGTAGAGTCCATGCCCTGACGAATTGAGTCTGTTCTGAGGCCAAAAGGGGTTGCAACTCAATATTAGGAAAGTGTTCCTAATGTTCTGTACACTCATTGTAGATGATGGTTATTATGGTTTTCTTGGTAGCCTATTGGTTTTCGTTGCTGTAAATGGAACTGTACGTATTGGAAACGTGTTTATGGTAGGCTGGCATTGCTTAATTTGCATTATTTTGGTAAGACTGCTGTGTGTACGGCTGCATTCACATAGAATGTTTGTTATAGGTGAATTGTCCTATCTATCTTGTAGCAAAAACAGCTTAGGTGTAGGGCACTGTCCATTGTGATGATACAGCACAGCAGATATAGGCTACAGATTTTAAAAGCATTCAATGATCTTGGAGTTTTAACTTCATGTTTTTTGTGGTGTAGTGTAATTACATAACCAGAATTAAATACAATTCTAATTCAAGAACCCCCAGAAAGTTTCCCGCCACGGCGATTTCAATTGCCCCCATAGTCACTTTATCCTGTCGCGAGGTCTAGGTTCCAACATACACGTCTGTAAGTAGACAACATCAGTTTGTCATTGATGAAAGGGTAGAGTCAGGACAACTGGCTTTCTTACATCACTGCCTTATCCTCTTGTTGCAATGCATGTATATTACATACATGTATAGTTCTGCATGTGATGGATGTTTGTGTGTTATTAATGTAATTACTTTTCTCAATTTAATACATTTTCTTGGTTTTCAGGAGCAAGATGTCTGATGAAAACTTCCATGAAGATCCTGACATCATCAATGAAATTAAGAACTATGACAAGTTTACCTAAGCAGAGAATGCAGCCAAGGCGAAGGAGGACCTGGATCTCCTGGAGAATGTGACCCTTAACATTGCTGTGACAGGGGAAAGTGGGTCAGGAAAGTCCACTTTCGTTAATGCCTTACTTGGACTCAGGGATGGGGACAAGGGAGCACCAGAAACCGGAGTGATGGAGACCACCATGAAGGCCATCAGATACTCCCACCCCACCATGCCTAACATGATAATCTGGGACCTGCCTGGTATTAGCACCCCATACATTAAAGCAAAAAAGTACCTGAAGGAGGTCAAGTTTGAAACCTATGACTTCTTCATCATCATCGGCACAGTGAAGTTCAAAGAGATTGACATCATGCTGGCCACAGAGATCCAGAAGATGAAGAAGATGTTTTACTTCATCCGGTCGAAGATCGACAACGACATCCGAGCCGAGGCATGGAAGAAGAACTACAGGGAGGAAGATCTGCTCTCCAAGATCAGACAGAATTGGGAGGAGAACTTGAAGACCGTAGGGAGCCCAAAGTCTTCCTCATCTCCACCTTTGAGCTGGGGAAGTATGATTTCCAGCAGCAGATTGACTCTCTCTCGAAAAACCTCCCAGAGCACAAGTGGTCTGCCTTGATCCAGTCTCTGCTGGTTTGCTCCAAAGTCATGATTGAAAAGAAGAGGAAGGAGCTTTTCAAAACTGCCTGTGATGCTGCTGCTGCTGCCTCAACCACAGCACCCGTACCCATCCCTGGCTTCTCAGTGGGCTGTGAGATTGGTATTATGCAGGCCTTCCTCTTCAGGGCCTTTATAGCCTTTGGACTAGATGAGAAATCCCTACAGAGACTCTCAGAACGTGTCAATAAGCCAGTGGGTGATCTGAGCTCAGTGATGAAGTCTCGCTTCGCTGGGGGAGTCGATGAGAAGGTGGTGGCTGGAATGCTGAGTACAACAGCCATGGTGGCAGCCAAGACCATTGAGGTTGTGTTGACTAGCATACCTGCCATTGGTAGTATTGGATCAGTGGGGATTGCCTTTGCCACTACATTACACCTTCTGGACAAGGGATTAAAAGAGATGGCGGAGGAAACTAAAGCAGTGCTCATGGTGGCAGGTGTAGAATGATGTAAAATTATCAAACTGAAAACACCCTGTTCATCATGGTGGATACTATAATGGCTGCAGATACATATCCTACAGGTCAAATGTCAATGTCAAATGTCTAACCACTTTTGTTACCATGACAACAAAGAGTCAGGAACCAAAGGTTTGAGTTTGTTAACTTAGTTATAGCGTTGTTATTAGAATTAGCATCATTATTAGCATTAGCATTTTGTTAGCTATAACATTGTTGTTAGCATTAGCATTGTAATTAGTTGCAGCATAGTTATTAGCTATGGTGTTGTTATTAGCATTTGTATCATTATTAACATTAGCATTGTTGAGTGTCAAACAATGGATGCTATACATATATGTGTTACCAAATCTGTGTTAGCATTTTGATTTATCGTTGTGCCATATTTTTTTCCCTGCTCTGCACTCTTTACAGTTGTCACTATTTGATTGTACAAGTAACTAGCAGGTGAATGCTTGGGAAATGTAAAATCATCTATTAAAAAAAAATATGTGAGTTTATATTGAAGTAATGACATCCCTTTTTATTTGAGATATTTTGTATTGTATCTTCATATCCAAGATGGCGTAGCAATCAGACGTCTTTTGTCCTCGTCTTGTTGTGTCCCGTGTATATATATATATATATATCTCTCTTTTTATATATCTTTTTCTTCGCATATCTTTTTATATTTTTTTCTAAAACTCAACTTCAAAGCACTCTCCTGCAACCCGCCTCACCCAGTGTGGTGCAGATGTTTTTTTCGAAAGTATTATTCACCTCGAATCCGAAATCCCCCAACAGAAGCTAGCCAACTCACTAGCTACTAGCTAGTAGTCAGCAGCTAACCTTTAGCTTGGAAAACTCTCGCCAATCTGTACAACGCGACTCAAACCAGAGCATACCGGACCTATTTTCTCTCCATATCCCCGGATTCCTACCGCAAGCTCTGGACATTTTCACCTGGATCTTCGCAGCTAGCTAGCTGCTATCCGAGTACTGGCTAACATTGGTCCTGGAGCAAGCACCAATTAGCCTGAAGCTAGCCCATGCTAGGCCCTTTCTCCCAGTTAGCTAAAGAGGCCCATCAGCCACTCCTGGGCTACAATACCCGGACCCCTTCTACTGCCTGTACGGGGCACGGAACCCCGCCGATCCTTCACAACTGGACTAAGACGAAATCTGCTCGAGGGGGTACTCAACTGGCCTCTACATCGCGACCACCCCTGAATGCCCGCTATCCGTGGCCCGCATATTGGACTGTTAGCTGTATAGATCCAACGGCCAATTTCTTGGCCCACTATACCTATTTTGCCAGTTGGACTTGGACCCCTCTGCTACTCGGAACCCTACTAATCCATCACGACTGGTCTACCGACGTAACCGCACGCGGAGGCCAAAACAGACTTTCCTCCATCAAGACATCCCTCTAAGGCCCTTCTGCTAGCTTGCTAGCCCCGGTCAGCTAGCTAGCTAGCCTCGGTCTGCTAGCTGTCTGAATCGCCGTGTCTCCAGTCAGCCCAACCACTCACTGGACCCCTATTTGATCACCCGGCTACGCATGCCTCTCCCTAATATCAATATGCCTTGTCCATTACTGTCCTGGTTAGTGATTATTGTCTTATTTCACTGTAGAGCCTCTAGCCCTGCTCAATATGCCTCAACATCACCTGGTTTAAACGTCTCTAAAGACAATATCTCTCTCATCATTACTCAATGCCTAGGTTTTTTCCTCCAATGTACTCACATCCTACCATACCTCTATCTGTACATTATACCTTGAATCTATTCTCTTACGCCCATTAACCTGCTCCTTTTACTCTCTGCTCTGAACGCACTAAACAACCAGTCCTGATAGCCTTTACCCATACCCTCATCCTACTCCTCCTCTGTTCCTCTGGTGATGTAGAGGTTAATCCAGGCCCTGCAGTGCCTAGCTCCACTCCTACTCCCCAGGTGCTCTCATTTGTTGACTTCTTCCAAAAGCCTTGGTTTCATGTATGTTAACATTAGAAGCCTCCACCCTAAGTTTGTTTTATTCACTGCTTTAGCACACTCTGCCAACCCGGATGTCCTAGCCGTGTCTGAATCCTGGCTTAGGAAGTCCACCAAAAACCCTGAAATTTCCATCCCTAACTATAACATTTTCCGACAAGATAGAACTGCCAAAGGGGGCGGAGTTGCAATCTACTGCAGAGGAAGCCTGCAGAGTTCTGTCTTACTATCCAGGTCTGTATCCAAAAATCCATCTTTCCAGAAACAAGTCTCTCACTGTTGCCGCTTGCTATAGACCACCCTCTGCCCCCAGCTGTGCCTGGACACCATATGTGAATTGATTGCCCCCCATCTATCCTCAGAGATTTTGCTGCTAGGTGACCTAAACTGTGACATGCTTAACACCCCAGCCATCCTACAATCTAAGCTTGATGCCCACAATCTCACTCAAATTATCAATGAACCCACCAGGTACAACCCCAAATCCGTAAACACAGGCACCCTCATAGATATCATCCTAACCAGCTTGCCCTCCAAATACACCTCAGCTGCTTTCAACCAAGATCTCAGCGATCACTGACCCATTGCCTGCAACCGTAATGGGTCTGCTGTCAAACGACCACCCCTCATCACTGTCAAACGCTCCATAAAACACTTCAGCGAGCAGGCCTTTCAATTCGACCAGGTCCGGGTATCCTGGAAGGATATTGACCTCATCCCGTCAGTAGAGGATGCCTGGTTATTCTTTAAAAGTGCCTTCCTCACCATCTTAAATAAACATGCACCATTCCAATTTTGTTTTACCAGGAACAGATATAGCCCTTGGTTCTCTCCAGAACTGACTGCTCTTGACCAGCACTGTCACGAATCCCACCGAAGGTGGCTCCCCTGCCTGCTCGAGTGGCGCTCGGCGGTCGTCGTTGCCGGCCTACTAGCCACCGCTGATCCCTTTTTCCTTTTCTGAGATTCTCAGGGACCTGCACGGGAAGGGTGTGGTGGTGTATATTGATGACATCCTGATCTATTCCGCCAGACGCGCCGCGCATGTATCCCTGGTGCGCAAGTTGCTTGGGCGACTGCTGGAGCATGACATGTACGTTAAGGCTGAGAAATGTGTGTTTCCCAAACGAGCCGTTTCCTTCCTGGGGTATCGCATTTCCACCTCGGGGGTGTCGATGGAGTGTGACCGCGTTAAGGCCGTGCGTAATTGGCCGACTCCGACCACGGTAAAGGAGGTGCAGCGGTTCTTAGGGTTTGCCAATTACTATCGGAGGTTTATCCGGGGCTTTGTTCAGGTGGCTGCTCCCATTACCTCACTGCTGAAGGGGGGCCCGGCGCGCTTGCGCTGGTCAGCAGAAGCGAACAGAGCTTTCAGTCATCTGAAGGAGCTGTTTACCGACGCTCCTGTGCTGGCTCATCCGGACCCCTCTTTGGCATTCATAGTGGAGGTGGACGCGTCCGAGACTGGGGTGGGGGCCGTGCTATCACAGCGCTCGGGCACGCCACCAAAACTCCGCCCTTGCGCTTTCTTTTCAAGGAAGCTCGGTCCGGCGGAACAGAACTATGATTTGGGGGACCGGGAGTTGTTAGCTGTAGTCAAAGCTCTGAAAGTGTGGAGACACTGGCTTGAGGGGGCTAAGCACCCTTTCCTCATCTGGACTGACCACCGTAATCTCGAGTACATCTGGGCAGCTAGGAGACTGAATCCGCGTCAGGCCAGGTGGGCCATGTTCTTTACCCGATTTCGGTTCACAATCTCCTATCGGCCAGGCTCCTTAAACACGAAGGCCGATGCGCTGTCCCGCCTATATGACCGAGGAGAGGGCCATCAATCCAACTCCCATCCTCCCAGCGTCATGCTTGGTAGCACCGGTGGTATGGGAGGTGGACGCGGAGATCGAGCGGGCATTACGGATGGAACCTGCACCATCTCAGTGTCCAGCAGTTGCTCAGTATATGCCGCTTGGTGTCCGTGATCGATTGATTCAATGGGCCCATAATCTCCCCTCTTCGGGTCACCCTGGGATCGAGAGGACAGTGCGGAGTTTTAGGGGAAATTACTGGTGGCCCACATTGGCTAAGGACGTGCAGTTTTATGTTTCCTCCTGCTCGGTGTGCCCTCAGAGCAAGGCTCCTCGACACCTGCCTAGAGGGAAATTACAGCCCCTCCCCGTTCCACAGCGGCCGTGGTCGCACTTGTCAGTGGACTTTCTCACCAACCTTCCCACATCTCAGGGAAACACCACAATCCTGGTCGTTGTGGATCGGTTCTCGAAGTCCTGCCGTCTCATCCCGTTGCCCGGTCTCCCTACGGCTCTGCAGACTGCGGAGGCCCTGTTTACCCATGTCTTCCGGCACTACGGGGTGCCCGAGGACATCGTTTCTGATCGGGGTCCCCAGTTCACGTCCAGAGTTTGGAGGGCGTTCATGGAACGGTTGGGGGTCTCGGTCAGCCTGACCTCGGGTTTCCACCCCGAGAGTAATGGGCAGGTGGAGAGAGTGAACCAAGAAGTGGGTAGGTATCAACGGACATATTGCCTGGACCGGCCCAGGGAGTGGGTGAGGTACGTCCCATGGGCAGAGGTAGCCCAAAACTCCCTCCGTCACTCATCAACTAACATGTCACCGTTTCAGTGCGTGTTGGGCTACCAGCCGGTCCTGGCTCCATGGCACCAGAGCCAGACCGAGGCTCCTGCGGTGGAGGAGTGGGTACAGCGCTCGAAGGACACTTGGAGAGCCATCCAGGACGCATTAACAAAGGCGAGTGGACGGCAGAAGAAGAGCGCTGACCAGCACCGCAGCGAGACCCCTGTGTTTGCACCAGGGGATCGAGTCTGGCTCTCGGCCCAAAACCTACCCCTCCGCCTGCCCTGCCGGAAGCTGGGGCCGCAGTGTGTAGGGCCGTTTAAAGTCCTGAGGAGGATAAACGAGGTGTGTTACCAGTTAAAACTTCCATCTTACTACCGTATTAACCCCTCATTTCATGTGTCTCTCCTCAGGCCAGTGGTGGCTGGTCCCCTGCAGGAAGGTGAGGTGCCGGAGGTCCCTCCACCCCCTCTGGACATTGGGGGGTCCCCGGCGTATACGATACGCGCCATTCTGGACTCCAGACATCGGGTGGGGGGCCTACAGTACCTCATAGACTGGGAGGGGTACGGCACGGAGGAGAGGTGCTGGGTACCAGTGAAGGACATTTTGGACCCCTCACTTCTGAGGGATTTCCATCGCCTTCATGGGGATCGCCCTGCGCCTCGTCCTCCGGGTCGCCCTCGAGGCCGGTGGCGGTGCGCTGCGGGAGCCGCGCGTCAGGGGGGGTACTGTCACGAATCCCACCGAAGGTGGCTCCCCTGCCTGCTCGAGCGGCGCTCGGCGGTCGTCGTCGCCGGCCTACTAGCCACCGCTGATCCCTTTTTCCTTTTCTGTTTGTAATGTCTTATTGGTTGCACCTGTTCCCTATTGTGTGTCTTGATTTGTGTTTATTTAAGCCTGCTTAGCCCGCCCAGGTTTGTGCGGGATTATTTTGCTATCGTTGTGTTTTTTGGATGTGCTGGCTATTTCGCCTTGTATTCTCTCTCCGGACTGTGTGCCCGTTGTTCTGGGTTGGTCGTTTTGTTCACGTGCCCGTTTGTGTTGGCGTTGACCGTTTTTGTGCCGGGAAGAATAAAGGACATTATACCTTACCTCTGCTCTCTGCGCCTGACTCCTACCACCGCTCCTAGCATCTCGTGACAAGCACAAAAACATTCTGTGGCGTACTGCATTAGTATCGAACAGCCCCGTGATATGCAACTTTTCAGGGAAGTTAGGAACAGACATACACAGGCAGTTAGGAAAGCTAAGGCTAGCTTTTTCAAACAGAAATTTGCATCCTGTAGCACAAACTCCAAAAAGTTCTGGGACACTGTAAAGTCCATGGAGAATAAGAGCACCTCCTTCCAGCTGCCCACTGCACTGAGGCTAGGAAACACTGTCACCACCGATAAATCCACTATAATTGAGAATTTCAATAAGCATTGTTCAACGGCTGGCCATGCTTTCCACCTGGCTACCCCTACCCCGGTCAACAGCTCTGCACTCCCCACAGCAACTCGCCCAATCCTCCTCCACTTCTCCTTCACCCAAATCCAGATAGCTGATGTTCTGAAAGAGCTGCAAAATCTGGACCCCTACAAATCAGCCGGGCTAGACAATCTGGACCCTCTCTTTCTAAAATTATCTGCCGAAATTGTTGCAACTCCTATTACTAGCCTGTTCAAACTCTCTTTCGTATCGTCTGAGATTCCCATAGATTGGAAAGCTGCCAGCGGTCATCCCCCTCTTCAAAGGGGGAGACACTCTAGACCCAAACTGCTAAAGACCTATATCTATTCTACCCTGCCTTTCTAAGGTCTTCGAAAGCCAAGTTAACAAACAGATTACGACCATTTCGAATCCCACCGTACCTTCTCCGCTATGCAATCTGGTTTCAGAGCTGGTCATGGGTGCACCTCAGCAACGCTCAAGGTCCTAAACGATATCGTAACCTCCATTGATAAAAGACAATACTGTGCAGCCGTATTCATTGACCTGGCAAAGGCTTTCGACTCTGTCAATCACCACATTCTTATCGGCAGACTCAACAGCCTTAGCTTCTCAAATGACTGCCTCGCCTGGTTCACCAACTACTTCTCAGACAGAGTTCAGTGTGTCAAATCGGAGGGCATGTTGTCTGGACCTCTGTCAGTCTCTATGGGGGTGCCACAGGGTTCAATTCTCGGGCCAACTCTTTTCTCTGTATACATCAATGATGTCGCTCTTGCTGCTGGTGATTCTCTGATCCATCTCTACGCAGACGACACCATTCTGTATACTTCTGGCCCTTCTTTGGACACTGTGTTAACAAACCTCCAGACGAGCTTCAATGCCATACAACTCTCCTTCCGTGGCCTCCAACTGCTCTTAAATGCAAGTAAAACTAAATGCATGCTCTTCAACCGATCGCTGCCTGCACCGGCCCGCCCGACCAGCATCACTACTCTGGACGGTTCTGACTTAGAATATGTGGACAACTACAAATACCTAGTTGTCTGGCTAGACTGTAAACTCTCCTTCCAGACTCACATTAAGCATCTCCAATCCAAAGTTAAATCTAGAATCGGCTTCCTATTTCGCAACAAAGCCTCCTTCACTCATGCTGGCAAACATACCCTCGTAAAACTGACTAACCTACCGATCCTTGACTTTGGCAATGTTATTTACAAAACAGCCTCCAACACTCTACTCAGCAAATTGGATGCAGTCTATCACAGTGCCATCCGTTTTGTCTCCAAAGCCCCATATACTACCCACCACTGCGACCTGTGTGCTCTCGTTAGCTGGTCCTCGCTACATATCCGTCGCCAAACACACTGGCTCCAGGTCATCTATAAGTCTTTGCTAGGCAAAGCCCCACATTATCTCAGCTCACTGGTCACCATAGCAGCACCCACTCGTAGCACGCGCTCCAGCAGGTATATTTCACTGGTCACCCCCAAAGCCAACTGCTCCTTTGTCCGCCTTTCCTTCCAGTTCTCTGCTGCCAATGACTGGAACGAATTGCAAAAATCCCTGAAGCTGGAGTCTTATATCTCCATCACTAACTTTAAGCATCAGCTGTCAGAGCAGCTTACAGATCCTTGCACCTGTACATAGCCCATCTGTAATTAGCCCACCCAAGTACCTCATCCCCATATATATATATATATATATATATTTTTTTTTTTTGCTCCTTTGCATCCCAGTATCTCTACTTGCACATTCACCTTCTGCACATCTATCACCCCAGTGTTTAATTGCTAAATTGTAATTATTTCGCCACTATGGCCTATTTATTGCCTTACCTCCCTAATCTTACTTGATTTGCACACACTGTATATAGACTTTTATATTGTGTTATTGACTGTACATTTGTTTATTCCATGTGTAACTCTGTGTTGTTGTTTGTGTTGCACTGCCTTGCTTTATCTTGGTCAGGTCACAGTTGTAAATGAGAACTTGTTCTCAACTGGCCTACCTGGTTAAATAAAGGTGAAATAAAAATAAAAGTAAATAAACATAAGAATTCACACCCCTGAGTCAATATTTGTAGAATCACCTTTGGCAGCAATCAAAGCTGTCAGTCTTTCTGGGTTAGTCTATGAGAGCTTTCCACACCTGGATTGTGCTACATTTTCTTATTATTATTTACTAAATTCTTCAAGCTCTGTCAAATTGGTTGTTGATTATTGCTACACAACCATTTTCAGGTCTTGTCATATAAGTAGATTTAAGTTAAAACTGTAACTCTGCCACTCAGGAATATTCCCTGTCTTCTTGGCAGGAAACTCCAGTGTAGATTTGGCCTTGTGTTTTAGGTTATTGTGCTGCTGAAAGGTGAATTAATCTCCCAGTCTGGTTGAAAGCAGATGGAAAGCAGGTTTTCCTCTAAGATTTTGTCTGTGCTTAGCTCCATTCCATTTCATTTTTGTCCTGAGAATCTCCCCAGTCCTTAATGATTACAAGCATGGGGCAGCAGGTAGCCTAGTGGTTAGAACATTGGACTAGCAACCAAAAGGTTGCAATATCCCAGAGCTGACAAGGTGAAAACCTTTCATTCTGCCTCTGAATAAGGCAGTTAACCCACTGTTCCTAAGCCATCATTGAAAATAAGAATTTGTTCATAACTGACTTGCCTAGTTAAATAAAGGTAAAATAAAAAAAATACCCATAACATGATTCAGCCACTACTTTGCATGGAGAGTGGTACTCTGTCATGCGTAGTATTGGATTTTCCCCAAACAAAACATTTTGTTTTCAAGACTAATTGATTTGGCATATTTCTTGCAGTATTTAGTGCCTTGTTGCAAACAGGATGCATGTTTTGAAATATATTTATTATTTTTATCCTTCTTTTCACTCTGTCAATTAGGTTAGTTTTGTGGAATAACTACAATGTCATTGAGCCATCCTCAGTTTTCTCCTATCACAGCCATTAAACTCTGTAACTGTTTTAAAGTCACCATTGGCCTCATGGTGAAATCCCTGAGATGTTTCCTTCCTCTCCGGCAACTGAGTTAGAAATTGACGCCTGTACCTTTGTAGCGACTGGGTGTATTGATATACCATTCAAATTGTAATTAAAAACATTACCATACTCAAAGGGATATTGAATGTCTGCTCTTTTTTATTGTACCCATCTACCAATAGGTGCCCTTCTTTGTGAGGCATTGGAAAACCTACCTGGTTTTTGTAGTTGAATTTGTGTTGGAAATTCACTGCTCGATTGAGGGACCTTACAGACAGTTGTATGTGTGGGGTACAGAGATGAGGTAGTCATTCAAAAATCATGTTAAACACTATTATTGCACACAGAGTGAGTCCATGCAACTTATTATGGGATTTGTTAAACAAATTTGTACTCATGACCATTTTAAATTCAGGCTGTAACACAACAAAATGTGAAAAAGGTCAAGGGGTGTGAATACTTTCTGAAGGCGCTGTAGATAGTGTGTTAAAAGTAATGTAATGATTAGCTGTTGAATCACCAAGATGTATTATACATAAATGAGATACATACCTCCTCTCAGTAAGCTCACAGCCCATCACGTGTCGTGCATTTATCAGAGGACAGCAACACTCAGTCCAGTCTTCTAATGGCTTCATGAAACAGTCCCATCATCTGACTCCACAATGAAATGCTGAAATAAAAGTAACAGTTAGCTAATTGCCAATGTCAGGTGGTCTGTAGCTCTATTGGGCATATTCTTTAACAAATATTCATGTTTATTTGTAAGATTTAGCTAGCTTGTAAAGAAGCTAACTAAAAGTAGCCTACCTTTTCCTGTTTACAAAAATGTGCTCAAATCCTGAAACAACCTTATCTAGCTAGCCTACAGTTTATTATATGATTATGGCTTCATAAACGCATTTGAATTAAATTTAAAAAATGTATGAACCTTGGTCTTTGCCACTCCAACCTCGGCAACAATTCTGCAAAAATACTAATATACTCTACCCCTTGCCATTGAGAGTAAACGGTGTCAGACGAGATAGCTAGCCATTTTTCTGACCATTCAGCAGCATCATTAATATTTATGTAAATGTCAATGCAAAACAGCTAAAACAAATGAAAAGGCAGCTAGTTAGCTGTCATTTCAGAGTTTGCTGTGAATGTGTTAGGTTTTCTCAGCTGTTGTTTGCTAAAATCCACATTACCTTCTGGGATAGGGATAGAAACCTCAAGGTTTTTTGCCTTCACTGGGTTTAGATATAGAACCTTCTTTAATGAATGGTTAGTTAATCTTGTCAAATCAAATAAAAGTTTATTGGTCGCATACACAGATTTGCAGATGTTATCACAGGTGCAGCGAAATGCTTGTTCCTAGCTCCAACAGTGCAGTAATATCTTACAATACAAACACAAAACAATACACAAATAATCAAAAAAGTAAAAAGAAAGAAATATCGCCCAAAGAACCAAATTTGCCAATCCATAAAACAATGCGGAAAACCCCAAATAACCCTTTTTTCTAAGATTGCACAATGCATGTTTAAATTACATAAATTGATAGTTCCGCATGTGATGGATGTTTGTGTGTTATTCATTTAGCTACTTTTCTGGGTTTTCAGGAGCAAGATGTCTGATGAAAACTTATATGAGGATCTTGACATCGTCAAGGAAATGAAGAACTATGACAAGTTTACCCCAACAGAGAATGCAGCCAAAGCAAAGGAGCACCTGGATCTGCTGGAGAAAGTGACCCTTAACATTGCTGTGACAGGTGTCATGTCTTTGGCTATGCCAGATTAAGTGATATTTCATGCTATTCTATAAAATCCTTTCTCTGTAAATAATATTACCTGATTAAGCTAATCATGTAAATGTAATTAACTAGAAAGTCGGGGCACCACGGAAGAACGTTTATAGAGCTGTTATCTTCCGAATAAACTCTTAAAATACTTAGTAATCTTTTACATCGATAGCTGTCATCTTAATCATCTTATTTTCAGTCTCATAATGAAAGTTGTAAATTCTTGGTTATCTTCACGAACCCTGGCTAACAAGTTGAATCAGCAATACAAAATTGGGTTTAATTATTTATTTACTAAATACCTAACTAATCACACAGAATTACAAATACACAGAATACAAATGATGTCATACAGAAAACGTCCCTGGTGGACGGAACCTGTATGACGGCTGGTTACACAAAGGAAAGGGGGTTGGGCTTGAATGAAAGAGCGGGAAGACTTAGGAACAAAGAAACAGCAGCTATGCTATCGTAAATACATTATCTTATGCATTACTAAATTACCGCCCATTTGGAAAAGGAAAATGCAATAAATACAGTGGGGCAAAAAAGTATTTAGTCAGCCACCAATTGTGCAAGTTCTCCCAGTTAAAAAGATGAGAGGCCTGTAATTTTCATCATAGGTACACTTCAACTATGACAGACAAAATGAGAAAAAAAATCCAGAAAATCACATTGTAGGATTTTTAATGAATTTATTTGCAAATTATGGTGGAAAATAAGTATTTGGTCAATAAAAAAAGTTTATCTCAATACTTTGTTATATACCCTTTGTTGGCAATGACACAGGTCAAATGTTTTCTGTAAGTCTTCACAAGGTTTTCACACACTGTTGCTGGTATTTTGGCCCATTCCTCCATGCAGATCTCCTCTAGAGCAGTGATGTTTTGGGGCTGTCACTGGGCAACACGGACTTTCAACTCCCTCCAAAGATTTTCTATGGGGTTGAGATCTGGAGACTGGCTAGGCCACTCCAGGACCTTGAAATGCTTCTTACGAAGCCACTCCTTTGTTGCCCGGGCGGTGTGTTCGGGATCATTGTCATGCTGAAAGACCCAGCCACGTTTCATCTTCAATGCCCTTGCTGATGGAAGGAGGTTTTCACTCATAGACTCACGATACATGGCCCCATTCATTCTTTCCTTTACACGGATCAGTCGTCCTGGTCCCTTTGCAGAAAAACAGCCCCAAAGCATGATGTTTCCACCCCCATGCTTCACAGTAGGTATGGTGTTCTTTGGATGCAACTCAGCATTCTTTGTCCTCCAAACACGACGAGTTGAGTTTTTACCAAAAAGTTATATTTTGGTTTCATCTGACCATATGACATTCTCCCAATCCTCTTCTGGATCATCCAAATGCTCTCTAGCAAACTTCAGACGGGCCTGGACATGTACTGGCTTAAGCAGGGGGACGCGTCTGGCACTGCAGGATTTGGGTCCCTGGCGGCGTAGTGTGTTACTGATGGTAGGCTTTGTTACTTTGGTCCCAGCTCTCTGCAGGTCATTCAGTAGTTCCCCCCGTGTGGTTCTGGGATTTTTGCTCACCGTTCTTGTGATCATTTTGACCCCACGAAGGTGAGATCTTGTGTGGAGCCCCAGATCGAGGGAAATTATCAGTGGTCTTGTATGTCTTCCATTTCCTAATAATTGCTCCCACAGTTGATTTCTTCAAACCAAGCTGCTTACCTATTGCAGATTCAGTCTTCCCAGCCTGGTGCAGGTCTACAATTTTGTTTCTGGTGTCCTTTGACAGCTCTTTGGTCTTGGCCATAGTGGAGTTTGGAGTGTGACTGTTTGAGGTTGTGGACAGGTGTCTTTTGTACTGATAACAAGTGCAAACAGGTGCCATTAATGCAGGTAAGGAGTGGAGGACAGAGGAGCCTCTTAAAGAAGAAGTTACAGGTCTGTGAGAGCCAGAAATCTTGCTTGTTTGTAGGTGACCAAATACTTATTTTCCACCATAATTTGCAAATAAATTCATTACAAATCCTACAATGTGATTTTCTGGATTTTTTTTTCTCATTTTGTCTGTCATAGTTGATGTGTACCTATGATGACAATTACAGGCCTCTCTCATCTTTTTAAGTGGGAGAACGTGCACAATTGGTGGCTGACTAAATACTTTTTTGCCCCACTGTATTTGCTCTGAGCTGCGCTTCGGTAGATTGGTCGTAGATGTTGGCCGGGTTGGCCAACAGATCTTCCTGTCCTCGGAAGAATGTCTCTGGTGGTAAATTGGATACGTGGTGGTATCTTCGTCTGTTTGTTAGACTGGATCCGTCGTCCGTCCTTTCCTAGCCCACGTCTACAGCGGCCGCTGCTAACTCAACGGCTAGGAAGTATCACTTCTGTAGTGAATAAGCTCAAAGTTCATACCATTCGCCACCAAAGCTCACGCCGAGGTTGGCTTAGTTCTGTACTTGACGTGTGTCCTTCTAACGTAGAGGCTGCAGACCTCACGTACTGGAACATCTGGTTATCTTTTCGTCAAAGGCTTATATAGTGGAGAGGGGGAAGGATGTGTTTCATCGTTTATAACCCCTGTCTCTTCACAGGGGTGGGCCACTGATCAAGCAGGGCACTTTCCTTATGAAAACCCAATTCTCTCATTTGGAAGCTAAAATTACATTTCATCTCCTAACAAACAATTTCAATATCAAACATTTCAATTGCATAACAATTCCATGTGACTCTGATAACTAGAGGGTGTATACTTTCCCAGGTACAGTTTATGTCGTCCTGTCATCAGTCATAATGTCTCAGATGACAACTGAACTGACATCCATACTCATTACGTTCCAAAGCATATTTCCAACTGGTTTTATTACCAAAATATGGTTCCTTTCCCCATTTGTTTGATGTTCACAGACTCTCTATATTTAACACAGGCTATTCTGCAGTCCTTCAGTAGGGTCAGAAAGAGAGGGGAAGGGAGAAAGGTATTTATGGGGGGGGGTCATAAACCTTACCCACAGGCCAACGTCATGACACAGGGTAGAGCGGGGAGGGAAAGTCCACCTTTGTTAATGCCTTACTTGGACGGGGACGAAGGGGCAGCAGAAACTGGAGTGACCGAGACCACAATGAAGCACATTAGATACAGCCATCACACAATGCCTAACGTGAAAATCTGGGACCTGCCTGGTATCGGCAGCCCTAACTTTAAAGCAAAAAAGTACGTGAAGGATGTCAAGTTTAAAACATACGACTTCTTCATCATCATCAGCACGGTGAGGTTCAAAGAGAATGACATCATGCTGGCCAAAGAGATCCAGAAGATGAAAACCTCTCAGAGCACAAGAGGTCTGCCGGTTTGCTCAATAGTCATGATTGAGAAGAAGAGGAAATATATTTTCAAAACCGCCTTTGCTGCAGCTGCTGGTGCCTCCACCACAGCAGCTGTACCCATCCCTGGCTTCTCAGTGGGCTGTGAGATTGGTGTTATGCAGGCCTTCTTCCACAAGGACTTCCTAACCTTTGGACTGGATGAGAAATCTCTCCAGAGACTCTCAGACCGTGTCAATAAGCCAGTGGGTGATCTGAGCTCAGCGATGAAGTCTCGCTTCGCTGGGGGAGTCGATGAGAAGGTGGTGGCTAGAATGATGCATACAACAGCCATGGTGGCAGCCAAGGCTATCGAAGCTGTGTTGACAACTGTTGTTTTTAGTTTTGGTGCAATGGGGATTGCTTTTGCCACTACACTACACCTTCTGCACAAGGGAATAAAAGAGATGGTGGAGGATGCTAAAGCAGTGCTAATGGCGGCAGGCTTGGAATGACAAAAAAATGATCAGACTGAAAACACCCTGTTCTTCAAGGTGGATGTGGTTACAATGGCTGTACTTTAGATACTGCTTTTCACAAGTAAAATGTCCGATTCATGTCTGATCACTTTTGTTACCATGACAATATGAATAGAGCCAGGAACCCAAGGTTTGAGTTTGTTTACTTAGTTCTAGTGTTGTACGTAGAGTTAGCATCATTATTTGAATTAGCATTGTTGTTAGCTATACCATCATTATTAGCATTAGCATCGTAATTAGCTATAGCATTGTTATTAGCTATAGTGTTGTTATTAACATTAGTATTGGTATTAGCTATAGCATCATTATTAGCATTTGCATCATTATCAGCATTATCTGTGTAGTGCAAAACAATGGAGGCCATACATCTGTTAGCATATGTTTGTTAGCATGGTTACTTTTCCATTTAATCTGTCTTTGCCATCTAATTTCCTGCTCTGTACTCTATGCCATTGTCACTATTTGATTGTACTATGAACTAGTAGGTGGGTGCTTAGGAAATGCCAAACAGTGGAAGAGTACCTCTGTTAGCATGCTTATTTAAAAAAAAAGATTAGTCTTTGTGTCATCTAATTTTCAATTATTAAAGTGTTTGATGTGACTTTAAATATTATGATTGTTTTGGTATTTTTTTTAATTGACACAAAGAATTGTAATAAAAAGACAAACATACAGTAGTGAAGTCAAAGATGCCATTTTATTGACTAGATGTGTCTTTGTCTTCCTGCATGTAACAACATCAGCCTTCTCTCTCTCTCTCTCTCTCTCTCTCTCTCTCTCCTCTCTCTCTCTCTCTCTCTCTCTCTCTCTCTCTCTCTCTCTCTACTCTGGTGTGGAGGGTACAGGCTAGTAGTTGGTGATGATCTCATGGATCCAGGGCAGCAGGGCACAGACCTTGGTGTAGACACCAGGATAGTTGGGCTGGGCACAGCCAACACCCCAGGACACGATGCCATGCAGCTCTCCGTTACACACCAGGGGACCGCCGGAGTCACCCTGAGAGAGAAACAGAGGGGGGAGAGAGAGATAATGAATGAATATATAAATGAATAAACAAACAAATGAAATGTTCTGTTTGTGAGGTTTCAGGGGTTTTCTCCATACCTGACAGGCGTCCTTGCCTCCCTCCAGGTATCCGGCACACACCATGGTATCAGTAATCTGGCCAGGGTAGGACTCATCACAGGCCTTCTTAGACAGGATGGGGATGTCCACACACTGCAGGTTAAATGGGTTGAACACTGACAGAGAGAGAGACAGACGAGAGACAGAGAAAGAGAGAGACAGAGTTGGAGAGAGAGAGAGAAGTAGTAGCTACCCTCTCAAGTAAATTGACTTGCTGATTTCCCGTCAACATGTAGACCTACAGTGAACTACAGTTGAAGGAAAATGTATTTTAGTTGATTACATTCAGCATCCCAATCTCATCCTTATTCCACCCCATCCCATAATACACCCTTCTACATAAATACCAGAGTCAGTGTAGATGTTTCCCCATCCAGACACCACACACATGTCCCCAGCCTTGGGGCAGGCCGTGGGCAGGGCGATGGGCTTGACAAACTTGTTGAGAGTGACAGGGTGGGCCAGCTTCAACAGCATAATGTCGTGGTCCATGGTCTGGTAGTCATAGCTCTGGTGCCAGTAGATGGCATCCACAGACATGTACTGCTCCGTTCCCTCGTGCTTCCAGATGTGGTGGTCACCCAGGATGGCAAGCTGACTCCAAGGACTAGAGAGAGAGAGAGAGAGAGAGAGAGAAAGAGAGAGAGAGAGAGAGAGAGAGAGAGAGAGAGAGAGAGAGAGAGAGAGAGAGAGAGAGAGAGAGAGGACATGATTTATGAGAGGAAGGAGAGCAGGAAGGGATGAAGGTAAAGAAGTGGAGAGAGGAAGGCAGAGAAAACAAGAAGGAGAGAGAGGGGAAGACAGAACGTGAAGACAGATGGAAAATTGGAGAAGGGAGAGGAGAAAAAAATAGAAACGTTTAGGGAGGCACAGTAAAGGGAAAAGATGGTTGACAGTGACCCTGCAGTACTCACTTCATCCAGCAGTGGGCGGCAGAGATGATCCACTGGTCGTTAATGAGGGAGCCACCACAGAAGTGGTAGCCGATGTTAAGAGAGGCTTGCCAGGGCTGGGAGTGAGCCTCACACTCATAACCCCCCACGATCCTGTCATCCATAGGAGCTGCCGCTGAGGGAGGGAAGGAGTGGAAGGGAGAGGGAGGGTCAGAGGAGAAAGAGAGTAGGATGGAGAGAGGGAGTAGTGTTCAGAAAGCATGACAGGAGGAAGGTGACAGAAGACCGAGAGATGCAGAGGTTAGAGATAATGTTATATTATACAAGATGGGCAAAAGGAGAGCATTAAACTGATGTCCACATTGTCTGTAAAAGATGTGTGTCTCTATGCGTGTTTCTTTGCGTGTCTCAATGTGTGTCTCTATGCGTGTTTCTTTGCGTGTCTCTATGTGTGTCTCTATGTGTGTGTTTGTTACCTGCAGCCCCCAGGAGTGTGAGTACAATCAGGCCAATCATCGTGCTGCTGAGACAAGTCTTCATTCACCAGACTGGACATGTGCACTCTGCGATTCTCTACATTTATACCTTTATCTCAACTGATATCCCTCCACCCTGCCCTGCCCCCTTTCCAAGTCTCTCGTGCCTGATGCCCCACCCCACCTCAAACTCTCCTGCCCCATCATGCCTCGTCTTATCACAAACTCCCCTTCCATTCTACCAGGTACTCAGAGCGTTTATGTTGAAACAGGGTTGAACAGTTGTTGGCCAGATTGTCAGAGTGGTTGGATCATTGAGACCTCTTGCAACACCTCAAAGAAGCGGGGGAAAAAACTTGTACTTTTCAGGCACGAGTTCTAACATCACAGGTGGCCATTTCTCTCACAGCTCCTGGCCTATATTCAAGGGCATACTAAGTATACTAAAGAATAGTAGCAGAGATAAGGAAGACTCTATGAGTTAAATTTTAATAGAACCAGACAGAAAGATGATTTGCACATTTAAAATGTTGTGCAATCAGTGCATTCAACAGAATAATTGGTTGTTCTGTAAGATGCAACATTGGGAAGCGAATAGACTTTGTGGGATGAGCACGGGATGTTAAGTAGCCGTGGTCCTTTGGATACTGCATATGGCCAGCCATGGGTACATGTCCTTGTTTGCCACATGCCACTTCAAAAGGCTAAATGTCTGTCACATTCAGTTTGCCAGCTACTGTTTAATCATCAGCTAGGTGTACACTCCCCCACGTATTTATTTGGGCAGTGAAGATAAAACCTTTAATTTGGCTCTAAACTCGAACATTTTGGATTTGAGAACAAATGTTTTATACACTACAAGGCCAAACGTGTGTGGACACCCATTCAAATTAGTGGATTTGGCTCAGCAACACCCGTTGCTGACAGATGTATAAAATCAAGCACACAGCCATGCAATCTCCATAGACGAACATCGGCAGTAGAATTGCCCATACTGAAGAGCTCAGTGACTTTTAACGTGGCACCGACACAGGATGCCACCTTTCCAACAAGTCAGTTCAACAAATGTCTGCCCTGCTAGAGCTGCCCCTGTCAACTGTAAGCGCTGTTAATGTGAAGTGGAAACGTCTAGGAGAAAAAATGGCGCAGCTGCAAAATGGCAGGACGCAAAAGCAGGTGTCCACATAATTTGGGTCATGTAGTGTATGAGGCAACAGTACAGAATTACACCTTTTATTTTAGGGTGCTTTCATACATATTTGTTTTACCATTTAGAAATTAATGCACTTTTTGTATCCAGTCCCCTCATCACTTATAGTGTATTTAATTTAGTCAAAAGTTCAGTATTTCGTCCCATATTTCTAGTACACAATGACTACATCAAGCTTGTGACTCTACAAACTTGTTGGATGCATTTGCAGTTTGTTTTGGTTGTGTTTTGGATGATGTTGTGCAAATGGTAAATAATGTATTGTGTCATTTTGGAGTCACTTTTATTGTAGGTAAGAATATAAGATGTTCCCGAACACTTGTACATTAATGTGGATGCTACCTTGATAACGGATAATCATGAATGAATAATGATGAGTGGGAAAGTTACAGATGGACAAAGGTCATGCCCAAAAAACATGCTAACCTCTCACCATTACAAATAACAGGGGAGGTTAGGATTTCCTTGGAGGTATGATATTCATGCATCTGTAACTTTATCACTCATCATTATTCAAGATTCATTCATGATTATCATGGTAGCATCCACATGAATGTAGAAGTGTTCAGAAACATATTATATTCTTATTTACAATAAAAGTGACTCCAAAATGACAATACATTATTTACCATTCATTTCTATTGGGCACAACATAATCCGAAACACAACCAAAACAAACTGCAAATGCATCCAACAAGTTTGTAGAGTCACAAGCTTGATTTAGCAGTGGTGTAAAAAAGTATTAAATTGTCATTCTTGAGTAAAAGTACAAAGTAAAAGTAAACGCTATACATCAAATTCCTTATATTAAGCAAATCTTCGTCTGCCCACGTGTTCTCGCATACCCCTAGAGCATCGAGCCAGCGGGGTGGTGGCACTGGAATCCTCATCTCTCCCAAGTGGATATTCTCTCTTTCTCCCCTGACCCATCTGTCTATCTCCTCATTTGAATTCCATGCTGTCACAGTTACCAGCCCTTTCAAGCTTAACATCCTTATCATTTATCGCCCTCCAGGTTCCCTTTGAGAGTTCATCAATGAGCTTGACGCCTTGATAAGTTCCTTTCCTGAGGATGGCTCACCTCTCACAGTTCTGGGTGACTTTAACCTCCCCACGTCTACCTTTGACTCATTCCTCTCTGCCTCCTTCTTTCCACTTCTCTCCTCTTTTGACCTCACCCTCTCACCTTCCCCCCCTACTCACAAGGCAGGCAATACGCTTGACCTCATCTTTACTAGATGCTGTTCTTCCACTAATCTCATTGCAACTCCCCTCCAAATCTCCGACCACTACCTTGTATCCTTTTCCCTCTTGCTCTCATCCAACACTTCTCACTCTGCCCCTACTCGGATGGTATTGCGCCGTCCCAACCTTCGCTCTCTCTCTCCCGCTACTCTCTCCTCTTCCATCCTATCATCTCTTCCCTCTGCTCAAACCTTCTCCAACCTATCTCCTGATTCTGCCTCCTCAACCCTCCTCTCCTCCCTTTCTGCATCCTTTGATTTTCTCTGTCCCCTATCCTCCAGGCCGGCTCGGTCCTCCCTTCCTGCTCCGTGGCTCGACGACTCACTACGAGCTCACAGAACAGGGCTCCGGGCAGCCGAGCGGAAATGGAGGAAAACTCGCCTCCCTGCGGACCTGGCATCCTTTCACTCCCTCCTCTCTACATTCTCCTCTTCTGTCTCTGCTGCTAAAGCCACTTTCTACCACTCTAAATTCCAAGCATCTACCTCTAACCCTAGGAAGCTCTTTGCTACCTTCTCCTCCCTCCTGAATCCTCCTCCCCCTCCCCCCCCCCTCCTCCCTCTCTGCGGATGACTTCGTCAACCATTTTGAAAAGAAGGTTGACGATATCCGATCCTCGTTTGCTAAGTCAAACGACACCGCTGGTCCTGCTCACACTGCCCTACCCTGTGCTTTGACCTCTTTCTCCCCTCTCTCTCCAGATGAAATCTCGCGTCTTGTGACGGCCGGCCGCCCAACAACCTGCCCACTTGACCCTATCCCCTCCTCTCTTCTCCAGACCATTTCCGTAGACCTTCTCCCCTACCTCACCTCGCTCATCAACTCATCCTTGACCGCTGGCTACGTCCCTTCCGTCTTCAAGAGAGCGAGAGTTGCACCCCTTCTGAAAAAACCTACACTCAATCCCTCCGATGTCAACAACTACAGACCAGTATCCCTTCTTTCTTTTCTCTCCAAAACTCTTGAACGTGCCGTCCTTGGCCAGCTCTCCTGCTATCTCTCTCAGAATGACCTTCTTGATCCTAATCAGTCAGGTTTCAAGACTGGGCATTCAACTGAGACTGCTCTTCTCTGTGTCACGGAGGCTCTCCGCACTGCTAAAGCTAACTCTCTCTCCTCTGCTCTCATCCTTCTAGACCTATCTGCTGCCTTTGATACTGTGAACCATCAGATCCTCCTCTCCACCCTCTCCGGGTTGGGCATCTCCGGCGCGGCCCACGCTTGGATTGCGTCCTACCTGACAGGTCGCTCCTACCAGGTGGCGTGGCGAGAATCTGTCTCCGCACCATGCGCTCTCACCACTGGTGTCCCCCAGGGCTCTGTTCTAGGCCCTCTCCTATTCTCGCTATACACCAAGTCACTTGGCTCTGTCATATCCTCACATGGTCTCTCCTATCATTGCTATGCAGACGACACACAATTAATCTTCTCCTTTCCCCCTTCTGATAACCAGGCGGCGAATCGCATCTCTGCATGTCTGTCAGACATATCAGTGTGGATGACGGATCACCAGCTCAAGCTGAACCTCGGCAAGACGGAGCTGCTCTTCCTCCCGGGGAAGGACTGCCCGTTCCATGATCTCGCCATCACGGTTGACAACTCCCTTGTGTCCTCCTCCCAGAGTGCTAAGAACCTTGGCGTGATCCTGGACAACACCCTGTCGTTCTCCACTAACATCAAGGCGGTGACCCGATCCTGTAGGTTCATGCTCTACAACATTCGCAGAGTACGACCCTGCCTCACACAGGAAGCGGCGCAGGTCCTAATCCAGGCACTTGTCATCTCCCGTCTGGATTACTGCAACTCGCTGTTGGCTGGGCTCCCTGCCTGTGCCATTAAACCCCTACAACTCATCTAGAACGCCGCAGCCCGTCTGGTGTTCAACCTTCCCAAGTTCTCTCACGTCACCCCGCTCCTCCGCTCTCTCCACTGGCTTCCAGTTGAAGCTCGCATCCGCTACAAGACCATGGTGATTCCCTACGGAGCTGTGAAGGGAACGGCACCTCCATACCTTCAGGCTCTGATCAGGCCCTACACCCAAACAAGGGCACTGCGTTCATCCACCTCTGGCCTGCTGGCCCCCCTACCTCTGAGGAAGCACAGTCCCGCTCAGCCCAGTCAAAACTGTTCGCTGCTCTGGCACCCCAATGGTGGAACAAGCTCCCTCACGACGCCAGGACAGCGGAGTCAATCACCACCTTCCGGAGACACCTGAAACCCCACCTCTTTAAGGAATACCTAGGATAGGATAAAGTAATCCTTCTAACCCCCCCCCCCCCCCCCCCCCCCCCCCCCCTTAAAAGATTTAGATGCACTATTGTAAAGTGGTTGTTCCACTGGATATCATAAGGTGAATGCGCCAATTTGTAAGTCGCTCTGGATAAGAGCGTCTGCTAAATGACTTAAATGTAAAATGTAAATGTAAATCAGATGGCACACTACAACACTCTGAATGCTTATGACACCTTCCAATGGGAGGACTAGATGCATAAGAAGTACTTTCATTTCTAAATGGTAAAACAGATATGTATGAAAGCACCCTCAAATGTAAGGTGACATTCTGTACTGTCAGCTTATATAAAACATTTGATCTCAAACCCAAAACGCTGAAGTATAGAGCCAAATGAATAGTTTTAGCTTCACTGTCCAAATAAATATGTAGGAGAGTGTATGTTGGGAAGTGTATGCAGGTGCATGAAATAAAATATTGTGGCCCTTGTATGCTTGTATGTTTAGGGATAAGGCAGAGTAAGGGGAGGGGGAGGTGATTAGGGTGGTCAGCAGGGTAGAGTGAACGTTGTGAGCATATGGGAGGGCAGTGCAGGTAGGGTGTGAGGGGTGGTGGAGGGCAGATAGGGTGTGCTGGGTAGGGGAGGTAAGGTAGGGTGTAAGGGGTGGGGGAGAGCAGATAGGGTGTGCTGGGTAGGGGTGGTAAGGTAGGGTGTGAGGGGTGGGGGAGGGCAGATAGGGTGTGAGGGGTAGAGGAGGTAAGGTAGGGTGTGAGGGATGGGGGAGGGCAGATAGGGTGTGTATAAATAAAGTCCATGCGTGTGTCCAGGTGTCTTTGATCAGCCAGTGTTCACCGGACAGACAGACACCATGAGACTGCTCGCTCTGATACTGCTGGTTGGAGCTGCTGGTAATTAAACACACACACACACATCCAGTACTTTAATATAGTCTACCAATTATATATCATAAACTATTCATAGGGAATATTAATCTTTCATATAGCTTATAACAGCGTTAAACTATTTTACCCAACAAGCTGTTTCTATGTGATGTAGAACAATTCTGATGAATACTGTTCAGAGTGCAACAATGTCCTCATCTCTCCCCTCTTGTGACCACTCTCTCTGTATGGTGTCTCTCTTTGTGTGTTTCAGTGGCAGTGCCCCGTGAGGATGGTAGGATCATCGGTGGCCAGGAGTGTGAACCTCACTCCCGACCCTGGATGGCCTCCCTCAACTACGGGTACCACTTCTGCGGAGCCGTGCTCATCAACGAGCAGTGGGTGATCTCTGTCGCTCACTGCTGGTACAAGTGAGTAAGGGTGGAGGGCAGGGGAGGGAAAGGGAAAGGGGGATACCTAGTCAGTTGTACAATTGAATGCATTCAACTGAAATGTGTCTTCCGCATTTAATCTGAATCAGAGAGGTGTGGGGGGCTGACTTAATCAACATCCATGTCTTCGGCATCCCTGGGAACAGTGGGTTAACTGCCTTACTCAGGGGCAGAACGACAGATTTTGGGCCAATATGGACCAAAAGGAGGGCTATTCTTTGTCTTCTGCAGTGTGACACTTTGAATCTTATCAAACTGACATGAGGTTTCTCTGTAATCATAATTGTATCACCCTGTCTTTCCTTTTGTCCTCTCCCTCCTCTCATTCCTCTGCCCTTCCTCTCCTTCGTCCTTCTCTCTCAGCCCCTACGCTATGCAGATCATGCTTGGAGAGCACAACCTGCGTGTGTTTGAGGGAACTGAGCAGCTCATGAAGACTCAAAACATAATCTGGCATCCCAGGCAAGCTACACCCCACACTTACCCCTTACATATCACTGTAGGGAAGTCATTTTATAACAACTGAACCCAGGCTGAATGGGGTTTTATCACATGCAATACAAATCCCTTGGCCTATCTTTGTTCTTCTCTCTGTAGCTATGACTACCAGACGCTGGACTATGACATGATGCTGATCAAGCTGTTCCACCCTGTAGAGATCACTGATTATGTGAAGCCCATCCCGTTGCCCACAGGCTGCCCATACGCAGGCCTCCCCTGCTCCGTCTCTGGCTGGGGCAACATCGCCACTGGCGAGGAGGGTGAGACGGACCAAATACCCCTGCATTTTTACCTTTACAAAACTGTAATCACATAAATTACAACCAAACACACTATACCAAACAAACTTTACCAACATTAATTATACCCTCAGAGCCTTTATCCACACACACTCTAACAACACACCACCTCACCCGGAGAAGAGGTATGACTATGGAA
This sequence comes from Salmo salar, assembly GCF_965601325.2. Taxonomy (NCBI): domain Eukaryota; kingdom Metazoa; phylum Chordata; class Actinopteri; order Salmoniformes; family Salmonidae; genus Salmo; species Salmo salar. Next base: position 24,954,017 of record NC_138292.1, read on the forward strand.
AAAATGATATTAAATGACTAAATCTCCCTGTCTTTTGCTTCCTTCTCAGTAAACATGCCCGCCCGTCTGCAGTGTCTGGATGTGCCCATACTGGAGGAGGAGAAGTGTGAGATGGCCTACCCTGGCATGCTCACCCGCCAACAAAGTCAAGGTATTGTAGTGCCATCACAAAGCCCTGACCTAAATCCTATAGAAAATTTGTGGGCAGAACTGAAAAGGCGTGTGCGAGCAAGGAGGCCTACACACCAGACTCAGTTACACCAGCTCTGTCAGGAGGAATGGGCCAAAATTCACCCAACTTATTGTGGGGAGCTTGTGGAAGGCTACCCGAAATGTTTGACCCAAGTTAAACAATTTAAAGGCAATGCTACCAAATACTAATTGAGTGTATGTAAACTTCTGACCCAATGGGAATGTGATGAAAGAAATAAAAGCTGAAATAAATCATTCTCTACTATTATTCCTAAATTTCACATTCTTAAAATAAAGTGGTGATCCTAACTGACCTAAAACAGGGAATTTTTACTAGGATTAAATGTCAGGAATTGTGAAAAACGTATTTTGTAATAAACGTATTTGTATTTGGCTAAGGTGTATGTAAACTTCGGACTTCAACTGTATGAGAGAGAGAGAGAGGAGAGAGAGAGAGAGAGAGATTAGTGAGGGGGTCAACCTTTTGTGTGTTACAGTAAGTGGAGAAGCCCCTGTAAAATAGTTTATTATGGTAAAGAACAGCCCTCCACTCCCTCCCTCCCCCCTCCTCTCTGATACTCACCCTCTCCACAGGACTGGGAGGAGACGGAACAGGAGGGGAGGTTTGCGGCTCTGAGACAGAATCCTCACTGTTACACAGAGATCACAACAACAGCATTCACCACCGTCATGTTTTAACACTTTGGAAAGCTAATACTGTATACAAGGTGCTATACAAATAATGTTTACAATTAAAACATAGTACTTGTGGCCGCATTTACTTTTTTATGTACAATGGAAGGAAAAAAATTCATTGATCCCCTGCTGATTTTGTACGTTTGCCCACTTACAAAGAAATGATCAGTCTATAATTTAAATGGTAGGTTTACTTGAAAAGTGAGAGACAGAATAACAACAAAAAAATCCAGAAAAACGCATGTCAAAAATTGTTATAAAATTGATTTGCATTTTAATGAGGGAAATAAGTATTTGACCCCTCTGCAAAACATGACTTAGTACTTGGTGGCAAAACCCTTGTTGGCAATCACAGAGGTCAGACGTTTCTTGTAGTTGGCCACCAGGTTTGCACACATCTCAGGAGGGATTTTGTCCCACTCCTCTTTGCAGATCTTCGCCAAGTCATTAAGGTTTCGAGGCTGACATTTGGCAACTCGAACCTTCAGCTCCCTCCACAGATTTTCTATGGGATTAAAGGTCTGGAGACTGGCCTAGGCCACTCCAGGACCTTAATGTGCTTCTTCTTGAGCCACTCCTTTGTTGCCTTGGCCGTGTGTTTTGGGTCATTGTCATGCTGGAATACCCATCCACGACCCATTTTCAAATGCCCTGGCTGAGGGAAGGAGGTTCTCACCCAAGATTTGATGGTACATGGCCCCGTCCATCGTCCCTTTGATGCGGTGAAGTTGTCCTGTCCCCTTAGCAGAAAAACACCCCCAAAGCGTAATGTTCTCCACCTCCATGCTTGACGGATGGGATGGTGTTTTTGGGGTCATAGGCTGCATTCCTCCTCCTCCAAACTCGGTGAGTTGCGTTGATGCCAAAGAGCTCCATTTTGGTCTCATCTGACCACAACACTTTCACCCAGTAGTCCTCTGAATCATTCAGATGTTCATTGGCTAACTGCAGACGTGCATGTATATGTGCTTTCCTTGAGCAGGGGGACCTTGCGGGCGCTGCAGGATTTCAGTCCTTCACGGCGTAGTGTATTACCAGTTGTTTTTCTTGGTGACTATGGTCCCAGCTGCCTTGAGATCATTGACAAGATCCTCCCGTGTAGTTCTGGGCTGATTCCTCACCGTTCTCATGATCATTGCAACTCCATGAGGTGAGATCTTGCATGGAGCCCCAGGCTGAGGGAGGATTGACAGTTCTTTTGTGTTTCTTCCATTTGTGAATAATCGCACCAACTGTTGTCACCTTCTCACCAAGCTGCTTGGCAATGGTCTTGTAGCCCATTCCAGCCTTGTGTAGGTCTACAATCTTGTACCCTGACATCCTTGGAGAGCTCTTTGGTCTTGGCCATGGTGGAGAGTTTGGAATCTGATTGATTGATTGCTTCTGTGGACAGGTGTCTTTTATACAGGTAACAAGCTGAGATTAGGAGCACTCCCTTTAAGAGTATGCTCCTAATCTCAGCTCGTTACCTGTATAAAAGACACCTGGGAGCCAGAAATCTTTCTGATTGAGAGGGGGTCAAATACGTATTTCCCTCATTAAAATGCAAATCAATTTATAACATTTTTGACATGCGTTTTTCTAGATTATTTTGTTGTTATTCTGTCTCTCACTGTTCAAATAAACCTACCATTAAAATTATAGACTGATCATTTCTTTGTCAGTGGGCAAACGTACAAAATCAGCAGGGGATCAAATACTTTTTCCCCTCACTGTATAGCAAGTATATTATTGTGTTACACTAAAAATAGTCCCATTGGGGGACAGGCATGGCCTGACCTGTGAGAGATTGGGAGTGTGGGCGGTTGTCTGAACCCCCCAGAATTCTCCTCCTCACTACTAGCTAGCTCCTCCCACTGGCATCTTAAGGGAAGGAGACAGAACACAAGAGCTCTCAATCAAGTTCAATGAGGAAGTACTGTAACCAAATGAATTATATTTAGTTGTGTAACATTAGGTCACACATAAAGTAGTGAGGTTTCAGGTTATTGCGAAAACCATACAAACCAAAAGTGTTTATATAAAATGTATTCAGTAAACTGTATGGCTATGGCCAGTAAACATCAGACCAAGGGAGGAACAAACAGTGAGCTAACATTGTTTACATTGTCCTATTTTATCTCCTGAGCTTCTTTAGGATGTAGGCTACAGTACACAATTCTTCTCTTTCCGACAAACATCTTCCATATTGTTGATTCATTTCAAATAAGTCTTAATAGCCTAAAATGCAGTTATCCATCCACTGCAGTAGGCATTTAGAGCTCACCTGTTAGTGCTGGCATTGTGGTGTGTAAGCACTCTGTCTGATGGGGTGTCACTGTGAGCCTGTGGTGGAATAAGGACACACTTTTACCTGTCTACCAAAGCCCCAGTTATCAGTGAATATGGGTTAGACTTATTTTTTCCATTGTGGGACTGTTTACTATCAATTCTGTAGAGTGTGTGTATGGGGGAACTTACAGAACGCGAGTTAGAGTGGGAGTATTTGGCCAGTATATCAGAGGGTCGTAAGGGGGCTTGTGGGGAAGGGCAGTGGGAGAAGGTGCTGTGTTTGGGAGGGAGGGGTGGAGCCAGGCGAGAGCTGGGGAATTGGTAC